>NC_141385.1:4139570-4635948 GCF_017979445.1 Akebia trifoliata
AAATCTTTTATGTTATTTTGTCTTTTTTGTACACTGACATTTTTGAAAATATTGAAAAACCTCAAAAAAAATTATTTACAAAATTCCATTACAATATCAAAACATGCTCAGTTCTCCCCCATGCAGGAGTAAGCAAAGATGGCTTGATCCGCCGCTTCTTTCATCGTCCATCCAAAGCATACACAACTGGAACGAGGAAGCAAAGGAAGGTTCATACAGATGAAGATGGAAGCGAAACAAGATGGCACAAAACAGGCAAGACTAGACCAGTTCTAGTTGGTGGGAAGTTGAAAGGGTACAAAAAGATACTTGTGCTCTATACAAACTATGGGAAGCAAAGAAAGCCTGAGAAGACCAACTGGGTGATGCATCAATACCACCTTGGCAACAAAGAAGAGGAAAAAGATGGAGAATTGGTGGTTTCAAAGGTGTTCTATCAGACACAACCAAGGCAATGTAATAGTAGTTCAGGTGGGAAGGACTCACTTCCTTCTAATTCGAAAGATCGAAATGGGAACATTAATAGTCCCAATCTCAAGAACAACGATATCATCGAATACTATAGTCCTTCACTCATTTCCTACGATCAAGGCGGCCGCAATAGACCAAGCCCTACTCATCTTATTTCCAATTTTATTGTCCATGATGATGGCTCTTCTTCAATTCTTCCTTGAGAATTTACTCTCTTTTATCAGTAAAGGAAGAAGAGTTCCTCAGTGGCAACAATGGCAAGGAAATAATGAAATAAATTAATCTATTTGGTTTTTTTTTTTTTTTTTTTTTTGAATTAGGAGCAATCAAGAGTGAAAAAATATGAGGGGAATTTTTTGGATTAAATTCAAAGTGCTTGATTTTTTTTTTTTTTTTTTGATAAGTAGTATTTCATTCAAGAACAGCACCAGGCCTGTCAAGGTGACCAACCTAGTAAAACATTACAAATATGACACTCCTCACACGAAATACAACGAATCTCATCCCAATTATACATAAAATCCTCAAAGAAAATGCCCCTAAACTCCTTATATACTTTGGACCAACAGAAAATAAGCCCCAAGATGGATATAATCGTATTTGTACAATCTTTATGTTTCCCCTAAAAAATACGCCTATTTCTCTTAAGCCACACCCCCCAACAAATTGCGAAAGGTGTATTATTCCATAACAACCTCAGCACTCCACTAAACGAAAATCCAAATGACAACCAACAAGTGAATATATCCTTTATTGTTTTAGGTAGGCCAGGGAGAACTCTAAATAAGTTAAAGAAGTGAGCCCAAATACCATGTGCAAACTTTAAATGAAGGAGCAAATGATCTGATGATTCTCCACTTTCCATGCAAAACACATAACAACTCGCCTTGCACAGTCCACGCCACATAAAAAAATCCACTGTTTGAATCCTTCCTAAAGACACCATCCATGTGAAGAAAGCAATTTTTCTTGACACTTTCGACCCCCAAATTGAGACATGAGGAAAGAACATATCTCCATTATTGTACAAGGAGTAATAAAAGGAACAAATTGAGAATCTTCTATCTTTGTTAGCCATCCACACTCTCTCATCTTCTCTACCCGTACGTAATTCGATACATGAAGTGTTGTCAACTAATCTACCAACTTCTTCAATGTTCGATTCATCGAGGCCTCCCTGAAACCCAAAGTCCCATGCCCATTCTCCGCCCATCATACATCGGAATGATCTGATTGGGAGTCCTTTTTTGAGGATATGGAATACAAAGTAGGAAAAACCTCCATTAGGGAACGGTTGCCACACCATATATCTTCCCAAAATCTTACCTGGTTACCTTGACTTACTTTGAATTTGATTCTCATCTTGAAAAAGGGAATGATCATCATGATGCTTTTCCACATCCCACATCCATAGGAATGCTTCACCGGTTTGCTTTCCCACCCTATCTGATTCGCCCCGTATTTGTGTTATACAATTTGTCTCCACAAGCTATTCCCATCGATCCCAAACTTCCAAAACCACTTCCCTTTCAGAGTCATGTTCATTGCCCTGAGTCTCCTAATACCGAGGCCACTGTGCTTCTTGTCTGAACACACCTATTTTCAATTTACGAAGTGATGTTTTCTACTTCCATCTCTGTCATACCATTGAAAATTATGAAATAACTTATATAGCATTGTTTCCACACTTCAGGACATTGAGAGTAAATAAAGGAAATAAACTAGGATACTAGACAATACACTTTTAATCAAAGTCAATTTACCCCCCCTAGAAAGACAGTTAACTTGCCACATCGCTAGTTTCCTTTCGATTCTTTCTATTATCAGGTCCCAAATCGCCACCTTCCTATATGGAGCCCCCAACGGAATCCCCAAATAAGAAAAAGGTAAACTGCCTACCTTTCATCCCAACGAAGCCATAAGAAGAGTGATGCATCTAACCATGCCTACTAGGAATATCTTGCTTTTCCTTAGGTTTATCGGAATACCTGACACCGCTTCAAAGCAACATAATAAATTGCCTAATCCCCTTATTTGGTTTATGGAGTCATCTAAAAAGATTAGTGTATCATCTGCAAATTGAATATGCGAAACAGAAATAATGCTTGCTCCTACTTTGAATCCCGAAAAATAACCATTTGTTACCCCCATCTCCATCATCTTCCCAAACGCTTCAGCTACAATGATAAACAAGAAGGGGGATAGAGGATCCCCTTGCTTGAGCCCTCTAGTGCTTCTAGAAAAGTCATGAGGCGTCCCATTTACCAGAATCGTGAAGGAAGAAGAAGGCACATACGCCATAACCCAAGAGATCCATCTCTTACCAGATCTCATTCTTCCCAGCATGTATTCCAAGAATTGCTAATTGACGTGATCATAATCATTTTCAAAGTCCACCTTACAAACCACCCCCACTTTACCAAATCTCACTCTAGAGTCGATACAGTCGTTTGCTATTAAAACCCCATCCAAAATCTGCCTCCCTTTGATAAATACACTCTGATTACATCCTATAAGTCCTTGGATGACATTATTTAATCTTCTAGTACTCGTGATAATTTTGTAACTAGTGTTCACCAAACTAATAGGTCTCAAATCTTTAACGTTTTTAGTTCTACCCACCTTTGGAATTAAAAGCGATAAAAGTGTAGTTAGAGTCGAGATCAAGCATTCCATCTCTGAAAAATTCCTCTATCACCACACCGAAGTCACACTTAATGATTTCCCAATACGTTTTATAAAACTCCGTAGGAAATCCATCCGGCCCAGGAACTTTATCATTCTTCATGCTTGAGATAATATCCTAGATCTCGTTTTCTTCCACAGGTCTTTCCAACCAATCACATTGAAACTTAGAAACTCTATTAAACTGCAGCAATTCCAATTTTGGTCTGGTACGAGCATCGTCGGTATACAACTTCGCGTAGAAATCTACAATCCCTTTAGCAATCGCTTCTTCCCCCTCTAATTGCTCTCTGTTCACATTTATTCTTGTGATGCGATTGTTCCTATTCCGAGCATTAGCCATACAATGAAAAAAAATTATGTTGTCGTCCCTTTCTTTAAGCCACCTAAATCTAGACTTCTATTTCCAACTAATCGCCTCTATAAGTGTCATCCATTGATATTTCTCACGAAAACTAATTCTTGTTGACCTCATCGAGATCGGATTCAATTCTTCCTTTTGATCCAACTCCTCAATTCTCAAAAGGGCCTCTTTTTTCTACATATCCACCCTTCCGAATGATTCCTTGTTCCATTTTTTTAGAACCTCCTTTAGAGCCTTCAACTTCTTTTTAAACACCTCCCCTGCTATACCTATAAAAGCAAAACTCCTCCACCAATCTGCCACCATTTCCTTGAAATTTTGGTGATTCAACCACATGCTTTCAAAACGGAACGAAATTGGACCCCTATAAAACGACCCTGCTTCCAACTGTATAAGACAATAATCAGACATCGGGTTTGGAATGGCTACTTGGGAGATCTGACGGAACAACAATACCCAATCATCTGAGATAAGAAACTTGTCTAGTCTGTTAAGGGTGGGCACCTTATGATGGTTGGATCAAGTAAAGCTTCTACCCTGATGGGAAATGTCCACCAAATTATTTTTATTTACAAACTCCCCAAATTATTTTATCTTTGTTGTTATCTTCGAACCCCCTTGTTTTTCACAGGCGAACCTAATAACGTTAAAGTCTCCCCCCAAACACCACGAACGGTTCCAATAAACACCCACATCGTCTAGCTCCTCCCAGAACTGTTTGTGCCTCCACTTTTTGGTAGGCCCGTAGACGCCCAAGAACACCCAACTGTCCTCTTTTCCTACACATTTGCATAAGATTGACACAAAAAAGGCTCCCACTAAGGAATCCTCAACCGCAATCAACTTCTTATCCCATAGTACCCAGACTCCCCATGTTGTCCCATTAGCTATTAGATACTTCCACCCCATGTTCCGACCACTCCAGATATCTCGCAACACCACTTTATTTACCTGATTCATTTTAGTTTCTTGTAAAGTCCCAATATAGGGTTTGTACGTTTGAAGCATTGCCTTAATCGAAGCCCTTTTGGTTTTATTATTAATGCCACACACATTCCAGGATAGGAATCTAATCGACATTTGTAACATTGAGTTTTCTCCTGCTTCTCAAGACTAAAGACATTCCAGCCTTGACTATAGCTCATGTTTTCTGTAGCTCTTGGACTTCTTTGGCCTGCCTTACCTTTAGCTTCTTAACTCTATTCTCATCCACCACCTCTAGTTCTTTCCCTTTACTTGTATAGCTTTGTTGTCTTGTCTCTACCTAATCCCCTTCTGCCCTAAGAATGAGCTCCACCTCATCTCGGATAATGGCTTGTTCTTCGTCTATCGGATCTTTCTCTTCAATCGTTGTATCATAGCAAACTTCATCCTCATCCCATTTCTTTAGTGCCAATTCTATCAGAATACCTAACCCTTCCGTCTGTCCTTTTGTGACCAATCTGGTAGACCAACTGAACTCATTCAAAATTTTAATGATCCAGTTAGTTAAGATTCCCACTACCTATTGTTTCAATCTTCCACCGCCCCAATTCCTTGAGTTATCCTCCATATCTACCATGACCAATGGAAAGGAAGCCGTACCCGTCTCTACCTGTGCAACACTTTCTGTTTCAACCCTATCATGTTCTCCCCCTCCTACATACTCCCCACTGTCACGGCTAACCCCTCGAAAACCCAACCCTTCGACAGCCTGGAGAAGCTGGAGAAATCCTCCCTGACTTGTGGCGCTCAATCCCCTCCCCCTCAAGCCATCGGTCACCTCCTGTGGCAACAACTCGTTCCTTATCGGTTCTGTTTCAACTCTTAATAGTCGATTACATACCATTGCATCCTCTTGGGCCCATCTCATACTCCCCTCGGCAATTGGTGCTGTCACTGAGTCGTCATTTTGTATTAGAACAAGCTCAGAATCCGAATACTCTAGGCGTTCTACCCCTCTGTGCTCTAACCACAACGGCTCTCCTTCGTTAGCTTCGTCGGTTTCCACCAAGTCCAGCTTGCCAGCCAAAATGAGCTCCCTCTTTAGCATGTCTTGTAATAACTCCTCCTCCAAGAACGGGTTGTTAATGGGCTTCCTTGCTATATGTTCAAAAGAGTAACCAGTAATGGTGGTCCCAACTGCTGTGCCTTGATCACTAAGATCTGTATTCGATGGAGCTGCTGGGCCATGCAACTGAACAAACTCGCTAACGAGCTGATTGTAGCTCATGGACTTGGCCTGATCTAACTCAAAGTAAAAACGGTCCATAGTGCTGGGCCCACTCACATCCTTATTTGTGGGCTTGGTCCCTGCTTGCCTTACCACATCAGCGTTCAAGAGTTCATGAGGGGTTGATGCATGTATCCCACTGCTACCTTCCACGTGCACACGTCCACGGACTTGAAGCCAAAGCTCTGGCCCACTGCGGAGATACCAGCTGCTGTGTCTTGATCACTTTGATCTGTATTCGATTGATCTACTAGGCCATACAACCGAACTAGCTTTCCAACGGGCTGATTGTACATCGTGGGCCTGGTCTGATCTAATTACAGGCAAAAACAGTCCATAGGACTCGGCCCACTCACTTCCGCAATCGTGGTCTGGGCCCCTGCATGCCTTACCACATCAACGTCCAGAATTTCAAGATGAGATGGAACTCGCTGAACTAGCTCTCCAACGGGTAATTGAAAATCGTGGGCCTGCTTTGATTTAACTCCTAGCATAAACAGTCCGTAGGATTCGGCCCAGTCACTTCCTCTGTCGTGGGCTTGCTTCTGCATTCCTTAGCACAATAGTATCCAGTATTTCATCGGGAGATGAATCTTGTGCCCCATTGTTAGTGCGTACTACTAATTGGTGTGAAGTACGTGTCCCAGGCTTGAGACCAAGACTCGGGCCCACTAATGTTTCTTCTTCATTTCGAACTTGAAAATTTACTCTCTTTTATCAGTAGAGGAAGAAGAGTTCCTCGGTGGCAACAATGGCAAGGAAATTATTGTTGTTTAATAATGAAATAAATTAATCTATTTGGTTTTTTTTTTTTTTTTTTGGAATTAGGAGCAATCAAGAGAGAAAAAATAAGAGGGGAATTTTCTGTATTTAATTCAAAGCGCTTGATTATTTTGGACAGATATATCATGATTTAACATATTTTAACATATGTCATTTTCTTAATTTTTGAGAAATTACTAAAACAGCTATTTGTCTTGCCAAAATTACTGAACCATCTATGCTTTTTTAAAGTTTAAGGCCATATGCCCGATTTTGTCAATAAAAATTATGAAAAGATTATTTGATATACTCTTGTTGTAATAAACAAGTAACTAGTAAATGTGACCATACATCAGATAACCATTTATGTAAAAAAAATTATAAAATTGGGAATATTTCTATTTTCATAAAACAGCCCCTTTTTAGTAAATTTTAATCAATTTTTAAAAATCGAACCGATGGTCAAATCGAAATTTTGCTCAATTGGTCGAACTGGGGTTTGACCGAGGTTCAGTTCTGTGGAACCGATTTTTATATATGCACGGATCATGTCTTTTCTCATTACATCTTCATAAAATATTCATGATGAATAAGTAAAATATAAGATTTAAAAATTAAATTTTACTTTGTAAATCTACAAGAATATTAAAACAATAACATATTTTGTAAACAAACATTGATGAACAACCTCCATGAAATCAAAGTAAAATATAAATAAAAATTCTAAAATTCTTGATGATGAAATCAACAATATAAATAATTAAGAACCAAATATTTGAAATTTTAATTTTTTTCCGCAATATTTCTTTTTCTTCAATGCTTTAAAGTATTTTAATGTTCTGTCTTTATTTTATGAAAAATAAAAAATTCTAAAATTTTAGAGTTTTGATTTAATTAAGGATATTTTTTTAGTTATTTAAAGATCACTAATATTTGGTTTAGTAGATTGATAGATTTTATTTGTTAGAATTTTAGTTATTGTAGGTTTCTATATTTATTTGGTGCTCAAAATATTAGATTGATATATATTTTATTTATTAGAAATTTTAGTTATAATAGATTTCTATATTTATTTGGTACTAAAAAAATCTAGATTTTATTTGTTAGAATTTTAGGTATGGTAGATTATTTCTATATATATTAGGAATTAAAAATCTAAACATGTAAACTAGGGACTAGATTTTCTAACTTTGCAAGAGAAAGAATCATTAGAAAATCTTCAATTTTTCAATAATTGATTCTTGAAAACCGACGGTTTGGACGATTGAACCTCTGGTCTTCAAAAAATTGTCAGTTCTTACATTAGTAACGGTTCATTAAGAACTGAACCGATTTTTATAGGAAATCCAATCGATCCTTCAGTCTAGTCCAATATTTAAAACACTGATTTTTACATAGGCTTTGTACAAGGGAAGATGCACTTTATTGAACAAAGATCTGTTGTTTCGAAATTTATGTTCTAAGTTGATGAACCAATGGCACGACGCCATGCGCATTGGAAAAAAAAAAAGTAAGTAAAATAAAGCCCTTATGTTTGATTGCATGGAAAGTGACTTTCCATGGAATTTGAAATCCATGAAAAAAATAGTGGTGAAAAATAGTAAGGTTGGAAAATCAAATTCCATTGTTTGATTTTACCTGGATAAAATCATGGAAAAATATGAGAAAAAAGAAGAAGAAGAAGAAGAAGAAGGAAAGTAGGAGAAGGAGGAAGAACATGAGAGGAGGGGGAGAGGAAGAAGAAGATGAGGAAGAGGGAGGGGGGAGGATGTGACGGTAGCGACAGTGGCGACGGCGGCAATGGTGGTGACGGAGGTAAGTGAGGAAGAAGAAGGGAGAACGTGGTGGTGGTGGCGGCAGTGGCGAAGGAGGTAAGTGAGAAAAAAGATGATGAGGAAGATGAGGGGAGAACGTGGTGGTAGTGGCGGCGGCAGAGATGAGGGATGGAGAAGGAGAAGAAGAAGAGAGAGAGAGAGAGATAAAAATAGAGAGAAGGTGGGTAGAGATGGTAATGACGGAGACGACAACGGCGATGGTGACGACGACGAGGTTAGTGTGATGGTGGTAGTGGAGAAGAAGAAGATATGAATGAGGAAGAATTGACGATGGAAAATATGGGTGGATTTCACTTTCCCACCTATATGGGTGGGAAAGTGAAATCCATATTTTAGTGGACTTTTTGATTGGGGTAGCAAATGAATTTTCATTTCATGTGCAATCAAACACTTGAAAAATGTCATTTTCCATGAAAATTGATTTTTCACCTTATTTTCCATATGCAATCAAACATACCCTTAAATTTCTCCAAAATTTTCATCGGAAATCCCTCTCCATCAACCAATCACTCTTGATTTTTCTTACTACACGTGGCGTCATGCCATTGGTTCATCAGCTTAGGATATAAATTTTGAAACATCAAATCTTTGTTCCAATTGATTGGGATCATTGCTTCCTTGAAGTGAGAGAGTATGGGGACGTTTGATTGCACGGAAAATAAGGTGAAAATTGAAGTTTTGTGGAATATTGCAATTTTAAAGTGTTTGACGGGTCAAAATTTAGAAAATTGAGTGAAAAATGATTTGTCAACAACCCCAAATCCCCTTCATTAATGGAAAATAAGGTGAAAATTGAAGTTTTGTGGAATATTGCAATTTTCAAGTGTTTGTCAAAGTTTAGAAAATTGATTGGAAAATGATTTGTCAACAGCCCCAATTCTCCTTCATTAATGGAAAATAAGGTGAAAATTAAAGTTTTGTGGAATATTGCAATTTCCAAGTGTTTGACGAAGTCAAAATTTAGAAAATTGAGTGGAAAATGATTTGTCAACAACCCCAATTCTCCTTCATTAATGGAAAATAAGGCGAAAATTGAAGTTTTGTGGAATATTGCAATTTTCAAGTGTTTGATGGAGTCAAAAGTTAGAAAATTGAGTGGAAAATGATTTGTCAACAATCCCAATTCTCCTTCATTAATGGCAAATCATTTTCTAAACCCCTTCCCCTTTAAAAATGATTTGCTAGCATATGGAACACTAGAAAAAAGTGTTAAAAAAAAATTAGTAGTTTTATTTCTGAATCAATCCATTTTTTAAATTATTTCAATATTTATTTCATAAATAAAAATAGAGAATTACTATTGGTATCCCAACTTTTATTGATTACACCTCAAATATATAAAAGAAAATAATAAATAAAAGTTGGGGTGCCAAAAAAAACTCTCATTATTTGTTAGATTTGATATATTTTTTGGGTTTAGAATTTTATATGAGCCTAATCATAATTGTAAACAAATACTAAAATTATTTGAACGAGTGTTATAATGTTGAGATTATAATTTGAGCCAAACCTTTATAATGTTTGAAGAATGTGTTTTAATCTTTAATTGGGATGTGATAAATAATTTTAGAAATTGGGCGTAATAATTAAAAATAGGGTGCCAATAGTACTTCTCTAATAATTTAAGAAATTGGGGTCTAATAATTCAATTTTTTACCAAAGAAATTATTTTATCATGATTTTTTAATATAATTAACACAAAAGTCAAATTAAAATATTGGATTTTGATTTTTTTAAATATGAAATTGAAATTTTTGATGAAACGATTATTATAAAAAATTTCCCTATAGTCTAAATACATACAAAAGATGCTAATTAATGTCCAAGATTTCAATGGGGGAAAATATCTCTTTAGAAGTAATTAAATTATTTCTTCTAGTGAAAAAGAATATGATCTTCTTATTATTGTATAATGCCATTTTTGTAAATACTATAATTTCAAAAAGTTACTTGTAGAAATATCATTACACAATAATAAGTAAAATATTATTTTTATACTAAAAGACAATAATAATTTTCTAACAAATTTTTTTTCCCCTAGTTTTCTATTGAAGTGTTGGATATTAGCTTTATATGTATGGCGGGGGCAAGACTATGGTTAAAAATAGTGGGGGGGGAATAGTGGGGGCAGGACTATGGTTAATGACAAGGATGACCAGCTTGAAGATAATTAGTTTTGGAGAGAAAATTCAAGAGATTTTAGTAAGAGAGAGAAGAAAAGGTATTTAGGTAATTTCTTATTTGTTTATGAGAAAAGATTCAAGTCACGGACGGGCCAATGTCATTCGTTTAAAATTTAGGGTAGCTCATATATTCACTAAAACACTCACATGTCCCTTTGACCTTTGTCTTCCCCAATATATTAATGCAAAATGATCTCACTACCACCATATTCTACTTCAAACCAAAATCTCTTTGATTTCTTTTCTCAAAATCATTCGTCTTCAATTTATTGGGTAAAAATTATATCATATCTTTCAATTTTAAGATTAATATACTTTATCTTTCCAATCTAAAGAATAAATTATAGGGTTTTCTACTAGAAATTAGGGCAATGTTCAAAATAATGGATTAAAAATTAAAATTAATTTACTCTCGAGGTTGAAGATGACTAGTTTTAGGAAAAAAATTTAAGGATTTTCAATTATAGTTTGCAAAGAGGGTATTTAAATTATTTATTTGTTAATTTAAAAGAAAAGATTAAGGTCTAGGGGACAAGTGATCATTTTGAAAATAAAGGGGCATCTCACATATTACCCCAATTTGATAAATAACACACAAAAATTAAGGGGAAGCTTACTAGGATTTTCGATTTTTGATGGTATGGACTTTCCTTTTTTGGGTGTGTGTACCAATGCTCATTAGGATTATTCTTTTTTTTAATCAACAAATAAATTTTACCTCATCCATCCTAAGTGAGGGGTAGTTTTGTTGTGTAAAAATATAATATTTAATGGTTAAAATTTATTTCATCTAATACCAATTGACAATACAATTATGTTGTGTTTGATTGCAGAGAAAATATAACTTGGCAAATGATTTGTTAGGTAAATTCTTTTTTACTGTTTGAGCATAGTATGAAAAGTTTTGCAAAAAATTATTTATGTTGTTAGAATTGCATAATAAAATAAAATAAATATATACATTATTTTAATTTTACTTTGGTGATAATTATATAAAAAACCATGATAAAATCATTCTTTTGTGAAAAAAATTGAATTTTGACACTCCAATTTCTTAAATTATATATATGTGAGCTACTATTGGCACCCTAAATTTTAATTATTTATCACACCCCAATTAAAGATTAAAACACTCTTCAAACAACACAAAGGTTTGGCTCAAAGTATAATCTCAACATTATAACACTCATTCAAACAATTTTAGTTGGAGTTTATAAAATCCTAAACCAAAAATATAGATAATAATCTAGCAAAAAACTGGGAGAGGTTCAATTGGCACCCAAAGTTTTATTTACGATTTTTTTTTTTCTTTTTATCTTGGCTGTGATCAATAAAAGTTGGGGTTCCAACAGCAACTCTCTATTTTTATTTTTTTTAAATATTGAAATAATTATAAATAAATTATTTAATAAGAAACTTACAAAAAGAAAATAATTTTTAACTTATTTGCCTTTTTCATCTTACGTGTGATGGCAAATCTTTTTTCTAAGGTGCAGGACTAAGAAAATGATTTACCGCTAATGAAGAAAAATTGCGTGTTGGCAAATCATTTTTCGTTCAATTTTCTAATCTCTGACTCACCAAACACTTGAAAATAGCAGTTTTCTACAGAATTACAATTTCCGCATAATTTTCTATGCAATCAAACATAACAAATTATGCAATCAAACATAACTTTAGTGTTCTTAATTAGATTTTTTTAATCAACCTTTTTCAAATGAGGGGTATTCTTATCATTAAAAAAGTTAATGCTTTCATGGAGGCAGTTATTTCAACACTAAGGGAGTATCTATCATAAACAGCCTTTGGGTTTGAACCTTTGAGGTAAACCCTTAAAAGACTATTTTCAATTGATCCTGTACTAGTAGGTTTGGGTGTGAACCGATTTTATTGGGTAAGACTAAAAATTCTACCTAGTGCGTTGCAGAGCCGACCAATGTGTATCCTTAAATATATATAAGATGAGATTTTGTGATTGTCGTATCTATTAATTTAAATTATAAATAAATATTAAAAATTAATAATTGATTTAAAAAAAATATTTTGAATCATCTTGTAATCTGAATTTGAACCCATCCGATCTTGTTTTTCTTAGTTCCTTTCATAAGTCATGACAAGGAAACCACTTAACGACTTTGAGTCAAGCAGTCATGTTTGAAATTAACCCCAAGGCAAGACTTGACTTGACTTGACTTGAATTGTTATTAAATTAAAGCTGAAGCCTCTCTTGCCAAAGTAGATGAAAAGAAAGAAAGCAATCAATAATCCATGGCCGAATCAAAACCACAACAACTCCATTTCTCTTCTTCTTACTTGAACATCTTTTTATTCTTCATTTTCTTCTTCATAAGTAGTAGTCTATGTCTATGTCTATGCTGCCCTGAAGATAAATATTAAAAATTACAAATAAATATTAAAAATTAATAATTGATTTTAAAAAATGTATATTTTGAATTGATCTTGTAATCTGAATGTAAACACATTTTGTTCTAGTGTTTGACTGATGTGCTTAGTACCTTTCATATATCATGACTTGCAATGCGGAAAGATGAGAGAAATTATTTGAAAGAAACCATCCAAAGACTTTAAGTAAATCAATCAATATGAATCTTTCGTTCTTTTTGAAATTGACCAGTCAACTTCAATTATTATTAAAGTTGTAGCCTATCTTGCCAAAGAAAGAAAGAAAGAAAGAAATCCGTCAATCCATGGCCAAATCAAAGCCACCACAACTCCATTACTCTTCTTCTTCTTCTTCTTACTTGAGCATCTTTTTATTCTTCTTCTTCTTCAAAAGTAGTAGTCTATGTCTATGCTGTCCTGAAGATCATAAACAAGCCCTCCTCCAATTCAAATCCAGATTACTTGCAAATCATAACAACAGTTTCTTGTTCTCCTCTTGGGTCTCCAATACAACAACAACTACCACTACTACTGATTGTTGTAAATGGGAGCGAGTAACCTGTTCTACTTTGTTGTCATCAAGGCCAGTCGAAGGCCTTCATCTCTTCGACCTTATGGAGGATTTGACTACCGCGGCTCTCACACCACTCTTTCATATAAAAAGCTTGACCTATTTGGATGCCAGTGGTAATAGAATAACAGGTGGAATCCCAACATCAATTGGCAACTTGTCGAAGCTTGTTCACTTGGATCTCAGTCGTAATAGAATAACAGGTGGAATCCCAACATCAATTGGCAACTTGTCGAAGCTTCTTCACTTGGATCTCAGTCGTAATAGAATAACAGGTGGAATCCCAAAATCAATTTGGCACAATCTGAGGGAACTTCAATACTTAAGACTTCGAAACAATTCTCTTTCATCAGATATTCCAATTGAAATCGGCAACTTGTCCAACCTTACTTTCTTGGACCTCATGGACAACAACTTAACTGGTGGAATTCCTACATCTTTTGGAAATTTGTCTGTCCTTAATACTTTACTCCTCAACGACAACCAATTATCAGGTAAAATTTTAGTAAATCGTTATTAACTTGAAAATCCATTAATCCGTTGATTTAAAAAATTAATAATAATTTATTTATTATTTTACAGGAGGGATTCCATTGAAGTTATTTGAAATTAAGGGATTGAAGCAATTGTCTCTTGGAGGAAACAAACTCAATTTGAGTGGTAATTACTCGAAGATAAAACCCAAATTTTCGTTGGAAACGTTAAACTTGGGATCCTGTGGAATTGTCGGCAAATTTCCCAATTGGCTATCCAACGTCAGTGTTACAAATATTATTCTCAACAACAATAACCTCACAGGTTCTCTCCCACCTCTTCTTTTCAACCCTAACCTATATTACCTTGATCTTTCAAACAACTTTTTTATCGGCCAACTTCCAAAGAACATTGGCGATGCGACTAATCTTGAATTTCTTTCGTTGGCTCAGAATAACTTTTCTGAGTCATTGCCAATATCCATGAGAAGGATGTCCAATTTAGGATATCTAGATTTGTCCAATAACAAATTTTCAGGTCATATAATTCTTGAATTCCCTTCTTTGTGGTACGTAGACCTCTCCTTCAACCAATTCTCTGGTGAAGTTCCGACGGATATTGGAAGAAATGCATATACACTCAAGTTTGGCCAAAACAGATTCTCAGGCCACCTACCAGAGAATTTGACTAAAATGGCAAATCTCCAATACCTCGATCTCCATAACAATGAAATTTCAGGTGAGGTACCAAACTTCCTTTCTCAAATCTTACGCTTAAAAGTTCTAATCTTAAGGGAAAATTACTTGCATGGTTCAATCCCTAATCTTCTATCCAATCTAACTGACCTTCAAATCCTTGATCTTTCTGGCAACAATCTCACTGGAGAAATTCCACAAATGTTCGACTATCTCAACAAGATGAAAAAGGAACCTGATAATTCTGATCCTGTAGGGAGTTTCTATTCGGACGGTTTAAGCCCACTGCACTTTATGACGGGAAGTGGCATGGACGTAAATTGGAAGAGCATGGTTCAACGTCTATCTAGCAAGAGCTTAAGTATGTATAGCCTGCTAGATTTGTCAAGAAATCAGTTGTCTGGTGAGATCCCATCTTCTTTAGGTTGTCTTAAAGGTCTTAAATCACTTAACATTTCATATAACAAACTCTCCGGGAGCATCCCTACGAGCTTTGGAGGGTTTGAAAATCTAGAGAGTTTAGATTTATCACATAACAAGCTTTATGGTGTAATTCCACAAATATTCAAGAATCTTAAACAACTTACAAAGCTGGATGTAAGCAATAATGAACTTGAGGGTCAAATTCCGGAGGGCAGTCAGATGGACACAATGAACGATCTCAATTCTTATGCCAACAACAAGGGGTTGTGTGGGAAACAAATCCAGGTCCCATGTCACACAATGAGTCCACCAGCTTATGGGGCAAAGGAGTTGGAGAATGAGCCATGGTTCTCGTGGGAAGGCGCATGGGTCGGATTTCTAGTGGGATTCTTTTGGGCAATATCAATATTCCACTTTATCAAATTTTTCAATCAAAATCCACCAAGGCGTCGACTGGGCAACCTATGCTTCTAGCAAAAAAATGAGCCAAGGATTTTCACAAATATGTTTAGAGAGTATGAAGCATTATCAATAATATTGATTTTAATGTTATAATGAATTACAAACTGTGAACTTGTATTGTGTTTTGCGTTGTATTTGGTCTATATTATAGTATATATATAGTTTTGAATGTTTTTATCTTATGATGCAAAAAATAAAATTAATCGGTCAATATGCCGTGGTGTGACATTGTTCCTGTGCCACGTAAATGATGGATTGTTGAAAGATTTTATTTTTATTTTATTTTATTCATTAGGACTATCAAATCACTGATTCAAATTTAACAATCACAATATGAAGGGTTTTTAAGTAAGGACCATCAAAGGTGTTATCAGAGGAACATGCTTTGGTGGGAAGTGAAATATTGTAGCAACTAGCAAGTAAACAGTGTAAACAATATACACCACTAACGTTGTTAGTGCACCGGATGTATCATTAATGGGGATGATACATTTCCCTAGACAACGATTCTTAAACAATTGTTCTTTTGCTCCAACAGAGTCTTGATTTAGATTTATGACTCACTGATCTTTTTACAATTCTAATGCAACCCAACTAAATTTTTTTAATATAATAGAAAGTTGTACGATGACTTAGAGACATGGTTTTAAAACTTGTTTTGAAGTATTGTATCGGATGAGTTTTCTGATACGTTTGAGTCATCTCGTTCAACAATGAGACAACTGAACCATGATTTTAAATCCCATCCCATACGTTTGACTTGTCTATCTATCTCATTGGTGGATAATACCTATCAGACAAGATTTAAAATCATGCTTAGAGATTAACTAAAAATATTAATTAATTAATATTTTAATAAAATATGAGATCTTACAATCTGTCATTGTTTTTCGGTGATTTAAAGATTGAATTGGGATCAAAAACTTATCAAATTAATTAAACCATGGTAGGATCATTCTTCAAAGTCATCAAATTGATTTCTTCTAATTAAAAAAATTAAAATTTATGTGACTAATTACTCATGCAATAATAAATTAAACATTCTTTCATATAATAAATCTAAGACGTGGAGATAAATTTTATTGATAATTTTAGAGAGATTCTATTTCCACACCAATTTTTTGTTAAGAGAACCCCAATTCATATGAAATCGGCAAAGAATTGGCACACATCTTGGTGTGATCTTAGTAAAAGTTGGTGGCAATTGAAGTTCCTTATTTTTTATAGGCTTTCTTCAACTCAGCCATCTAGTTCAAGTACAGGTCCAAATTAGTTTACCTTCATAGAAAAAAGTTAGATTAAGGTCCAAATTATTTATCATGGAATCCGATTCCAATAAAGATCCAATTAATTTGACAATTTTTTGGAAGCCAGCTGAAGTCTACATTTTGGAAGTGAGATTAATTTGTAAAAGATAACTTCTCTAAATTATTGTAAAATCAAGGTTTGAGAACAGCAGTGGCAACCTCAAAAAATCACTCTTCAAATGATCCAGCAAGACCACAAAACATCAAATATCCAGACATTAGAAATGCAAAACCGTATCATTAATCTTTCAAAGCAGCAAAAGCAAGCCTTACAGTTTAAAAGCAGATGGGAAAAAAATAAATTCTAACCCATACATCATCTCCCATGTCAACGACCCTATAAAACATAAAATAACTAACAAACATTTATAATTACAACGTATATCTCTGCATGGATTAATGGCGAACAATTTTCGGGAATCAAATCCCGACTGAAGAATTTCCAATGTTTTTTTTTTTTTTTTTCTTAAAGTATGTTGAGCCGATCTATCGGTACTAAGTAGGTTACAAACCACAAGTTGGAGGCAGCTACTACTTCTGGGGGATGTGTTTCTCATATAACGATAGAATATCCTTCTTGTTAGGATTCTTAAGCTGAAGTAATTCTCCGCCGAAACCATGTTTTGTGAGTTCTTGTTTCAGTTTCAGCACAGTAAACTTTGTATAATCTTCCGAATCGGTTTGTTGGCTGTGATTGTTATCCTCATCCGCCCTGAAAACTGAACCTCCATCCTCCGCTTGTGCGTGTTTGATAGGGCTGTTTGTGGTCTTAGACCTCTTCCTACCTCTGTTTATTCTATCATCTATCTCCATGTCTTGGACGGATTCCACTCCAACATCATAGTTTTCGTGCCTCAAACGTTTTCCATGGGAAGCAGTCTTGAGTTTACTATCCAATGCAGTTTCGTTCAAACGGACAGAAGTCAACTCCTGTTGAAGTAAATCTAGTTTACCCTGCGTGGATTGCAGTTGCATAGATAGGGCTTCTGCCCTATTGTTCGCCTCTGCTCGAGCCATTCGTTCGGTCTCCAGAAGACTCTCAAGGACATGTACGGTGCTTGCCCTTTGTTCGTTGTTTGATTTCAATAGTGATTCAATCTCTTTCTCCCTCTCTTCAACCCTTCCCTCCAGTAATGCAACCTTGGAGACAGCTTCCATTTCAGAGACACGGAATCTCTCTACTTCCTCCATTAAATCGGCTTTCAATCTTTCCAGGGTTTCAATCTGTCTTTCAGCTCTCTCAATTTGGGTCAATCTTTCCATCGCCACCCGCTGAACCTCACTCTTTTCCCTCTGAGCTATGGCTGCTTCAGCTCGTGCTTTATCGGCCCACTCGGTTGTTCTCTTAGCTTCTTTTTCAGCGATTTTACACCTTTCCTGGGCTTCCTCAAACCTTTTGAACTCAGACAGGTCCTTCTCCTCGAGATGGATCTTTTCTTGTTCTAGCATCCTGGCTTCTCTCTCGAACGATTGAGCTGTCTCCTTGGTAGATTCCAATTTTTCAACTAACTCTTTGATTCTATCTTTCAGGGCTGATGATTCCAAATCATAATTCTTCAATTTCGACTCCGCAGCCTGCAAGTAGATTAGAAAACATTTTGTGTGTTCTTACATGAGAGTGTTTATCTGTAAACCAATTGTTATCAGATATGATGTTTATTTCCCTGTCCTTTATCATCTTTTCCTATCTTTATGTATTTGATACAAGGGTTGGGTTCCATTGACTCAAGAAATGACGCAAGATCTTGACCATGTAAACACAAAATCTAGCAGTTGAAATATATCCTCGAGATAAGTATCATAGGGATATGTATTGTTGAGATAGGCACAAAATCTCAACCATTAGATTTGTTGTTTACTTGTTTACACTGTCAAGATTTTGTGTCATTCCCCAAGTCATATTTCTTGAGTTAAAGGAACCTGACCCTTGATATAAATATCTCTTGAAGGAATAAAGAATACCTCTTTCTTCTTCGCCACGTACCACTATTTGAGTAGTTGGTTGGTTAACATGGTATCAGAGTGCGAGGTTCGTATAGGTCACGGGTTCCATGGAGAGGGGGAGTGTATATTTTCATCCACTCTCGGGTGTGTCACACCCACTTAAGCCCCTTGACCCTCTATACTCACAGTTCTTCCCCCTCTCCAACAGATTGGTCTTTTGGAGTAGTTGGTTGGTTGACACCAATGTGTGTGTGTGTGTGTGTGTGTGTATGTGTGTGCGTGTGCGTGTGTGTGTGTGGTGTGAGAGAGAGAGAGAGGTACAACACATATCGGAGATAAAAAAAAATGAAGGTCCTAAGAAACTCACCTTCAACTCTAAACTCAATGTTGTCAATCGCTGCTCAGAATATTCAATCTTTGCCATCTTATCCTTAACTTCCGCTTCCTGTCATTCATTAATCAAGAAAGAAACTATTATAAAATCTCAGCAAGGCCTTGCATATAACACAAGAAATGGGAAGCAACAGAAATTGAGAAAGAAAGAAAATCACCTTTTCAGCCAAACTAGCAGAGAATTCTACCCTCAGAGCATCTTCCCTTAGCTGAGTCTGCTTATTGGAGCGTTCCTGCACTGTTGCTGCCTTCTCCAAAGCAATCTTGGCTTCTCGAGCGGCAACGTTAAACTTCTGTTTCCACTCCGCCGCCTCCTCCTTAGCAGATTGAGCCTGTTCACGAGCAGCGGCTAACATAGCTTCAGCAGCACTAGTTCTGGACTTGAGAGTCGCTATTTCTGCATTTGCTTGCTCTTCTTCTGCTTTCTGCTTTGAGAATATCTGTTCATATTTTCTTTTCCATTCCAAAGATTCCTGCTTGGCAGAATCCCGAGTTTTCAACGATGACAAACACCTCTCCTCCAACGAGCTGCATTTGCTTTGCAAATTAGTTATACGACTCATATAGTCATCTGAGCTCTTCTTTTTGTCATTGATAGTGTTCTCGTAACGCTTCAGATATTCCGTTTTGCTCTTCTCGCTTGCTTCAAGTTGCTTGTTAAATAAACCCATCTTGTCTTCAATCGAACGGCACTTCAACAAGAGAGCACTCTTCTCTGAACCAAATTGATCTAATTGCTTCTTGACAAGGTCAAGTATCGGACCTTCCAAACTGTAAAGTTTGGTAACATTAGAAAAAAATAAATCTGTCAGAAAAAAAAGATGGAGAGTGTTGGATAAAGAGTCGAAAGTGTTGGATAATGAGTCAAGACCTCTGTTGTAAGAAGGTGACCAACTTCTGCCATTTCCCTGGACCATGAGAAGATGTCTCATACTCAGACAGCAGATCATCAAGAACCTGCAAGGAATGTTTATGCCAATACTATGTTAAAAAAATAGGGCGACAACAAATATGCCCTACTAAATATATTTAAAAAGTCATCCTGGAGTGACCTCAAGATTGACATCAATTCTCACTTTGCTAACATGGAGATGCGCACAGAACCATAGGTGCTTTTCGCTCATATCTCGATGAAAAACATCTATGGTTCCACGTCAGCAAAGTGAGAATCAATGTCAGTCTTGAGGTCACTCCAGAATTACTCGATGCAGAAATCTTTCAACAGAGAGTCAGGCAGTAGATCCGAAGTTCGACAACATGCTTGAGTTACACATTGGTTTTGTGGTTTGATGGTTGACAACTACAGCCATTCAAACAGGTGCAACTACAGATAGTTGCAGGCACTCTCTAAATGGTTGAGGCACCTGTGTCAGATTTGACACTTCATGGGCTCCAGACTCTGACTTCTTCTAATTTTTTTTTTTCCTTTTTGGCCTTTTTGGTTCTTTTCCCCTTATTGCAAGAGCATGATTAGCAATGTCATCCTTTCCAGATGAACTTTCTTTACCATAACAGTCCTTATTAATACATGAAAGTAACTACTTTTGTTCAAAATTAATTAACATATTATGTCAAACCAATGAGTCTTATTTTATGGACGTCTGCTGCATCATCGCATAAGTTTGTGTTTGAACTTTTGTACAGATGGAATTGTAGTATATTATTCTGTAGAACTTTTGAGTTCTGCTTTTAAGTAAGAATATCAGAAATTGGGATGTTTTTGTCTTTATCAAATACCAAAAATTGTTGGATAGAATTCACTGTTAATATCACTAACCATTAAGCAATTTTTGTCCTCACCAACATGGATACTTGCAAAATAATAGAACCTTAAAAAGGCCCAAATGGGTTAGAAGAAAAAAGTGGAAAACCTTGAGGTTTAGGCCTCTGACTTTTCTAAAACAGCATTTGCTGACAACATTGGAAAATTGGAACACAATAATAGGATATCAAATGCATCCATATTAATCTCTCGAAAACAGTAAAACTGATTTTAAATAAGATGAAAAATGACAAGAAAAAAAAAGGTGAGTTAGCTTCCAAAAACAGTAATGTAACAGAACCTGGAAATTCAAACATACAAGGAGACTTTAGTGTTAACAGCGATATTAGTTATTTAGTCTTTTCTGCCCTTTTCATGTGCACGTCCTTTTTCTGTCTTTTCCTATTTATTTGGGTAAGTATATAAACAATTAACAAGGAGAAATAAACAAGTTAATTTTTCCAAAATTTCTTCTCCTTTATCTCTCTATCCTCTCTAAACCCTAGATAAGTTTCTACATGGTATCAGAACTTTGGTGACGACCAAGAAGATCAAAAAGATTCCCCACCCTTCTAGGGCTGTCGCCCACAACCATAGGAGCTGCCAAAAGCCACAGCAGCCACCCTAGGTGCAGCCGAAGGCCACTACAACAATCCTAGGTGCTGCCACAGGCCATCACAGCAGCCCTAGGTGCTACCATAGATTACTGCAGACACCCTAGGTGCTGCTGCAAGCCATAGCAGCCATCCCAAGTGCTGCCACAGGTCTCCTAGGGTTACCTTCAGTCATCTAGGCCCCTTCTTTCATCCGGAATGTGACAATAGGGTCCTCTCTTAGGTTCTAAGTGATTCATTAGTGTTTCCGAGTAATTTCAAGTGTGATCTGGACTCTCTCTGAAGTCATGTCATAAGTAACTTCAGGACAGTCTACCAATAACAGGTTTGGACCCAGGGTAAGTCTAAGATGAAAATCCAAACCTCCAGATCACTACAGTTAAACTCAATGGCACGAACTACCTGAAGTGGGATCAGTCTACGAAACTAACCATTCTTAGAAGATGGAATGCAGGCTATTTGAATGGGAAAGAAAAACAACCTAATATCTCAGATCCTAAGTACAACTAATGAGACGCTGAGAATTCCTTGGTTATGTCACGGTTGTTGCACTCAATGCAACCCCATATTAGTAGAGGATACCTCTTCTTGAAAATCGCACAACAGATTTGAGAATCGGTGACTCAAACTTACTCATAGGCTCAAAATAGTGTGAGAATCTATCAATTGGAACAAAATATATCGTATCTCAAATAGGGGGAGAAGACATTTTCAAACTACTTTTCTGAATTGCCCAACATGTGGGAAGAACTCGATCACTATTTACCCTTCAATTGGGAAAGCCCGAAAGATTGTGCTAAGTTCAACAAACATGTTGAAACACGTCACACCTTCTAGTTCCTCGCTGGTCTGAATCCCAAGTTTGAGATGGTTAGAGTTCAGTTTCTGAACAGAGATCCCCTACCTCTTTTGAACACCGTGTACTCTTATGTTCAAAGTGAGGAGAGTCGACGTTTGGCTATGGGACATCTAGATATTTTTGTGAGTGATAAATCAATCATGGCAGCTAGTAGACAGGGAGACGGACAAGCTTCAAGAGTGAAGAAGTTTAATAATCCCACCTAGGCATCCAATAGCAGAGATAGGCCGAAGTGTGATCACTATGGAAAATTTGGACATATTCGAGCGAACTGCTAGGACTTGATAGGTCGCTCTGAGTCATTTCAACCTAAGAGCCGACCTTCTTTAGCTCATCATGCTTCTAATGCTGACATACCAAATGATGCCCCGAGTTCTGAGACACCTTCTCCAGTAGTACATGCATCATTCTCTGCAGAGGATATTACCGTTTGAGGGCTTTATTGGATGATTCCACTGTCACCTCTTCCTTCGCACACACAGGTACTCCTGCCACTGCTAATCATGTTTCCTCATCTCATTCCAACTCCTGGATTCTTGATTCAGGAGCTTCAGATAATATAACAAGTATGTCGTCTTTCTTTCAGTCTTATAGCCCCTGTTCAGGCAAGGACAAGGTCAACCTAGCTGATGGCTCCTTATCATCCATAACCGGTAAATGAACCATCATGGTTCTTCATAGCTTTCATTTGTCCAATGTTTTACATGTTCCTAATCTCACTATTAATCTTGTGTCTACTAGTAGTATTACAAAAAATCTGAATTGCAGTATTACCATTTTTTCTTCTTATTGTATCTTTTAGGATTTGGCAACGAGGAGGATGATTGGCAGTGGTCGTGAAGCAGATGACTTGTACTTTCTTAACGTCCAGCACATTCCACATTCCACATGCTCATGCTTCTCAGAATAGTAGTAAGGTAGTCATTAAAACTCGAATAATGCGGAGGCATATTCGTTTAGGTCATGTTTCTTTTCAGTATTTACAGCGTCCATTTCCTTCTTTATTTTAGCCTATGTCATAGTCAGAATTACAATGTAAAGTTTGTCAATTGTCAAAACATTGTCGTTCCTCTTATCCAACAAGTTTAAATAAAAGTTCTTTATTTTCTCTTGTGCATTTCTAATGTTTGGGGTCCATCCCCCGTTACTTCTTTATTGGGTTTTCGCTATTTTATTACTTTTGTCGATGACCATAGTAGATGTACGTGAGTGTACTTAATGAAAATAAAAGATGATGTCTATTCCATATTCCAAGATTTTCATGCGATGGTTCTAACGCAATTTGAAGTAAAGATCAAAATCCTTAGTTCATATAAGGGAGGAGAGTATACTTATAGGGGCTTAAAAAAATCGTGCTACTCAAGAGATAGAACAACCACCTTCATGTGCTTCTACACTCCAACAAAATGGTATTACTGAAAGGAAAAATCGTCATTTGTTGGAATTAGGAAGAGCGTTGTTGATAAGGATAAACGTTGCTAAGCATTTCTAGTCTGAAGCAATTCTTATTGCATGTTACATAATCAATCGTACTCCCCCCAACCTCTTGAACTTCCAATCCCCATTGTTGTCCCTTTCTCTTGATCTTTCATTGTTCCCTGTGGTTCCACAAGTCTTTGGGTGTGTATGTTTTGCTAATGTATGCAGTCATGCTCGCACTAAGGCGTTGACGTGTGTTTCTTGGTTATTTTAATTCTCATAAGGGTTATAAATGCTATCATCCACCTACTCGTCGTCGATTTGTTAAAATGGACATCATGTTCTTTGAAGATCAATGTTACTTTCCTAGCCCTGATCGACAATCCCTTCAAGGGGGAGTGGTTTCTTCCATCCACTAATCATGAATCACTTCTGGAGTCCTCTTTTCCAGTTTCACCACATTTTCCAATTATTCCCGATTCTACTAGAGAAGTTGAACCAACTGCGTCAGTGCCTAACCCTAATCTGTTTGGACGCATTTACACCAGAAAGAGAAAGGGAAAACAAGTCATTGCGGATCCACAATGTCACACCATTGAGGAGTCAAATCCAATTTCTTCAAATTCCAATGTTCCCATTGCTCTTCGGAAAGGTAAATGTACTTGTACTTCGCACCCTATTTCTCAATTTTTCTTATCATGACGTGTCTCAATCCTATCGCTCATTTGTTGCTACTATGTCTTTTGTTTCCATTCCATCCAGTGTGAAAGAAGCTCTCTAATCTCAAGTAAACAGGCCATGGATGAGGAAATGAGAGCTTTAGCAAAGAATGATACTTGGGAGTTAGTGTCCTTATCACAGGGGAAGAAATCCGTTGGATGCAATTGGGTGTTTACATGGAAGTACAAGTCAGATGGATCGATTAATAGGTACAAGGCTCGATTGGTTGCCAAGGGTTATGCTCAAACTTACAGCATTGACTATCAAGAAACTTCTACCTCCGTAGCAAAAATAAATTTTATTCGTGTTCTTCTCTCTTTGGCAATCAACTTCTCTTGGGAGCTTCACCAACTAGATGTGAAGAATGTCTTCTTGCATGGTGATTTGTAAGAAAAAGTATACATGGATACTCCTCCAGGAGTTCTTTTTTCTAATGTTGATGGGAAAGTTTGCCGCCTCAAGAAGTCCTTATATGGTCTCAAACAATCTCCACGTGCATGGTTTGAACGGTTCTGCTCTGTTATGCAGGATGTGGGTTACAAGCAATGTCAAACTGATCACACATTGTTTGTCAAACACAGTGGACCTCAGACTACAGTTCTTATTGTGTATGTCGATGACATTATCATTACAAATAATTATCCTGCAAAGATCCAAACTTTGAAACATCTTCTTGGAAATCGCTTTGAAGTGAAAGACCTTGGACTTCTGAGATATTTTTTAGGTATTCAAGTAGCTCGATCCAAGATGAGCATTTTTATTTCACAAAAGACGTATGTGTTAGATCTGCTCTAGGAAGTGGGTAAACTTGGGGTTAAACCAATTGATACTCCAATCGAGCCCAATCACCGATTGAGCGACAATGATGGTAAAGCCCTTGAAGATAGCAGTCATTATCAGCATTTGGTGGGTAAACTCATCTACCTATCTCTTACGCGACCCAACATTAACTATGTCGTAAGTGTTGTTAGTCAATTCATGCATGCCTCTCGCACAATACATCTTGATGCTGCCCTACGCATCCTTCGATACTTGAAAAGGTGTCCAGAAAAAGGCTTACTTTTTCGTTTCCATGGTCACATGCGTGTTGAAGCATGGACCAATGTTGATTAGACGGACTCTATTACAGATCGTCATTCGACTTCTGAGTATTGTACTATGTTGGGTAGAAATTTAGTAATTTAGCGCAGTAAGAAACAGTCGATGGTTACTCGCTCTAGTGCTGAAGCTGAGTTCAGAGCCATGGCTCTTGGCATATGTGAATTACTTTGGTTACGACTATTACTCCGTGAATTTGGTTGTTCACCTCCTTTGCCCTTTCAGTTGTATTGTGATAACAAGGCGGCCATTAGGCTCGCTCATAATCCAGTTCAACATGATCGCACCAAGCACATTAAGGTCGACCGCCATTTCATCAGGGAGAAAATTTCTTCCGGTGACATCTGCACCATCTTCGTTCCTACAACACAACAGGTAGCCGATGCCCTCACTAAAGCCTTCGGTCACGCCAATTTTGATAGTCTTATGGGCAAGTTGGGCATGTGTGATATCTTTGCCCCAGCTTGAGGGAGAGTGTTAACAGTGATATTAGTTATTTAGTCTTTTCTATATTTTTCATGTTCATGTCCTTTTCTGTCTTTTCCTATTTATTTGTGTAAGTATACAAACAATTAACAAGGAGAAATAAACAAGTTAATTTTTCCTGAATTTCTTTTCTCCTCTCTCTGTCTTCTCTAAACCCTAGATAAGTTTCTACATTAAGTGGGGAATTTTCTAACAAAAACATGAAAAACAAGAAGAGAGGTCAGGCAATAAAAAAGCTCACTTGAAGAACGTGATCAATTTTTGCTTCTGGAACATGACAAGCTGCTCGTAACTTCTTTTCCATGCTCTGGATGGTGTTTGAACATCTTAAATCGGCTTCCATAAAAGCATTTCTTTTGTAATCCTGCATTAGTGGCCAATCCAAATAAACAGAAACACAGTTTAAGCATTGTGCCAAACAGATACATGAAAGAGTAAGACTACGTTAGATTTGGTAATCTATATTCAATACCATTACTTCAATGAAAGGATAGCTGGGTTCGTGAAACCCTTAACAGAAACTATAAAATGTATTACTGACTGATATTGACATCCAGAGGTATCCTTAGCAATGAAGGATAGAATAGAAACCATCATTACTCATTAACAGAGAACTTAACAATGAATTTAGCAAGCTGTTAATTTGGATTCTCGTGCTGGTAAAACAGATTTAACTTAAGAGTTTATGTAGCTCATACGTTCCAATAGGAGTGGTGGTAATTGTGGTCATAGCTCTAAAATTGGATTTATTTGTTATATATATTTAGCTTTTGTTTGGTCAAAAGGTGCCCAAAATTTGGAGATCAAACAGAAATAAGTTTATATTCTAGAGTATAGTTGCTTGACTAATAAGTCTGTAGGGTTTAGTTCCTCCCGTCCACCCGCACTATCGAAGAGCCATGCGTTCGGCTTACATTAGGTGCAATTTATTGCAACCACAATGCTGCTTCAACCATTTTCATCAACTGAAGCTCTTTAACTTGCTCCTTAGTAATTTACTAGCTTATCAATAATTCCGAAAAACAACTCCAACCGTTGGAGTGATAACTAAAGACCATACAATATCTATTAATGAGAGAAACTGAAGAATATAATTTTTAAGTACACGGACCTTCTCAACGACATATTCAATTTGGTTTGAGGTGGTCTATGGGGCACTTAGGCTCCAATTGCCTCACGGGAAGAGACATTTCAAGGGGAAATATTTGTGTAGCCGTTTAGGAATGCATTTATTATTTGTCATTTTCCTCCTCTTGGGGCACTACCCAGAAAATAGCTAGGAAAAAAATCGTACGAAACCACAGAAGCAATGACTATTGTGCTCATCAAAACAAGATACTTGTATTTAGGGGAATAATTGAAAGGGAAAAAATAAAACACGTTTATTACAATTTACAAGTGAAAAAGTACGAACGTACCCAATCCACATGGGAATGTCCCAATCGTGCTTCATCAAAAGATACACGATTAACACATAAAGCATAATTGTAATAAGTCAGCCAAGCAGAAAATAATCAACCAGATCTAGATTGAGAAATTGAGAAATAAGGAGTGAGTTAGAGACCGATTCAAGTCTCATCACATCAACAGTAATAGAAATGCTTTGAAGACCTTCGAATTAGTGGGGGATTGACATGAATTATTTATTGTTCTCCCTACAAGTGGATCTGATAACTGCTCAACTTAGAAAACCTATAAAAGTAACTTCTTTTGGATCTTAAGTTGTCGAAAAGTAGAAGTAAATGGGTTGTAGTTGCCACCTTTTTCGAAAATATATATCTCCCTACTCACTCCTTTAATTTCTTCATGAAGGAATTGGTCTCTCCTCTCAAACTGATAAATCTGTACAAATGGGTGAAGCAACGGCATTGAAGTAAATTGCCAAGGCCGGTTGATGTAGATGAAGTGTGGGGAGTGGTGTGTGGTTTGGCGAGCGACAAGGCCCCGGGCCCAGATGGGTTATCTCTAGGTTTTTTTAAAGCTTGTTAGGAAACAGTGAGAGTATATGTGATGGCAACTATCGAGGATTTTTGTAGGGAAGGTTTTCTAGATCTGGGCTCCAATTGTACTTTCCTTGCTTTGATTCCCAAGGTGTCAGGGACAGAAGACATCAGGGACCTCAGGCCGATTAGTCTGGTGAGCTCAGTCTATAAAATCATCTCGAAACTTTTAGCTTCCATGCTTAAGACTGTGCTAAGTAATATTATTGGCTCGGCCCAAGGAGCTATTGTTTCAGGGAGACAGATTTTGGACGGGGTTCTTATAGCAAATGAATGCATTGACTCGCGCAGAAAAGCGAGAATTCCGGGGTTAGTTTGTAAAGTTGATCTAGAGAAAGCTTATGATCATGTGAACTGGAACTTGGTGAAGTATTTACTACGGAGGATGGGGTTTGGTGAAAGGTGGGTTAGGTGGGTCATGAGTGTATCTCAACGGCTACATTTTCGATCCTGGTCAATGGATCTTCGACTGGTTATTTTAGGAGTTCGAGGGGTCTCCGCCAGGGTGACCCGCTGTCCCCGTTTTTGTTTGTAATAGTCATGGAGGCTTTGGGACAGATGATTTCCAAGGCCGTGGTTGGAGGGGAGCTCACCGGCTTTACTACCAGGGTGGGTGGTCATGTGGTTTCGCATCTGCAGTTTGCAGACGATACATTAATCTTCTTAGATTATTCCCCAAGTCAGCTGAGCTTCCTAAGCAGGATTCTTGGGTGTTTTGAGGTAATCTCTAGAATTCTAGTGAACTTTCGCAAGAGCAAGCTGTTTGCGGTTGGGGAAGAGGAAGGGTTGGAAGTAGTGGGGGCCCCAATTGGTCTTCAGGTAGGGGCCCTTCCATCCACATACCTGGGGCTTCCTTTGGGGATGGGCTACACGAGCAAAGATATTTGGGAGCCAGTAATTGAAAAGATGAGAAAGAGACTTAGCAGCTGGAAAGCGAAACTTTTAACCAAAGGAGGGAAGATTACCCTTATTAAAAGTACGTTGGCCAGCATTCCCATCTATACTTTGTCTCTTTTTTCATTGCCAAGATCTGTGGAAGTTCAACTAGAAAGAATTTGCAGGGATTTTCTGTGGCATGGTAAGGATGGTTTGAGAAAGCACCATTGGGTGAGTTGGAGTAAGCTATGTCTGCCCAAGAAGAATGGGGGATTGGGTATACGGAACTTTGGCTCTATGAATTCGGCACTGTTGGGGAAGTGGTTTTAGAGGTTTGGCGAGGAGGGGGACAGTTTGTGGAGGAAAGTAATTGCGGACAAATATGGTGTAAATGGAAACGGGTGGGAGAGTGGCCCTGCTAGAGGTGCGATGGGGTGTGGAGTGTGGAAGGGAATCCTTAAAAGACTCTCGGCAGTTAAGAAAAGAGTGAGATGGAAGGTTGGGAGTGGGACTAAGGTGAGGCTCTAGGAGGATTGGTGGTGTGGGAATGGTCCTCTTAAGGACTCGTTTCCAGATCTATTTCTCGTATCTTTGAAGAAGAACCAAGTTATTTCTGATTTCAAGAGGGTGGAAAATGGGGCACTAAACTGGGACTTTGGGTTTAGAAGAACTTTTAATGATTGGGAGTTGGATCCTTTAGGGAGGTTTATTGCCACTGTGGAGAGAATCTATGTTCAGAACCCTTCGGAAGACAGTAGATTGTGGGTAGGTACCCGGGATGGGAAGTTCATGGTAAAATCGTTGTATGATTGCATTGTTCCTAGTAACACGGCGTTATTCCCTCATTTTGTTGTCTGGGGTGATAAGATACCTCCGAAGATTTCATTTTTCCTTTGGTTGACGGCTCTAGAGAGACTTGCAACTCTAGACCAATTGATCAGAAGAGGCTTCATTTCTCCAAACCAGTGTTGTATGTGTAGTTCCCAGGCGGAAACGGCAAATCACTTATTCATACATTGTAGGGTGGCTCACCACATTTAGACGTATTTCTTGTCTTTATTCGGGATAGTGGGTTGTTTTCCTAGATCAGTTAAGGAGTTGTTGGACTCTTGGTTGGCGTGGGGAGCCTCATTCTCGTTTTCTAAACGGATTCTTTGGTTCTTGGTTCCATTCGCCATCTGTTGAGGTATCTGGAAAGACCGTAATAGTCGTATATTTGAGGGGAAAGCCCCAACGATGGAAAGAACAATTTCTTCTATTCTAGAGTTCCTATTCTCTTGGAGTAAACTATACAAATAATTCAAAGGGGTTTTCTTCGAAGACTTTGTCGTGCGTTGGGACATGGTGTGTGCGTTACAAGGAGACTGACCCGGGGGCCATATCTTTGTTTTGTTATCCTTGCTTTTGTTTTTGTTGGTTTCTTTGTCTTGTAGCTTCGTTTTCTTTGTGGGTGGTCATCTCGACCCCTTTATCAATAAATCATCTTTACCGATCAAAAAAAAAAAAAAAAAAGTAAATTGCCAAAGAACCAGACACAGATCTGATTAAACTTCTATAGAAAAAGACCCATTTGCAATTCTCCGGGTTATAGGGGAATTAGGTGACTTTGCTAAAAAAGATAACAGTAGTTCAAGCTTAAAAAAAAACCTCATAGATAACAAAATTAGCTTAAAATATGAAGTAGCATCCACTATTTCATACATGAATCTCTCTTTAGTTATCCAAACCAATCCATTCTTGCGAAATAAATAATCATCACCTCAAATGCCTTTCTGAAGAAAGTCTGAAGAAGCTTTTCGTACTTGTGTCTCACTGAACCAGCCCCAACAGCACTAGAGTTAAATGCAGCAAGAGATCTTTGAACTGCTTCCTCATGTTCTTCTCTTAAGGCAACCTATAATAACTGATTTTAGAAAACAATAAAAATCACTAACAAGTTGTTTAAATGGTACTTACTTCCTCAGGAGGCTTTGCGCGGTCAAAAGAAGACATATAAACTTCAGAAGCTGAATCGTATGCCCTTCGACATTCAGCTTCTTCAACACTCTGCAAAAGAAGAATAGCTCAGAGATTCAGAAGCTCCATTACAGAAAAGACGTAATCCCTATATGCAGAAAAATTGATTTATTTCTGTGACTCCTCATGAGAGAAAAATTAATTATCCACTTGAACATATAGGGTGGACAGAGGAGTGAAAAATCTTTGGATTTTTGTGGTAAATGACACTTGAGAGAACTTTATTTTTCTCAATTGCGATCAGGGACTAATGTATCTAAGTCGGACATAATATTTATTGAATGGAATGCATCTTATTACCTACATAAATATATATTAGTGAACATAAACAAGGGAGAGAAGTTCAAAACATAAGTGCATAAAGAGAGAATGAAAAACAAGATACACCACTCAGGAGTCGATCCTTAAAATATCTATAGCATGAGCTTTAGCTTAGAATGCAACAATCCAAAATGAACGACCACAACAATTACAAATTTGAAAATCAACTTTTCAGATGCCCTAAACTGTTGATTGATTCACGACAGGTCTCTATTTTTTACGCCTTTTATTTGAAAAGAAACACTTGAACTGACTTGTGCTAGTTTCAGTTCCTGTAATTAAGGAAACAAAATGAACTGGAAATTGCATACATGGTAGAATACCAACCTGCCATGATGAAGATATTGTAGGCACTGCACCATTGTTAAGAGCATCCAGAAAAGATTGTGTGAGACCAGCAAGAATGGGGCCTGTCATTATTGTAGCCCCTAATTGCTTGGGCCTCGTTCTCTCAAAAACGAATTTTGTTAATGCATCCAAGCCAGATCTAAATTCTGGTCGTAATTTGTCCAACTGCAAACAGTACCCAAAACTTTAATTTAATAAGGTAGAAACTCAACGAAAGAATTGGGTTCATAAATTCATACACAAGAAATAAAAGGATATGAGCAAACATTAAGAAAACTCACAGATATTTGATCAAGTCGTTGCAGCTCGTTCTCATTGTTCAAAGGCCGCACGAGGGTGTAACATTCCCGGTCCGGGAAAAGAGCTCGAATGGACTCCCTTATCTATTGATCATTATTTTTCAAGACAAATTGGAACCCCCACTTAGATATATAGCATAAATAACATTTAAAATGAAAAAGATTTTACAGCAGAATGTACATTTACAACATTATAAAATAATAATTCTGTTGTTTGATAAACGCTATTACAGACCCAAGTCAACAGCTGTTTCTTTTAGGAAAGTAACACATTCCATGGAAAAAAAGACTATGAGACCATAAATGTATCCATGGTTCACGCATTGTGACACCAATTGAATATACTAAGCTATGTCCAAAATATGCTTATTGCTTAGATAAAGCTAACATATACATGTGGCATAATGGACAAGACACGATTGTCAGATGTTTGTAAGGTCAACTACCAGTAGTTGTGCTTCTCTGTTTATATATTCTTTAGAAAAAAAAAGGTGATGTTTAATGAGTAGATCCCACAGAGTGTTCCACGTGGCATTTTGGCGGAGGGCTATACCATTTTAAGTACAATATAATTAGGTCTACCAAGTGTTTACAGAGTAAAACTAATTTAGTACCCATTGCACTTCAAAGATTTGATGATCGTATATCAAATGCCATGTAGCATTCTTTCTCTGGGATCAAGACCACACTAATGTTTGACACTTCTTGGTCACACTACATACAAAAAATCAGCATTATTGGTATTTTAGCTCTGATCCTATTTTAATTCAGTGATGATATCTAGCCATTTGATTTGAATGCTAAGCTTTTTCCAAAAAAATTTCTCTCCTAATTTCCTGATTTATCTCGCTTATACAAACTGAACAATTTTGACATGAACGATACAAATAAAAATTTTGACTTGCTTTGTTTCGGCCATGCCAAATTCCAAAGATGTCTCTACTATGAGCAAACTTAAACAAAACAAAATTTGAACCAAGAAGAGATGTTCTATATGCCCAACACCCAAACAACAATACATAAATGGATAATACCAAATGCCCGAGAACACTAGCATGTCAGGAGCAACAGCAAAAAATTGCTCATATTATGTTTGCTTGTAAAAATTCTCCCATTATTTAATCATTTTAAGATCCTATATGATACCTCATTTTTGGAAGCTACATCTTTCCCACCACCTTGCATTGGCCTTAAGGCCAGCTCTAGGTAATCACGTGGAGTTATCTTCCTATTATCTTCTGCCAAATCCAAATAGAAATCCTGCAAATGACATAGTATTAGATTATGAATTGCCAAATAGATAAATATGGCTTTGGGGGAAAAAACTAGAAAGACTTTGATGATGATCGCCTCTTTGGGTGCTGTCCATCTAGGTTGCATGCATTCAAGGTTTTGACCATTTAATTTAAATTCTCACTCACCACCAAACTATTTTATCAATAAATAATAATTCAACAGACATGGGAAGTAGAATAATGTCAAAATATATCACCCTCAGAAGCCAAACAAAGATTGGGGAGAACTGCCCAAGCTCAGATGCTGTAGTCCTTCCTCCAGAAGCTCTAACACGAATATGTTTAGTCATTTCAGTGACAAGGGAGAGACGATCAAGTGCAGCTTCATCGATGCCACCCATCTGAATGAGAAGAAAGGAGAATAATGAGGAGAGACTACAGCACACAGGGAAACCCGCAAAAAGTGAAAAAAAAAATTTTGTTTTTGATAATTAAGAATAAATATGCTGTTAAATGGAAGCTCAAAGCACAAGTTAAGACTGGCAAAGAGTTTCAAATAAAACCCAGTTGTTATGCTTTAAAAAATGAAACTTAGCATGAAATGTCCCAACCTGGTTGTAGATAAACATGCTAGACAATAGGACAGCCAGCGAGAATATCTGCGTGCTGTATGTTCCCTGTCAAAGAAGATGTGATAAAGGAGAATAATTAAATAACATAAATATCGAGGCAAGAGTATAAATTGCATCTTCCAAAGTGAAAGATGGATCTAGTATAATGACAATCTAAAGAATAAAGTATGAAACAAATAATAAATTACATGAACTGATCAAAAAATAAATAAATTACATGACAATAAATGCTCTTGAAATCACTGCATACAGATCTGTGTGGCTTGATAGCAGAAATCTTTCATGAATGTTCTACAAATGGTTCCAACAATCAGCTCTGTATGCAGCGATTTTAAGAGCATTTATTGTCAGGAAAATATAGAATTGACTTGGCTGAGAGTTCCAACTTCATTTGCAAACTACTAACCCCATAACTATCAAAAAAATATATATCTACCAAACGAAGTATCAGTCAGCAAAGGAGCAGTTAAATAAGCTAAATGTTAGCCTTGATGCAAGCTGATACAAGTAGACAATGCTCCTATTAAACAAAAGACTGCAAAATCACTAGTTCACGTTCTTATAAGAAAAGATGGGGAGCTAACTGTCTGATCATAAGCATCAATCCCTTCACTGTCCAAAAGTAACAGATTGTATTCAGTTCCATCAAGAGCAGTTCTCTTCAATGGTGCGCTCCACATCCAAAGACCTTTAGTGCACGGCCGGTGGGTTGACGCAACTTGAAATCCACTACTCCTCCCAAGAAGCTACAACACATCAGCACAAGAAACAAACTAAATTACAGAGATCAATTATAAAAAAAATGTGGTAAACAAACATGTACCATTTTCCAAGATCATTTAGATTGGTATTACCGCTTATACTACTGACCCAATAACCCTCCATGGAACAAATAAATTCTCCATGATGATTGAAATTATTCTTTTTAATGTGCATTCACATAACAAAACTATGCATTCACTATCAAATTAGAAATAAAAACAAGAAACATGTCCAGCTCCAGTTACTGATTGGGGAAAAAAACTACCTACAGATTCACAGCGATGGTATCTTAAGGTAACTGTTCACTTGGTTTGATCAATAAAAACTCCACACAAGTGGTCTCAGTTGGAACCCAATATCGCTACCCCTGGGCTAGACTTTGTGCATAGTTTCAGAACTAAGCATAGAAAGGTGTGTTTCAAAGAATGTTCTCTCTAATGAGACATCCGTGTGTCACCCGAATCAGTTCAACTTGTCTATAAATGTTAGTGACAGCCATATATGCTTGATCTCAGTCCTGCCCAAATCAGGTCCCGAATCTTAGTTCTGAAACCTTGCTTTGTAAAGTGGTATAAAAAAACATTTTCTTTGCAGGTAGGATAAAAAGATCACTTCCCAACCAAAAGAGAACACTTCTTTTTCAGGTAGGCAAGTAATTTGATGGGTTTAGTTCAAAAAGAAAAACTGTAAACCCATGTTTGTAGTATCAATAAAGATAGTCTTTACCAATATAGCAAGCTCCAATAGTTAATCTCCTCCCTTAACCTTAGCAGATTCAAGGGCAATACAATTTTTTGATACAGCAATTGAATATGAATCCAAAATTCCGCAAAACTTTTCATTCTTGGAATTACGAACTTCAATATTTCCCACAAACATTAGATTTCCGTCGAAGACCTAATGTTTATATAGGGTTCAGTCTATAAGATTGATCTTGTGCTTTTGTTTTTCCATTATATTGGCTCGCAGTTTTGGTATGTCTTCACAACCACCTATTTTATATTCTTAATAAAACCTTATATTCATCAAAAAAAAAAAAATCAAGTTGTTAATTGAGGTCCATTGAATAACTCTTGAGCTATGCGACAAAGACCTGGATACTTTTTTGTGATCATAAACGACTTAGTGGAATTTTAGGTTTTATTGTGTATCCTTGTTGGCTGCCAACATATGTGTTCCAATTGTCTTCATGTTGTGTGCTGTCATTTGAATTCCAAATTACTTTCTAACATGATGTTTACTTCTAGACTCGAGTTGGCCATATGTATGATATATTTTATGTTCTGGATGTATTCTATTCTTCAACATCTGGTCTTTGAGCTTTTTGTCTTCACCATTTTGCATTCCGAAGAACCATTTAGGTTGTAAGTAGTGGCTTCATAATTGATCTATAAATTATCAGAAGTAGCAAATTAAGCTTGACTTTTGTCTTTTTTCCTTTAAGTGGAAGATCTAAGGACTCTAGAAAGTATAAACCAGTGTGGTGAAGGTGAGTGCAGGCGCGCATCAAGGCAGAGCGGGCCAAAGGAGCCTTAATACATGAGGCGAGGCAGTTTAAATGAAGCGCACCAATGCACGCATCTCGACTCCACCTCAGTCAACGAGCAAGGTGCACGGTGCGCCTTGCACCTCACTAAAAATGAATTAATTTGTTTAAATAAGACATTAATTTCAGGTCTGATTGTATAATTTTTACATACAAAATAAGTATTTAGAAAGTTTTATTTTTTACCATTAAAAATATTGAATTTCAACTTAGGCCCGATAAGGCTATAGGGCCAGTCTAAGGTAGAACCCACCTTTTTAGGGCTGAACCAAGCCTAACCTGAACCCACCCATTAATAGTCTTAGTTGTTGTTGTGCCATGGCAAAAACAACATATGTTGTTAGCCTACTTCTTCTTATATTTCTACTTTTATGTCTTTTTCTTCCCTTATTCTTATTCTCCTTATTCCTCTCTACTTTTCCTTTTATTATTGATAGTCCTTCTTCTTAAATTGTTGAATACTTTAACTTGTTTGTAAACCTCACATTTATACATGTTATAATTGTAAAATATCTAGAACCCACATTTCACTGTTTTATTTTTTATAATTTTATCGTGCCTTACTTTACTCAAGTGTGCGCCTCAAGCACTAGGAGGCCTTTACGCCTTAAGTGCGCCTTTCACCCTTAACTACACAGGTATAAACAATGTTTATAGTGTAAACTCAATTGAGACGTAAAATGTAATTGAATGTTTCTTTCTCAATAATACTTTTCACTTTCTTAAGGATCCCTCGACAACATAGAGCAAACTCAAAAGACTTGCTAACTTCCATTTTATCTCTTGGTTCAGGAGAGTTGGGTCTTGTCAAACAGTCATGAAGGTGTGTATTTTCTATCAAATCATTTTATCATGCTCTTGCCCACCCATCCTCCCTTCTTTTGACTTCCCAACTCCTAGTATTTGGAGATCTAGAATCCCATCCAAGATGGCGAATGGGCGGTTGCAGTTGAGAAGATCTTAACTATGAATCATATTATTTATCATGGTATAGTAATTATTCATGGATTTTCACTCCTCAAGCAAATGTAGTGGTGAATATGTTAATCGCCTACTAATTCCTTGTAACTTTGCCTTCGACGTTTATTCACATCTCACTAATTATTTTTGGTATTAATTGGATCTTTCCGTGGTCAATGTTATTAATGATTTAAAAACAGGACCGAACCAGTGGTCCAACCCACGAGGTCATCATCAGCAGTTCAGCCCTTACTTTCTTTTGGTGCAAATTCTTTACGAGCTTCAAAATCTTTTTTTTGAAGACTCTATTTTTAAGAATTAGTTTGTAAGGACTCCACATAATTGGTTTGGTTTTCTGTACTCGTACTTGTTTTCTTTCTATTCCTTCACTTCTATTACCTTGGGTGCGTCGACTCATCACCATGGTTCCATGAAAACCTAGCCCTTTACCCTTTTTGGAAGAACAGATGGTCTTCCAGTTGATACAGTAGATTTTGTTTTTTTGATAGATAAAGATAATTTCATATATCAAAAACAGAGGTCAAGAGGACCAACCGAAGGAAGAAATACAAACCTACCAAAAGACGGGCAAGCCGCCGAAAAAGAAAGAAAGATATTAACAAACCCTCTCCCACCTAAGTAAGAAGTTTTCAAAGAAAATTCTCCTAAATTCTTTAAACCTTTTACACCAAAAAAAAATAGCAATGCTAAAACTTCCATAAGGTGGATTTTATGAGACCTATCGTTATCATTCCAAAAGAAATCACAGAAAATTTATCCAATTTAACTACGGTGCTTTTCACAAAGAAAATAAAGATAGAAAGTACATAAGAATGCCGTCTAAGGTGCTCTTCACTAAGGTCAATTTAACTTCTTTAGATAAGAGCCTCAATTTCCAAGACCCTAAATGCCTACCACCTCTTTCAATGATTGGATCCCAGATAGCTTTGCACCTGTAAGTTGCAACAAGGCAAGCCAATATAACTACACACTCCAAGACATTACCCATATTACCAAGATTAGGAATGTCCACAACCCCAAGCACCTTGCTTTAGGAAAGACTGATCGCCCGACCAGACACCACTCAAAATAGCACACTAGACCTACGAGAAACCTAATCTTGGCAGGTGAGGCATCCACCAACACCAGCTAATTGGCTAAGTATGTTCCAACAAAAGTTTCAATCTTGCTGAATCTTTATATTTCAATTGTTAAATAAATTTTTTGTTTCAATTTCATTGAGCAATGTAGAATCAAGTGAGATGCAAACAACGCCACTAACTTTCTTTAATTAATCCAAAGAGAAATAACAGCTCAAAATCCACGCTACCGTTCAATTAGAATCCTTTACAGAGACAAACACAAAACTTAGCATAAATAATCAAAACTAGACTAACCCTACCCCTAATTCACAATCATTTTAATACCCACTTAGGGTTTTTAACAACTTGTTAAAACCCGTTAACCAAAATTGCTTTTTTTTAACTTCTACAGAAATTCTAATAAACATCCAATAACATAAAACCTAGAAAGAAAATTGTGGAAAGATTGGGGTACCTGATTTAATATGAAGCTCTTGCCCTGGCGAGCGCGACCACAGACAGAGACAACACCAATGGGTCCTTTAACGAGCTGAAGAGTGGCTACGGCCTCTGGATCCATCTTGAACTTTCCCTTCTCGTCACAGTAGACGATACGAAGAGGCCTTGCGGGACCTGTACCTGCTGCGAAGACGGTTGTGCTGGAAGAAGGAGAATAAAGGTTTTGGTTCTGACTCTGAGAGAGAGATTGGGGGGACGTATCGATGATTTCGTTGTTGTCTTTAGAGGCAGAGCCCCTACTGAAGAACTTCTGCATCATTTTCCTTTCCTTAGATCTCTCTCCTCTGTTTTTCTGAGAGAGAAGTTTTATAACAGGGAAGGGAAGTGAGAGTGGGAGAGTCTCCAGAGGAGCTTGTTTTTAGTGAAGGAGATCTTATATTTCCACGCCAACTTTTACTTGTAACACTTCAATGTGTAAGCTAAAATGAGATTTTGGTCAATATTTGAGACCCCCTGCTCTCACGCTGTATTTTCAAACTGATGATATGCCCCCTTGATGTATGTCTTCTCTAAGAGACTAGTGTATAATGACCTAAATGCTCCCTTCTCTTTAAACTCTGGATAAAAATTTGTCGATCTTCAAGTTCTTCATGTCAAATTAGCCACCGCATCAAAAAGGGTCTAGTGTTTGCGGTTCACATTGTTAATGGGCTTAAGGATGGACGAAGAGAAGGAAAAAAAAATAAGAATTTCAGTTTCACCTTTTATGAGGTGGTGAAAGACATCTCCTCAACATTTAAGAGGAAATTTTTCTAACATATTTAACAATTTATAAAAAAAACCTTTGAATTTTCTTCCCAAAAAATCCATGGTCATCTACTTCCCTAAAAATAAAACTATCTTATTTAGATTGAAAGTTGAAGGAGAGAGATTCTTTAAGATTGAAGACAAGGATTTACACATATTTAAAAAAATTAAAGGATTGAAGAAAGATAAAAATGCTATTTTCTATTAATTTGTTGTGGATGTCATTAGTTTGAAAATACAAAGATTATCTCAATATTGTGTGGAACTATAACGAAAGTAAGAAGTAAAATTGAAAATAAACACATATACAAAGAACGCAAAGATTTACGTGATTTAACCAATTACTTATGTCAACAGAGGAGAGGGAGATCAGTCCTCTGTTGAAAATAAAGATTTGGCAAAAACTTAGAGGGTATGTCGAAATCACTTCTTTTTTTCCCCCTTGAATAAACAGGTGTCGATGAAAAATAACTATTATTATTTTTTTTCTTTTCATTTCAAAGTCAATATACATATCTTTTTTTTTTTTTTTTCCCCTTCATCTGGACTCTGACACATAATGCACTAGAACAAGTACAAAATTATAGGGGGAAAAAAGAATTAAGAAGAGATCACAAAAAGGTCCTTGCATCCATTATAAGTCAAAAGAAACATGTTTGAGTGATTCACGCTAGGTATTAAACTTATGCACCTGATAAGTTCAACAGTAATCCTTGATTGAGTTAACAAACCCATCAAAATGCATCGGGTCAAGTACAAAGGTTGTTTGTCGGTACCATTTTGAAAGAGATGAGTGAAACCCACAAAACTACATTAAAATTATTAAAATTGAAATGGGACTGATTTAAACTTTAGATCAACTAACTAAAACCTATCAAATCAATGGATTATCAAAAAATCACTCACAATTTAGACCATTAAAGGGATATGAAACCATTTATTCCAAGAAAACCTAAACCCCCTTTTCAGAGAACAAAATGATTAAAAGCTCTTCAACACAATATTTAGACCTTAATCTGTAACAAAAATTAAGTAAAGTATTTATTTATAAATAAATAAAAAACCTCTTTCTTGGACGATTAAGTATCCAAAAAGAACAAAAAGCCTTTAAAAAAATCCTCCAAAGAAGACAAAGCCTAAAAACATTATTTTAAAAAGTGAACCCAATTCTTAATAGATCAAGGTCAAACTCAAGCTTGGAAAGAAGAAAATACTATAAGGGTATGTTTGATTGCATGGAAAGTCACTTTTCATGGAATTTGAAATCCATGGAAAATTAGTTGTGCAAAATAGATAGGGTTGGAAAATCAAATTCCATTATTTGATTTCACTTGGATAAAATCATGAAAAATATGAGAAAAAAGAAGAATAGGAGAAGGAGAAAGAAGATGAGAGGAGGGGGAGAGGAAGAAGAAGATGACGAGGAAGAGGGAGGGGGCAGGATGTGGCGATGAAGGTGGCGACGACGACGGTGGCAGCGGCGTCGATGATGGCGGCGGCGAGGGAGGTAAGTGAGGAAGATGGGGGGAGAACGTCGTGGTGGTGGTGGCGGAGGAGGTGAGGGATGGAGAAGAAGGAAAATAAGAAAAAGAAGAAGATAGAGAGAGAAGGTGGTCGGAGACGGAACCGACGGCGAGATTAGTGTAATGGTGGTGGTGGTGGTGGTAAGGAACAATTGAGGATGGAAAATATGGGTGGATTTCATTTTCCCACCCATATGGGTGGGAAAGTGAAATCCATGATTTAGTGGACTTTTTGAATGGGGTGAAAAATGAATTTCCATTTCCATGTGATATCAAACACTTGAAAAATGTCATTTTCCATGGAAATTGATTTTCCACCATATTTTCCATGTGCAATCAAATATACCCTAAAAGTCTTCAAAGACTAAGACTAAAGCATTTCATTAGAAACAACACCTCTTTAGTGAATCAAGCTTATGTCGAGAGAAAAGAAGGAAAAAGTTTAGAAGCAGGTAGCCTACTTCAAAATTTTGAAGGAACCCTCATCATTGGATTACACGTTGCATTTTCAAAGAGGTATTTTAAAATTTGGCAAAAATGTAAGGCATGAAATAATTCAAAATGCCACATGTCTTATAACAAAGAGGGTTCCTTCAAATGTTGAAGCGGACTGACAAGAAGGCAACTCATTGTCCTACTTATAAGGGTAATTTTGGAATATGTGACAAAAATCACAAAGGATCCGTTTCTTTTAAATAGTATAGCATAATTGCGTGGGTACAAAGCAACAAGTGATTTGAAAATTGTTTGAACTTTATAATACCCCCTCGGGTTTTGAAGAATATTTGAGATACGCTTTTGCATTTTCAAACTGATGATAATATCTCCCTTACCATGGTCTTTTATGAGAGACTAATACAAAATTATCACAATACCAGTATTTTGAAAACGGGGCCAAACCAATAGTTCAATGAGAATTTGTATTCTCCACATGATTAGATTATTTACTTGATTTTTTTCTTCTCAATTAATTAGGGATGGTAATGGGTCGGATAATATCCACTCATTAGACTCATCCTACCTAAGTTATTTGGGTATAGGTACAAATTTTTTATCAGATTATGAATTCGGATAAATTTATCCGCAATTATTTTTATCTGAATATTTTTAGGTTTGGATATGGATATGTTTCTTATCCAATTTGAATATCTGTTTATCTGACTTTAATTCGATAAATTCACAATTAGATATATGTACAATCCAAAATTAAGGTTTTCCATCTTGTTCCAAATAAGGTATATATATCCAACTTAGATATCCGCTTGAAATTTGGGTACAAGTTGAATATGGATATCTTTTAGAAAAATGGATAAATAGTCGGATATGGATATCTTTAACATAAGTGGGTAAAAAATCGGATATGGTTAATCGGATTTAGAGTTGGATAAGGATATGAAAATAGTTTCATCTGATCCACACCCAACCCATTGTCATCCCTATAATTAATAATATATTTATAAAAGTTTTTACCATAAATGACTTTTCAAAATAAATGACTGTATGAGAAATGGGTTTTAATGGGATAAAATTCAAGAGACAAGACTTGCTAAATTACTCAATATATTATATATTCTAAAAAACTAAAAGGTTGAAGACGGGCTTTTCGGCCAATTACTCCTAGTTTGTCATAGAAAACCACAGCAATAAGATCTTTCATTAGTTTTCAAATGCAGGGGTATCTCAAATATTCGCCAACGTATGGAGGGTTTGCCTAAATCACCCTAGATATTTTTTACTTCATTAAACAACCTAATATAAGCTACAAGTAATAGAGAGTAAATACTACAAGAGCTGTACAAATAAAAAAGTAAAAGGCCCATCAAATAAATTGGACCAAAGTTTTCTTAAGTCTTAACTTTGTTTTGTACAATTAGGCCCAGCCCAGATTTGATATAACTGCTAAACTCAATTCCCAGCCCTGGCTGGGCTTTAGCCTTACTTGTTTTGGTTTTTGGGCCGTTCTAATTGCACCCACTGTTTATGCTCAGTGCACCCACTTTACCTCTATAGATCCTACCCCAAAATGTGGCTTAAGTTGGTGAAATGAGCAGAAATGATAGGTGGCAAATAGCCTGGCCCTTTGGTTTTAGGTAGGTCTCTTCTACTTCTTGTTTGTATTTCTTATGTTTTAATGAATTTATACTTACTAAGAAAAATTAATGACAGTGCAACCATACCTATCGTTTGTCTGAAAACTTATTTATCCGACTTTGGAAAACAAAATTGAATCTCAACCCAAATATTGTCATATCCCACATTATTTCTGATTGTTTTAAATGGTCATAAATCACCAATCAAGCTGATTTTGTGCCACATGACATTTTTGGGATGTAGATCAAACTTTTCTCTTCCATTCCAATCAGAGTCAGAATGGGAGAAGGATAAATCACTGATGGAATTAAAGAGCTTTGATGTTGTAAAAATGATATGTTCTTAATAGGTTGATGATTGGGATATTGAATCTAAACCGATAGCTAGATCTAAGAAATGTAGATCGAGAAGAAAAATGTCTTGTTCCATCTAAGTGCTCTCCAATCGTATTTAAATCTAGATTGAGGAGATGATTTAATATTAATATTTAAGACAATTTTATTTACAATGTTTTTCTTTTGTAGTTGCTCGAATAAGTTTACATGTTTTTTCTCTATTCATGAGGTAAAGACTAAAAGCTTCAATCGCGGTAGATTTTAAAAATTCTTAAGAGTAAAATCTAAGAAAAAAAAAATTAAAACTTCTCACATGATGCTAACACAGGCAATCCTAATAGTTCACAAAGGTACTAAACAACAACCTAAATATAAATCCTATTCAAGAATAGAAAGTGTCTCATTTACATTGCTTTAATAACATCTATTTTTTAGAAACAAAATTTCAAAGTCTAACTCAAATCCAAATAACTAATTTCAATGATCCATGTAAACAACCATAAATATTTTCTAATAGTAACTAAATACCCAATTATCATCATAATATGGGCAACATCAGAACAGTCTCCCAAAATCAATGAAATATATAGTAATGTGATTCATCCACATTAATAATGAAATATATATTAGTACTTGTTCGCACAATGGCAGAAGTGCCCAGACTTCGGGAAATGAAGGCGAAATGATAGAGGGAGCACTTAATTATTGAGGAAGTTTGGCTTGAGCAGTTAAAGACACAGATAGGATGACTTGCAACCAATAGTCAATTCTATTGAACATAGTTTTCAGGCCAAAAATGCTGGAATATTTACAAAAATTGCGAAGAAGTTATTGTAAATTTCGAAATGAGCTTATGAAACATATCTAGCATCTTTTCAATCAAATATATGAGTAAAAAGTAATATCTTTCATGATATATTTAGCTTTATAGGAACCGTTAGAATTGAAACATGGAGTTCGATTCATTGTGACTTCAGATGGGTTTGATCAAAATCCACATTCCTCCACATTGTTCTTCGTTGAATAAAAATGTTCCAATAAGGAAGTGATTTCTTTGGATGACTATTTCTCCATACAATCATTGATCTTTGATCGCCAACCGTACTTTAGAAACTAGTACAAAATTTGTTCCACATCAAAATGCACATATTTGATGGAAGTTATAATCAGCAAAATTTTATTCCTTCAAATTTTTGTAGAACTATTTGTTTGAGGAAAATTTTCAAGTCACTCTCTCTTACACACACCTATACATTAATTCGAATATCTTTTAATCCTAGTGGGTTGAATTGTCCACTGATTCTTGCTATATTTGCCTTTAAAGCAAATTAACAATGCAATTGAGTTGCCTTTAGTCTTTTTAAGTTTTTAACTAAAAGATTTGATACTTAGTGGAAATTTCAATGTCCATTACTTGAGGAGGTCACTCTCGATAGAGTCTATGATTTGCAATGCCTATGCACAAATCTCTCTCTCACCTTTTAATTGGATGTACGCCATTAGTTTCTCTCTCTTAACGTGAACTGGACGTTCCGCATGCATTCTCTAAAGGCAATGTACAGTCCTAATTCACTTTTTATGAAATATATAAAGTATGAAAGTTAGTCTCTAGTTATTGGTCTTACTCCTTACTCATGCGGTAATTACGCTTGGATGTAATCTTTTCTTGCGAAATAATGTGGTTGCGATTCCTTTCATTAAGGTGATTGGCTCAGTATAAATCCGACGAATGTTATGGTGTACCAAGGAACATATGTGAGTTATGAACGAGTGCAATATTATTGAACTTACCTTAAAAATTACTAGTGATGTGACTATTACCAATAAATAAATAAAAACTTATGCTAGCGCTATTGTGTCAAATGATCCAAATAGAACGGAATGTAGGAACCGATAAGAGAATGAGAAAGATAGAGAAGGGAAGAGAGAGAGAGAGGAACAAGGATAAAAGGTTAGGGGTTTATGACTAGGATTTGTAGGGTTTTCTTATGTATCTCATCTCCTAATTCGTTTTACTTTCCACTTCTTAAAAATTCAAAAGAAAGAAATCTGTAAAAGAGAACCAAAGTGAGAAAGTGAGAGGAGGATGGCGAGAGCGATTAACCAGAAGAAAGAGATAGAGTTACTGGTAGATATCACGAGAATGATTTATTGTACAATTGAATTGTCTAACACGATATCTATACGAGAGAAATTCTTCACCTTTGATTCCGATAAAAAAGAGAGAAAGAGAATCATTTATCTTATATCATATTGGATGAGCACATTATCATCTTGTTGATAGGTTTTAGTGGTCTCTACTATTTCATTTTGTAATGTTAATATAAAGGTCGCACTCAACAAATGATGGCTACTTAGTTTTTAAATTGTTTATCGAAATGGGTCTTTTTCTAATTTGACCAACATGATTGTATCAATGAGTGAGTGAGAGAGAAAGGGAGAGATGATGACTTGGTCAATTTACTACTAGATTCCATTATCAATTCTCTAAAGAATGGACTCATTTACGTAGCACTATTCTCTTAAGATGCTACGTGACATTGGAATCAGGGTCTACTACCGTTCTACATGGAAGATATTTATGAATAAAAAAGTGTAAATCTTTGTAATAATGGCATTTAGTCGAAAGATGAGCTATAGGTATTTTGATTAAAAAATGAGAATATGTTTTGATATATTAGTGCAATTCAACGTATTCTTGTGTTTGTTGACATCGGATCCGTCAATTATTATGCTTAGTGCTTATCTCAGCATGTGATGACATGAAGAATTTATTCTTTATATTTATGTTCACTTTCAATAACAAAAATTTTTGCATTGAACAAAATAGAATATAGGTACATGATTCATTTAATCGACCCCAAAACTTTGGCATATGAGACTTCATTGTTCTTGTGTATCAAATGATTCAAAAGGGAGACAACATTCAGCATTATCATTAACAAAGCCTAATTTTGAGAATTTAGGGTTTGTTGAGCGACCATTGTTTCTTTGTTCAACCATATCTAGAATTATGTCTTCTTTTATTTGAAATGTGTTTATATCCTCTTCTATCATCTCAATTCACGCCTTTTTTTAAAGTTTTCTCTAAGTTGTTGGATCTTTCAAATTGCCAATTTCTACTACCTGGGACAAGGGGAAATTGATATTTGTATATTAATTAATCATCTTGATGATTAGAAAAATTTACAAGCGGGTAAGAAAACAGCCCTAGCTAGATGGCTATGATCTAGTGCTTATTAATTCAAGTTTTGGTCTTAAAGATCTCCATTAATTTGTGACTTTTGTCCTAACATATGTAAGGTTCAAGTCTAGTGGTCTGGTAGGATGTCTCATATGCATACTTCAAAATGGACTTCCACTTGAAATATTGATAAATAACATGCTAAATAGGGCAAATGAAATGAACTTAGGGTATAAAAATAGCTTAGCAAAAAAAAAAAAAATACATAAACAGGTTCGACAAAAACTAATAACATTAGAGGTGGAAAAATTATTTCCTAGGGGATGGTTGGGAAAACATTTTCCTTCCAAGGTGGAAAATAGCTTTGGGTGGGAAATTGAATTACAAGAAAATACACAATCATGGACATGATGAAAGTTGTTGGAAAATGAACATTTTCCCACCCATTTTTCACGCGTAATTATCAATAAAAATAAGATAACAAAAATATATAAAAATCTTGGTAAGAAATGGTCGATCCATAGAGACAACGTTAATCCAATAATTTTTATTTTGACTTAAAACAATCATAGTTTGAAATATTAGAGGAAATTAAATTAGAACTATTCCAAGATATATAAACCAGAATGAAAATCAGAATGTAAAGAATTAAATCAGTCAAATCCACCAAAACAAGTCATCTTATCAATTTATTTATTTATTATCTCGATCAAATTAACAAAACTAATGTTATTGGATCGGAAGATGAAATCTGTTAATTAAACTATTACTCCTAAATTCTATAATAATATTTAATAAGATAAAATCAAAGGTATAATATCGAATCTCTAATAAAGCATAGTTTAACTTGAACTTATTTAAAGATTAAACTATCAAAATTATGGGAATAGCATTCTATCTAATGATCACTACTTAAGAAATTAGAGTCACAATAAAACATTGAAGCATGATTGAAACTAATAATTATCTAAGATGATCTTGCTTATGTTTCATTAACCTCTTTAACGAAGGTCCACCTACAGATCATAGCAATAAAAAATAAAAAATAAAAAGAGATTGAGAAGAAAGTGATGATCCTTTTATTAATCTTGACTTGAAATTGACAGAGTACTCATATTGTTTACAAAGTTTGAACATAATATAAATTAAAAATTAAAAAAATAGAAGAGAACTAGAGAAGATGATCTCAAAAGAGATGAAATGAATTAGCTCTGGTCTAATAGAGACCAGATTAGGATTTCTTTAGGATTTAGAATACTTCTGTGTTTTACAAAAAGTCCAAACCCTATTTTGTTACGTCACAAATCATGCCTTCGTAAAGTTGTACGAATCTCAAGGTATTTCTTGCCTACTTCATGGCACCGCCCAAGGTGTTCACCGCGTTGCAGTGCTTGTGGGCCAGTTGACTTTGATCTTCAATCTGTGGTTTTTTCTTTAGTTTTGAATTGTAATGTGCATCTTTAATTATCTTAGTTCATCCTTTTAAATCTCGCGACTTTAACTTATTACACATAAATAATCATAATTAATCCAAAAATACACAATTTATTCAAAAATAATAATAAATATGGACTATCAATATATTATATCTATTTAGGGCATTTTATGTATTATTCAATCTTAAAGTCTTTGTAAATAAGACCCTAGCAACAACATTTTAGGCCCTAATCTTGTAATTCAACTGTCCTTGAGATCAAAATAAATACCCACTAAACTAGCTAGCTCAAGATCGATCCTAGATTGCAAAATTGTCACTTACAGGTTTAATAGAGAATTGTCCATTTAAGCATAATAAAGATCGAGAAGTTGATAATAAACTGGTTCCTGTGGCTGTGGATGTTTATTTAAATTTTACTGAATGGATCCATAATTAATCATCCATCATGACTTAAAATAATAAGGCATTGGAGACACTCCAGCCTACAAAATCCTGTCCATTGTCATTCATTACAGATAGACCAAAGTCCCCAAACCATGGTTTTGAGCAAAACTAATATTTAAGTGAACATATATTACCTAATGACTGTACTAAAAGTTGGGTTAAGGAAATGTTTCCATTAGAATAATGACATGTGGGATTCAAAAATAATATAATGGAGGGTTTATAAAAGCCATTTATTCTCCAGCTTTTTTTAAGCAAAAGTTATTTATTTATTTAATGGCTTCTAGATCCATATCTGCTCTACTTTTTTATATTAAAAGCTAAACAATTTCTCTCCAAATTAAATATTTTGAATTGAAACTATCATTCTTTTCTTCCAAAGATTAAAGAAGAATAAAAGAAAAAGTTGTAATCACAGTTAATTATGTGAATTAAATGCTAATATGAGCAATCAGATAAGACCAAATTAAAAGGGCTTAACCCTATGATAAACATCACAACCATTGATCGATCAATAAGAAAAATGTCTCGCACTGAACTTCTATGCAAGTCTTCATACATTATCACCATTTCTTTTCATTTATATTTTCTTCTATATAATTGCAGTTCTATTAACCATTGATGCATGGTACAATTATTCATTCTTTAAACAACCTGAAACAAAGAATTGGGAGTCTCATATGACCTGTGGATATGTTTATTGGGAGTTGTGGACACCTCAATCCCTTGGAATTAGAAAAGATTATTATTACTTTTCCTCGGGGAAGGGTTGTTGATATCAGTTTTATTAAAACTTGAAGCTTGGCTAAGTTGAGTTGACTCGACTTGATTGGATTTCTAAATGACCCAACCCCGAGACTTTGATGGAACCCATTCAGCGAGTCAATTTCAAAAATTGGCACACTCAACTTGTCGAATTGGTCAATTCACCTCCTATAGTGTATCAAAATGGATTAGAAATTAAACTCAATGGAGCTAACAAAATATACAATATCTTTGTTCACTAAAAATTGTAAGAGATAGTCCCACATCACTTGGGTATCTGACCTTGAGCTGTATATAAATATGGGGCAATCCTCCCCTTACAAGTCGGCTTTGTGAAGTTGAGTCAGGCCCATGGACTTCTACATGGTATCAGAATAGGTAATCACATAGATGTTGGAGACACGTTACATATAAGAGGGAGTGTAAGAGATAACCCCACATCGCCTGGCATCATGACCTTAGGCTGTACATAAATCTGGGGCATCCTCACCTTACAAACCGGTTTTGTGAGGATGAGTTAGGCCCATGGGCTTCTACGTTAAAAAATACATATCATTTAACTCATTCAAGTTGATTCTTCGATTTTCAATTTGGCTCAACTTTATTCCGTGATCTCATACGTGTCGTATGCTTGTTGCATCCGACGTGGTTTGGACACTACAATTTTTCTATCAACAAACAGCAAATAAACAAACATACCCTTATTGACAACAATTTGCTTTTTCCCAAACCCATCTCTCTCATTTGTCTGTAATCTCTGGCCTAAACAAGATTAATTATTCTGAGAGAGAGAGAGAGAAAGAGAGTTTTTTTAGTCGAAAGACAGTAATTTATGTTGGGGTTTGCGAAGGAATCTTGTAAATCTTGAAAGTTGAAGCACTTGGTAGTGTTGGAGGAGGTGAGTATATTCTTAGGTCACCAAAGAACAACAACAAAACTCCAAAAATTAAATATTAAAAAAATTCTAAAAGCAAAGGTGTCTAAAACATCATTAGATTATGATTAATGATATTAGGAAAAGTCAGCCCACAAGGAGACGACTGCTCAAACTTCCAAAAATTCACTGCCTTTGTCAGCTCCCTGTCTTTTAACCTTTTTAGACTCAATTGTTAAACACAAAGACGTCTTTGTGTTCTTCAAATCTATTTTTTTTAAGTGGTCTCCAACTCGACTCTCCTCAGATTTTACTCGGTCCTGAAACTCGTTTGAACTAAGTCACTGATTTGGGCTAGAAGATCAATCATCTTGCATATATCCTATATATGATCTATTTTGGAACAATGTGTATGAATTTCATCATCATCATAAAGGTCATATCCAATCATAGTTATAAATTTTTTGAATTTTTCCAAAATTTTGTAAAATTGTCCGAATTTGGGATTAGGCGAATAAATGCGAATCGAAGAATTTTTTAATAATTCATTGATTAATCTTGGAATTTGGTAAAAAATTTATCCATCGCCATCAATTTTTTTATTTCCTTCAACATTTAAATCTCATGAATAAGATAGGGTTAGAGGACGAGTTGTAGAAGGCTATATAGAGCGATAAGGCTCAAAATGATGGGTCAAAGTTAAATGCGCACCTTAACCTAAAATAATGACAACTTTGCGATAAAAAAATTAGAAGAATTGTCTTAGTATCAATTCATTAAATTTATGACCGAGTGTTACCAAATATATATATGGTCACGTTCCACAACCAACATTAGGGATCCAACGTTTTGTCCTATATAGGTTAATAGTTTGGAATGGGACTGATATTTTGTGAGAATGATCTCTAACCCCATCAAAAGTGATTTATAAGTTGAAGAATTGTGGACTGTTAAGTTAGAAGTTTTGGAATTAACTATATATTTTTGTGATGATGATCTCCTCACCATAGAGATCATCCTCACAAAAATCAACCCATTCTAAGCTGTTAACCCGTATAAGACAAAACGTTGGTTGCCGAACGCTACTCATATATATATAACCAAAATCATTAGACACATTTACGACTGTGAACAATATTAAACAAAAGGAATAATAAATTTATTTAGTATGAATAATACAAAAATACATTTCACCATTAATGTTTAAATAGAATTTTGGACTTCCAATTTTACTACACTTCTACTACAGGATTTTTTTTTTTTTTTTTGACTAAGAGAGCAAGGGATTAGTGGTTAATGAAATTGAAGATGGGTTCAATGGGATTTGAACCTAGGTCATGGGATCAACTCTCCTCAAGCCTTTACCAAAGCTAAGTGATACCTTCACTTCTACTACAACCATACTTACCTAAAATATATGTTAAGTTATGTCTTCTGTTCCTGATGTTGGAGAGTTGTCATGAATTCAACCCAGATTCTTGATGATCCATTAACGACCCGTATGACCCGAAATTTCGGACCCCTTTGGTCTGGGGTTTGATCCGACCCGTTTCATCCTTTATGTAATCCTAAGTATAGAAAGGGTATTTTTAGAAATTTTTCTTAAGAGTGTAAGAAGGATAAGAAACCCTGACCGCATTGTTAGAGAGATACAGGAGATAGAGGAAGGTTGTCACTTGATTCTTCAATTGGTTAATATTGTGAAACTACAGCTTTCGCCCGAGGACATAGATCAATTCTGACTAAACCACATATATTTTTTGTCTTGTGTGATTGTTTCTATGTTCTTGTTCAATTTATACTTCAGAAGTGTGTGTTTGTTCTAACAATATAAAATAAATATGACTATGAATTAAGAAGAATGTAGATGATTCTCCTTTGTTTTACACATATAAATTACACCAATATCTCAAAAAGTTGGGGTTGGGAATGAATCATGTTCTTCCATTAAATTTCTTTTGAAAGATTCGTCGGTTCTTCTATCAATTTATTTGACCTGATTGATGAATAAACATACCCATCGAGTTGACTTGGCTCAGTGGGCATCTGAGTTCAGCTGGATTTTCAAGTTAATTTGAAAAAATGATACTGAGATGATTTGACTCAAAAATTCAATTTGACTTGGATGTCCGTTGAGTTGATTTGATCCTATGACTCAAGGTGGTGTTGAGGCCCACCAATCTAACGGTCTGAATCAGCCAAGGGGTGGTGTTACAGCTGCAGTGATTTTAGGATTTTAAAGAGATAAATAGGAGGGGGGGTGAAGTGGGTCAGATCTGGTCAAAATAAGGAGTACTAGAGAGATGTCACAGTCATTAGTCATATGGACGATTATTCCCTTTTGTTTATATATTTTCGTGTTTGGAAGTGTCGTTTCCTTCGGATTTTAGCTGCCTCGACAGATGAGCACGTGCATGGTTTGCACTTAACTTATTTGGAATCAAATCCATTGATCATAATTTTTTTAACTTAAAATCTACTCATATTTTACATTGCATATGTAGTTACATATTTTGTTTGTTAGTGTAGTCAATTGAAATCTCCTCACATCGAGGTGAGTGAGTTTTTGCTCACAGCCCAATAATGGTTAGACATGTGACGCAAATGATGTAAGTATTAGAGAGAAAATTTCTCGCTCCCACCCACAAATTTTAATTTTAAGATTTTAAATCTTAAAAAGTATGGATTGTCACATTAGCTATTTAACACTATAGCCATCTAGATTTCATGAAAAAAATTTATTTAAAAAAAAAAAAAATTAATGTTTTCAAGCTTGATCCAAGGAGTTGAAAATAGATGGCTACTGAGCATCCAAATTTAAATTTAAAACTAAAATTCAATGGAGAAAATAAGTTGTTTTAATATTTTATTTTTAAGTTCACAAAATTTCATCATCTATCCAATCATGTTCTTGAATTCCACAAGATGATCTGATTAAGAAATTTTTGTTTTCCATTGTGGAAGGGAGAGAGAATTTTTTTAATTACTTATGTCATTTGTGCCACATGTCAAGCCGTGTTGGGCTGTGAGAAAAAAAATCTCTCAATAGAGATTGTACACATGGGTACCTCTGAGTGGAAATGTGGTGTGTGACTAGACCATCAATAGAATTGTAGGAGATTTGAGTTGGGGACCTTCTTGATTTATCCATCAATCTTCTTTGAATATCATTAAAATAAATTTGGATGGATCCTAACCGCAAATGGGGGAGGGTCTAGTTTCATTGGCAGGGACTCCAATGGTTGCTTTGTTTTAGATGTCATGGGTATGGTCTTCTCTCATCTCATTTTCGTAGAGAATTCATGAAGCCTTGACATTTGCTTCCTTCAAGGGATTGCAAGAAAATATTCATCTTGGCTAACTTCCTATGCACTTAGATGCAGTAATGGCTCATTTGATATAGGCTGGAAATATGTTAATCTGGTAACATATCATTAACGAGAAATGATCAGCACCAAACATTTTGGCAAAACATTTTTCAAAACATGGGTTAGAAGTTTTGGAATTTTTGGGCTCAGCCCATTCCAATTTTCTAACATCCTCACCAAAAATCAGCCCATTCCAAAACTTCTAACCCATGTAGGACAAAAATGGTTGGCTAAAATGTTGGCCAAAATGTTTGGTGCTGAACGGGACCCATCATTAACTTGATATGAGGGAATAAAGCTATTGTTTGACATGTGATATTAAGGGGATACTGCAACAAGACTAGACAATCATCAATAAAATTTTGATGAAACAAGGATTAGATAAGAACATTTAATGATCAAATGACCAAGAATATTGTATCTAACATGAAATCTAAACTAACGGGTGAAATAAACAAAGGGTGGTATGATGAGCAATCTACACGAGTTAATCAAAGCATGTGAATGATATAATTGGAAAGGCACATATCAACATCTTAATCAATAGGTTTTCTTATAATAAGATACATTCATTTTCTATTTTTTTCATCGGTAAGCTAGGGTTAGAGGGATCCCATCCTTTTTATTGTATTTAACTTTGAGAATAATTACAAGTTACATCATCTAAGATTATTCTCGATAGCTCTTGAGAAATAGAATCAACATCCTCAATTACAGAAAATTTACTACAAGTAGCATCAAGTTTAGTAAGAAAATCAGTTGTCCTGTTGCTTTCTCTCCACTAAATTTCAAAAGAGTACAAATTGAATTTCCTTCACCAGTTCATTATACTTTCAAGAGACATCAATCTCACGCTTAATGCTCTTTATTGGGTATAAGGAGTCCGAAGAAATCAGAATTCAGTTAAAACCTTTAAATAAGGTGAATTTCATTGCTTCCAAAATTGCTTTCAGCTTTATGGATATTACATCCTTCACTTCAGTTCTTGACCATCCTACAAACCAAACTTGACCCAAAGAGTCGATTCCAGAAAATCCCCAACCACCTCCCAAGATTCTACCAGTGATTAATCACGTCAATCACAATCTTCCCTAAGGGACCCCCCCCCCCCTTATTGATAATAAATGCAAGATCTTACAAACTAGTGAATAAAGTATTACAATCGTATCGTATAATTAAGCACAACTCACTTGGTAGATCAGAGGCTGAGGACCACCGAAAAACTGAATCAACATTCAATCCCTCCTTCAATAGAAAATCAGCCGCCCTATTTGTTTCTCTCTAACTATGTTGGAACTCAACCACATTAAATTGTTGAAATAAGCTAGGATACTCTTACAAATACCCAAATACCTCCTTGGACATTTCCCCATATCCTTTATCAAGTTTATCGCTACAAGAGAGTTGGAAGAAACAATGACCCTGCTTACGCCAAAATGTTGAATCTCCATTAGAGCTTGTTGAATTGCAAACAACTCCACCAAATTTATATCACTCAAGCCGCATCCTCCAAATGAGCACTCCATAAACCTGCCCAAATCATCTCTCATGATCCACCCAAATGATGATCTCCCTTCCACCATTGCTCCATCTTTATTTACCTTGACAAAATGTTATTGCAGACGAGTCTATCGGCAAAAAATAGTACATCTCGTTTTGAGGGGGTATAGGGTCATACCTCCAGCATATTTTCAACATACTTTTCTTTACCAGATCCACTTCTATAATTCCAAATCAAAATATCTAAGGGTCAGATCTTGAATAATATCATCAATGATTTTTTTTCCGATCTTTAAACACACCTTCAAAAATCTTTTTATTCCTTTTCCTCCATACATGATAAAAAAAAATGCATTTGATGCTACCTTAACCCAAATAAAAAATGTTGCCTTGTTATCACACGCATCCTCCAAGGCTCTCATCATCTCCATTCTCCCTTCCATACTATTTGGAAAAGTATCAAACCATCGCATAATGGACCTCCAAATCCAACTTGAGTAGGAACATTTCTAGAAAAGATGTTCATTAGTCTCGTTAGTATTGCAGCAAAGCACACATCTAGATGGCAACATTAAACCTCTCTTTAATAAATTCTCTATCATCATAAGTTTATTTTGGATGGCTAACCATGCACACATAACATGTCGTTTAATGTGTTCCTTATGCCACACAAATTTACTCCATCTAAACTGATTTTGTTGCTCATGAATCACATATCATGCACTTCTCAACGATAACCTACCATTCGATGTAAGACTCCACACCACTTTATCCTCATATCCCTCCGTTGGTAACGCATGAGCCTGTACCCGATCAAAAACTGGTGCATCCTTGCTGTAAAAGGATCGATCAAATTCCATCTACCATTATCGCACATATCTCTGACAAAAATATCATCACGACTTTTAAATTGGCTAATGATCATATTCCCAAACTTTTCTATAAGAGATTTATGTGTTAACCAAGGATCTTTCCAAAAAAGGTTGACCTCCCTCCTCCAATCAATATTCGTATATAATTTCTAATTTGTTCATTCACCCTACAAAGCCCTCTCTATTCGGACTTGTAGTAGATTGCATATATAAGAATTGAACAAATAATAAATGAAACTTTAATGAATAAGATTCGTTCCACATGGACAATAGTAATTCAAATTTCTTTCGAATTGAAATCAAAATAGAATTTTAAAACAATTTAGAAGATTTGCAGTTAAAAAGTAAATTGAAATTAAAGTAAGAAATGAATTTAAAGCAATGTAAAAGAAATTAGAAAGATCAAATCCACCTTTGTAAGTCAACTTAACAAGTTAAGTAACTCTAATTCAGTCTCAATCCACATAACAAACTATTGTTTGTGGATTGGAGGATTATTCAATTAATCTTATATGAATCCAAAATGTGTGAGTTGTAAATCAATGTGGTATTATTAGATTTCTATCTCAAGTTGTCACTAAGCATGATTAAACTTGATCTTATCTAAACATGAATCATCAAAGTGAGGACAATTGATACAAATCGGATAATCCAAACTTAATAAACTTCACACAAACATAATTAAAATAGGAAATAAAGAGTTGCTTAAATGAAATCAAGTAAGACTCACTCTGACATCATTGATTTCTCTATGGAGAATCTAGCCGATCATTGCAAGAAGCAAGTTGAAACAAAATGAAATAAAGCAAATATGGTGGAGAAGAGAGTGAGATAATCTATATTGCACTTTGATTCCAAGCTTTATGATCTTACAATGGAGTTTCAAAGGAAAATTAAAGAAAAAAAAAGATGATTCTTTTAGCTCTCACTTTAAAAGAATTCTCTTTATCACAAAAAAACTAAAAAATTACAAAGAAATTAGGAAGATGAAGAGGGACCAAAAGGGACCCCTTCCTTTGGGACAATCCCTCAATTTATAGATTTATATTCGGGTTATTGGGTCGAATTTTTGCTCCAGTTGATTCGAAAGGGTTTTCAGTTACAATAATCAAAGCGTCTAGAATGTTTAGCTTGGATCTCGAGGCATAATTCCTTGAGATTATCGTGGAGCACTAAGGACCCATTGCCGACAGATTTTAACTCCGAAATTTGGTAGGCTGCTCCTCTTGACTTGTATATTGTAACAAAAATTGTTACAAAAATATTTGTCTCCAAATTTATCCTTTTTACCTACAAATAGTAAGAAAATCTATTAGTTTCAATAATTTGACAAATTAATACAATTTATGTTTATTTGGGACAAATACAATTAGGTGTCGATAATCCTTGTATAATTACGATATCAAAAATGACTTTATGGGACCTTATCACTCTCTACACCCAATAGCAGTCTGATGGCACATCATACTCCCATATTGATTTATTTTTCACATACCGAGCTCTCATCCAAGAACACCACAAAGATTTAGTATCACTTACCAAAAATCATAATTGTTTCATTAACCCCACAGTATTCCAATCTACATGCCTTTTAAGCCTTACCCCTCCTCCTCTTTAGGACTACACATTTTTTTCCAACTAATCGGGTGCAATGATTGAGCTAAAGAAGAACCTCACCACAGAAACCTTGCAAAAACTTATTCAATTTCTTTCAGAAGTCTCCAAGGAATAAAAAAAATCAATCTCCAATAAATCTGGAAACTATTTAATATTGACTTAAAGTGTTCTACCCTTCCTATTAACGAAAGCAAGGACGCCATCCGAGTCTCAACCCGACGCAATATTTTATCCATCAATGGTCTGCACAACGTATTGTTTAACTTTGACAGAAATAATGGTAGTCCCAAGTATCTAATAGGTAAATCTCCTTCATTAAATTTTCATTTTATTCAAAATAGTTGAATGTCTTCTACACTCCTTGCTAAAGAATATTGAGCTCTTTCGATCATTCGCTTCAAGTCCTAAGATTTTTGTAAATAAATCAAGAGTTTTATGAATATAAATGAAAAAAAATACCCTATCTTCTGAAAAAATCAGCAAGTCGTCCACAAATAACAATGTGAAATAATCGGGCACTCGAACATGGAAGGTACCTTAACATGTCACACTCGAACTTGTTCGTCCAATAAGCATGAAAAGGCCTCCATGACTATCGTGAATAGGTACGATGAAATGGGATCGCCTTGACGCTGCCCACATCTACTATTAAAGAACCCGTAATGAGATCCGTTGATGATTAGAGAGAATTTTGGTGTAGAAATACACTCGAATACCCACAAAATCCAAATCTCATTAAATCCTAATTGCTTAAGAATTGCAATTAAGAAATCCCATCTAACCTGATCATAAGCCTTCCTTATATCAACTTTAGTACAAAAAACCTTAGGTCCCGACCTCAATTAGAATTTATGACTAATTCATGAGCGAGAAGAATATTATCAGAAATCCTTCTACCTCTAATAAAAGCTGATTGGTTTTTACTCATAATAGAATCCAAACATCCCGCCAATCTATTAGCCATAATCTTGGTTATAACTTTGTATAAAAAATTACAAAGTTATATAGGTCTCACCTTATCAAAGGAACATGCGCCATCTTCCTTAGGAATACGTGTTATAAACGTGGAGTTTACCTCATGGAGAAGTTTGGATTTTTTGAAAAAATTCTGCATAGCTTTGATCATATCCTCCCCCATTATATTCCAAAAAGAAATATAGAAATCTATTGGAAATCCATCCAGACCCGGAGCTTTATTTCTTGGGGAACTAAAGATAACATCTTTAATCTCCTCAGGCAAAACTGCAACAATTAAGACATTTCTTTTGCCTTCGATAGACATTTTTGAAACGGGATCACAGGGCAATCATCATTTGAAATTGGAGTAAAAATATTCTGAAAAAAATGAACCCCCATATTACCGATTTCTTCCTTATTAGTCATGAAGGATCCATCATCCTTTTTCATTAATTGAATAAATTATGATGAAATCCTTGACGCAATTGAAGCATGGAAGAATTTTGAATTCGCAACCCCTTCTTTCAACCATTGAATTTGAGATTTCTGCAAAACAAATTAGTCTTCAATTCGAATCTCCTTATGAACTCTCCTAGTAGCTCCACTCTCCATCTCCGATAAAACTGGATTAAAAGAGGGTCACGTTGGATTTTATTTTGAATTTCTTGCAACTCCAAATGTGCAATATTCTTTCGCATAAAAATATCCCCAACCCTCTCCTTATTCCATTTTTTAAGAGCCTCTTTCGTAAGCCTCAATTTTTGTGCAACCACAAACATTGGATTTCCACAAACTTGTTGATTTCAAGATACAACCACCATTTCTTCAATGCCCTGAAACCTCAAACAATAGTTAAAGAATTTAAATGGTTTCGGCCCTCCATTGATCCTCACATTATCTGAAATCACCATTGGTGAATGCTTCGAAATTCCATGATTTAAATATTCATAGAACTATGCAGCAATTTCAAAACCCACATTATGTTCACAAGAATTCTATCCAACCGATACATTATCCTCCAACCCCCCCCCCCCCCCCATGATTTATTACTCCAAGAGAAGGTAAACTCCTCAACATTCAAATCCCTCAATTCACAAGACTCAATACATCTATTAAACGGCTCCAAAACTCTGCTCGGCACTACTCTCACACCCATTTTTCATTTGCAAATCGAACTGAATTAAAATCGCCTAATACCACCTAAGGGATATTACCATCCACATCAACCGTCATCACCCCTAAATCATTCCATAAGACACTCCTCTCTGCACCAAAATTAAAAGCATACACCATCGTTAAATAGAACTCATCTGAATTCCTCGCATTCACAAATTTACAATGAACAAATTGATTAGATTCCAAAATTTTCTCCACCCCATAGCTGCTACTATCCCAACCAATCCACACTCTACTAGATGGATCACTACCACAATTATCCACAAAGGAAATCGAGCTCCCCAATTTTCGATGAACTTTTCCACTCAAATTCTACTGAATTTTAGTTTTAGATAAACACATAATATCTTCTCTATTCTCCTTTAAAATATTCTTCACCTTAGCCCATTTATTCTAGTGGTGAAGCCCCCGGACATTCCACGAGATAATCTTCATTTAGAATTAGTGTCCCCCTATCTGTTTCATAGCCTGCAATTGTGAGCATGTAAATTTGTAGACACGATGATGTTTTGCTTTCGAACGTTGCCCATCGTCAATCCCTTATTTTGCCTCAAGATTACCATCTTTACCTATATTACCACCCAAGTTAGACCCTAAAATATCGAATTTATTACGGTTTGCCAACTCAGACTATATCGGCTCAACTTCAACCACATTAGATTCTACATTCAGAATGGGTTGGATATCCATAACCACTCCATTACCATTCTCAGGCCTTAAAATGTTGCTATTATTTGGCACCGTTGCTACTCCAAAGAAGGAGTCCAAGATAAGTCCACCTCTAAGCTCGTTGTGGGATTACGTTTAGTAACAAAGTCTAGATTTTGTTGAACTATTTCCATCGAATTTACAGTTCTAGCTAAATCAAACGTGTTACTATCCCGAATCTACTGAACCTCCTCTTCCGATTTTCAGTTCCATCTGAATTGTTTATATGTTCAATAGATCCAATGGTCCTAGACCCATCCTCACATGCCATCACCGTAGGTATACCAGATTTCTCTACCATTGAATCCTTGCTGCCATTCTCACCAATAAACTCATCCACGCCATAAAGAAATTCACCAACAACCTTTATCGTCTTAGCTTCGTCCTCGTTAGATCTCCATATTTGCTTGGGCTCAATATATTTTCTAGCACACTTACTTTGAGGAGATTAAAGGTCTCACAAGTCTTATACGATTTCGGCATCCATTCGTACTCGATCTCCTTTGTATAAGCATGGCCATCATCAACTTCTAATGACACAAATCTTGGAAACTCACAATTAATGTCATTCTTGACACAAAGTTTGGCATAAGTAATTCGAGATTTTTGCATGTTAATTCATCCATATGCAGAGGCTGACCCACCATACTGCCATCACACCCAACGTATTTTTCCCCTAGAACTGGAGAGGTAGTTTTGGTAAACAAATCCACAACGACAAAGTCTTGATAAGCTCCCGCATTGGTTTAATCCTTGGGCTCCATTCACGCAGTATAAGCAACCTCCCAACTATCGACCAAATTGCCAAATTAAGAACATGATCACAATCTTCCTTAAGATTAAATTTAAATAGAAAGAAACCATCAATCATGGAGAGCATCTGCATCGATCCCTTAATCTTTCGTAATCTTTCCACAACCATCTTCAATCCTTGATAATAAGGCTTTTTCCTAAGAAGATACCCATCTAATGAATTATCCCACTTAAGCCTTTCATCCTCAATATTAAGTTTAGGAATGTGAATAGCCTTTTTATTATAAAGGCCAGGAAAGGTAGGCAAAGAGCGATTCACTCCAACACTACCCTTAAAAAGATTTTTCCAAGACAAACCAGAAGAACTGGTTGCCATCATTGAAAGAAAGAAAGAAGACCCTATGAGAGAAATGGATGGTCCTCCTATCCCTCCTTGAGGTCCACTCAGTACACAGTTAGGGGGGCAATCCCCCAAGGACTATGCAAGACGGCTTCCTCTTAGATGAGATACAAAACATTGTCTTGTTTAATAAGAATTTTTCTTTATCCACCCGAATGATTTATAATGAGATATATAATAATCCTCACGAATAATAAGGGGGTAACGTATTAGAATGGGCGATTAAGAAAATAAGTGAACCTATAAATAAGGAGAAAGATTTCGACAAGAAGGACTTTGGGGAGAGAGACTTTTTAGAGGAAAAGCTTGGTTTATTATTCCCTGCAATTTCAATTCTAATTTAAGCATCAAAGGGTGTTTGACAAGTACCACACCGGTACCCCAACGTGTTTGTGATGAGGGAGGGCCTATCATCAAGGAAATTTGAGTTGTTTAAGGCAAATCAATGAAAAAGCCTCTACAATACTATAAATAATCAATTGTACATATTACTCATATTCAATAATTACCAGTTTAAGATTTAGTTTTAACTTACATGTTAATATTTAATTAACTGTGATTATGCTCATAAAGAAAGAGACCCATTTGGGTAGCCTTTATGTAGAAGCTAGACTATATGAAATAAGAATAAAATTGAGGAGATTCTCTAATTTACTTTGATGGAATTCCCATTTTAATTAGCTTGCTGATTGGAGCTATAGTTCCCAGACAAAATTCAACATAAAGTAAAACAAAATTAAGTAAATTTCCGATGTAGTTGAGTGATATATATAAGGGTATAAAGGGCCATTGGGTGACTGCCATCTGGAAAATTCTCTTGGCACATCATATGGGCGACTTACCATGTACAGATGGCAGTCACTCATTGGACAACAGCACCATTTGAGAGAACTTCATCCACCTTAAAAACATGATCCAAATTATGGGATAATCATTCCAAATGGTAAAGGCATGGATACTCCCTTTCCTCCAACCTCATCATATGTGTCATCATGCACCTTTGGCCACCCTCTCATCTTTAACTTTTCACCGCCTCACATAAACTAATCTTTTTTAAGACAGGAGAGAGAGAGAGAGAGAGAGAGAGTGTGTGAGACCCACCTTTTATTAGCTCATGAAACCACATTAGAGGCATAACAAAGGTACTAACACTCTTGGGTTTCCTCTTGATTTCATCTTTATCATCAATCTATTATTGATCTTAATATTTCTTCTTCTTTGAATATCTTGTAGATTGAATCATTAGAGATTGTTGGAGAAGATGGAAGGAGAAGCAATCACTAATGCTTTCACTCAAAACCCAACACTTGGATCCAATCCTCAAATCATAAAGAAGAAGAGAAACTTACCAGGAACACCAGGTAATCTTCTCTTCTTCATGTACTCTTTTTTTATTCTTCTTCTTCTTTTTCTTAATTAGTTCTTTTATTTTTATTTTATGATTATGGGTATATTCGCAGATCTTAATGTTTGTGATTGTCGATCCCATGTGAACATAAATTGTTGTTTTAATTTACAGATCCTGAAGCTGAGGTCATCGCCTTATCTCCAAAGACACTAATGGCTACAAACAGATTCTTGTGTGAGATATGTGGGAAAGGATTTCAGAGAGATCAAAACCTTCAGCTACATCGTCGTGGCCATAACCTTCCATGGAAGCTCAAGCAAAGGAGCAGCAAAGAACCACGAAAGCGAGTCTACGTGTGCCCCGAAAAGAGCTGTGTTCATCATCACCCCTTAAGGGCTCTTGGAGACCTCACTGGTATAAAGAAGCACTTCTGTCGAAAACACGGGGAAAAGAAATGGAAGTGTGAGAAGTGCTCGAAACGATATGCGGTGCAATCAGATTGGAAGGCCCATTCGAAAACTTGTGGCACTAGGGAGTACAAATGCGATTGTGGGACTCTATTTTCACGGTAAATTTTTTCTAAAGTACAACAAGAAGTCTATCAGTTTTGTAAAATGTTACACGTTCCGATCTGGTTAATTATGCTTCCTAAAAACAAGATCAACAATAGTAGCATTCAATTTTCTTCGAGCACCAATTGAAGCAACGGTGTCAGCCGTTTGCTTCCCCTCCCTAAAAAAATGAGTAGCAACCTAACATCTATCAACCAATCATTTTTGATATATATAAATTAACATCATAAATTTTAATTTCTACATATGGTGATTGAGGGATTTAGATTTGATTCATAGAAATCACATACAATAATTAGTAGGTCAAGGATGTAGAAGAAGCCTGAAAGTGATTTGTGTGGTTGAAATATTCTTGTATGTATGATCAATGAAATAGACAATAGGACTCCACCGCCCCCCCCCCCCAAAAAAAAAAAAAAAAAGAAAAAAAAGATGCCCTTCTCTCTTCATTTGTCTTCTATGATCTAAAGGGAAATAAGGCATGAGAGAAGTCAAATAGATTGTTATTGACATATTCTTTATTTTCATCCATTGGTTAATTATCTTCTCCTCTTAGGACCTATCTTTCTCTTTAAGATTGGTGGTACAACTCCGTTGTGTGTGTGTGTGTGTGTGTGTGTGTGTGTGTGTGACTACTACTACAACTGTTGTTGTTCTTTGGGTTAAGTATGAAATTTTTTTTCTTCTTTTCTATTTGATGAACAGGAGAGATAGCTTCATCACTCATAGAGCCTTCTGCGACGCTTTAGCAGAAGAAACAGCAAGAGTCACTGCAGCATCTAACTTCAACAACACAATGGCTGCTGCTGCTGGTAATATCAATTATCATTTAATGGGAACTTCACTAGGACCCAACATGGTGCAACATTTTTCTTCTATTTTCAAACCGATCTCAATCAACAATGAAGATATCGATCAGAGTAGATCAGGACTCTCTCTTTGGATGGGCCAAGGATCCCAAGATAGCGAATCATTAAGAAATAATAACCTCCCTCAATTACATCAAATTGGGTTGGGAAGTTCAGGTACATTATATAATCCTGATCCATTTGCTTCATGTTCAAATCCTCGTCAACAATCGGATTATCAATTGAATTGGATGTTTGGAAGTAAGTTCTCATCCACAAATGGAGAACTAACAAGCACTTCACTACCAATAAGCAACATTAAAGAAGTTGATAATCCTCACATTGCAAGTGCTCCTTCTTTATATAGCACTCAAAATCACCACCAACCATCTTCGACGAATATGTCCGCCACAGCTTTACTTCAAAAAGCCGCACAAATGGGCGCAAGTTCCACCGACCCATTGCTCCTTGGGAGCTTTGGAGTGAAGTGCAACAACATTCATGTTCAAGAAGGAAACAGATACAATGGTTTCTTTGGTCAAAACCCAACACCCATTAATCTCAGAACTGATCTAGAAAACTCCGTAAGTGATCTATCAACGTTGAACCAATTACAGATGTACCCTGCAAAGCGTCGTAATGTTCAGAAGGATGATATAGAAGGAGGGCAAACAAGGGACTTCTTAGGGGTTTCTCTTCAAACTCTTTCTCCATCATCAATCAATGGATGGATGTGATTAGATGATGGTTTCATGAATTACATATTTCTCAAGGCCAAGAAAAGTTGATAGTAAAGTGAGGTTGGAGGAGGGAGAGATTAATATATTATTTAGGAACTTTGCAGAGAGGGAAAGAAGGTATATAAGTGCTTGATGGAAGCTAAAAGATGTGATTAGAAAACTAAACAAGTTTATTTAAGTGAGGAGATCCATGCATATTCTCCTGAACATGAAAGCTGTTCCCTTTAAAATGTTTGCTTTTATTTTGAGAAAAGGGGATGGGTAGTGGGGGCAAAGAAAGATACCCTTTTGAACTCCATTATTGCATTGTATCATCTTTATTATGGTTGTTGTCTTTTCAAAGTTCAAACTAAACTTAGTATTTGTGTGGGAAAAAAATATGGATTTGCGTTCAAATTAGGCTAAGGTTTTTATTAATTAACTATATTATCTATCAATCTTTATTTCATATAATCATGATTATTTGTGTTGGGTTGTATATGTCTTGAATTAAGATCCGGGTCAACAGTGGATACTGTTCATCAAATACCCGGAGAAATTCTAATAGGGGTATTTATGTAGGGGAAAATGTAGCATTTAATTGGATTTCGGGAGAGGTGGGTTTGGATTGGAAAACCTAAGTTAGTAAGGATTTCACCTTTACTAAGGGTCCTTGGGCTCACCTCTTGGCATCCAAAAACATGATCCAATGCTTTAGAGTTGTAGAGGAAGAAATTCTATGAAAAAAAAAAAAAAAAATCACAGTTGAGTTTTCTTTTTAAGTTTGGGAGTAATGTGGAAATTTTTCATACATTTTCAAAAATTTGGATCAAGTTCAAAATAAATTATTTTTTGAATTATTATTATTTTATCTGAGTTTTTATGATACGTAGAGGGCTGTGGTGTTGGAGTGTTGGATTTCTAGTGTGGTAATCCATTTGAGCAAAACAACCCTTAGTAAGACGCAAAATCTTAGTAAGGAAAGGGTTTCACTAATGTATTCTCCCATTAATGAAATAATATTACCTTTTCCAAAGTTTATTAGAAAAGGAATATTTCAAAATTATGTTTCTTAACCATGCAGTTAACATTCGGTCCAACAGTTGAGGCACACTTTGTCATGGTATCAGACTTTAACTAACTTAACAAGCTTCCTAGTTCTATTTGAGCTAAACTGACTTTATAACAAAAACCAATTGGACCCATTCGGACCATTTAGACTCCTAGTGAATTTATTGGGGAATTATCAGGCTGGTGTCAAGTGGCTTTGTAGCTAAGTGGGAGTTGCATATTTGCCAATTAATTAAATTGAGAAAATAAGAGATAGAAGTTTGGGACTTGCAATGGTCGATGTCACTCCCTAGTGGTTGATTAATAATCAAATATAAGATGGGATGCATTGTAATAAAGTATACTGATGCACCATATATATCATCTTATCATGAAGATTTGACTGATTATCTTAATCTTCATGATAAGATTATTGAGAAAATATAAAATCAGAACTAAAACAAGAGATAATTCTCTTCTAATTCACTCTGTCATTTTTCATATCCTTCGCTTATTTACATTGTTCTTATTTATAAGTAAATTACATTGGATCAATTGACGATAAGAATGAGTAGATTTGAATGAATTTCCTATAGATATTAGGAAACTAATTTATCTTTAGAATTAATTTGACTTAAGTCCTCTTGCAATGCCACAGATGAATGCTGTTTCAGCAGCGTTATCTTGAAGAGCATAATTAGGAGAAAAATCAGCAGCAGCTACGTTATTTTGAGGAGAATCAGATTGAGTGTTGTCTTGAGAATCAACAGCGGCTACTCAGATTGAGCTATGTTATTTGGATCAACTTGGTAAGTCCTAATAGCAGACGCTTGATGTTGAGCTACGTTATTTGGATCAACTTGGTAAGTCCTAATAGCAGACGCTTGATGTTGAGCTACGTTATTTGGATCAACTTGATGAATCCTAACAGAATTAGGATCATCTGAATAATCTGCAGCAACATTAGAATTGTCTGAATAATCTTTATCAACAGGCCCCCTCAAGCTGGAGAGCGGCAACAGAAGAACTCCGAGCTTGGATCTGATTGATTGAAAAGAGCTTCGAAGAAGTGGTTTTGTAAAGATATCAGCAAGTTGTGCATGAGAACGTACAGATCAAGTAATTAAAGCTCCCAAAACAACCTTTTCTCGCACAAAATGATAATCTAGTTCAATATGTTTAGTTCTGCATGAAAGAATGGATTAATGGATAATAGAGTGTGTTAATATTATTACAAAACAATGTAGGTGGAGAAGCTAACAAAACCCTAATATCTCTAAGTAAGAAGGAAATCCAAGTGATTTCAGTAGTACCAGACGCCATACTCCGATATTCAGCCTCAGCACTAATTCAGGCAACAATAGGTTGTTTCTTGGCAGACTAGGAAATGCAATTACTACCGAAGAAGATTGCATATCTAGAAGTAGAACGTCTAGTAATGGGACATCCAGCCCAATCAGCATCAGAAAAATCATAAAGAGAAAGACAGCTTTGTGATTAAATTTGAATGCCAAAATCCAATGTGCCTCGAATATAACGAAGAATTCATTTCACAGCTCTAAAATTAGCAAGCGTAGGATTCTGCATATGCTGACATACCTTATTGACTGCAAAAGTAATATCAGGCCTTGTAAACGTTAAGTATTGTAAAGCCCCAACAATACTTTGGTAGAAAACACCATCAACTAATTGAGCTTCATTAATGGTAGTGGTATCCTTTACTGCAATAGGAGTGGAGATAGCTGAACACTCAATCATACTAGCCTGATCTAGAATATCTTTGACATATTGTGATTGAGATAAAAATAGTCCTTCTTGAAGAGACTTTACTTCAATTCCTAAGAAGAAGTGAATAGGACCAAGATCCTTTAATGTAAACTTTGAACTGAGTTGTTTAAGCGAAGAAGGAAGGTTTCATCATTACTCGTAATAATTATATCATCAACATAAACAAGTAATAAGAGAACCATTCTAGAATGACGAAGAACAAATAGTGACGGATCAACCCTACTACACAAAAATCCCAACTGAAGTGGATAGTAAGAAAACCGATCAAACCAAGCACGAGGTGCTTGTTTCAAGTCATATATTGCCTTCCTTAACATACATACATGGTTTGGAACCAATGGATCAATAAAACCTGGAGGTTGCTCCCTGGACACAGTTTCCTTGAGATACCCATGTAAGAAAGTTTTCTTCACATCGAGTTGTCGAATTGACCATTGAAATGTAGTGGCGATGGAGAAAATTAATCTGATTGTAGTTGGTTTAATCATTGGAATAAATGTTTCTTCAAAGTCAATACCAAGTATTTGTGTGAAAACTTTAGCAACCAATCTGGCTTTGTATATTTGAACTGAGCCATCAGATTTTAATTTTGTTTTGAAAGCCCAGTTAGAATCGTCTGAATAATCTGCAGCAACATTAGAATTGTTTGAATGATCTTTATCAACAATTATATGGTGTATCAATTACTCCACATCCTGCCTAATACTAGCTAGTCAAGATACCACAAAATCCACAAGAAAAAGAATATTTGTTGAGAAAATATATAATAACTACACCGTTGTAGTAAGATTAATTTACGCTTATACATTGAAAAGAAATATGGCTTTCACTATGTTACACCAAAAAATCATTTTCCATCAAAGCCGAAGCCAAGAAAGTTTTTGCCATTGTTATAAAGGTCCTTTGAGTGCCTCATGGCTATGTCATAATAGATCTGAACACTTGTCCTGGATCGACTTCCAGATCGTAATTGCTCCAATGAATAACAGTGTATTTTACCAAAATGGCCAAATATTTTGCAAAAATTATTGAATCAGCTGGGTCTTTTAACGAAAGGGGGTCATTCTATTTGCACTCACTATTTATACTTAGCGCACCCACTTACTTCTATACATCCCACCCCAAAATGTGGTTTAAGTGGATGAACACAAATGGTGGGTGCAATTAGACTGGCCCTAATAAAAGTTACAAATACCGAACTTTTGAGAGAAAAATCAAATAAGGATTTTTTGAACAATGGAAATAGAGCAATTTTACTCTAACTGTCACCTCCGATATTATAAGTGGTCAAAATCCTCATTGTTTCATCTGCCAAAAATAATTTCTCTCTCTGATTTGGGATTTGTTGACATTATGTAATTCAACAATTACTGCATAAAACTACAATTCAAAATTAAGAGCAAAGCAACACTGGACACCCATGGAAAATGGTATCTATAATAACCTATTGTAGCTCTTGTTAGTAGTATCTCAGCATGATCATCGAACTGGCTTAGCCAATGCGAATCATGAATTGGGGTTTAACAACATCAACAACTCGATTACAACAATCTCTTCTGGAGGAGGGATATATGTTGAGACCAGGTTCTATCAGACCTGCTGAGGAGAATCTGCACATCAATAACTACCAACTTCCAACTAACAGAATATATATGGTAGGCATTTAGGCCTTACCATGGGAAACCTTTCGCCCATTTTATAACTCCTTTGCAAAGGGATTGCTTGCCTAGTGAGATTAACAACAATATGGCTTGTGGGCTGAAACACCAATTATATTACCATCTTTCGACAAAACCACCTCAATTTCAAAGGGAAAAAGCAACGTACAACACATATAAGAAAGGTCATACAAGCAAAATTATCAACGAAAGAAAATGGTGCATAATCCCTACAACTTTCTATGACAATTTTGACAATTAACCTCTAATTATATTCAAATTTAAAGGTATTTGAATATGGACCTTATATTTTACTTCTAATCCCAGGATTACATATCATTTTGTATTGTCAGTTCAATTAGGAAAAATGAACTAATGCCCAATTATCATATATATAAAAAACAAAAACTTGAATTTCTAGTTCCAATAGATGTATATAAATGCATTGGAAGTATTGAATTTTTCTAAATAACCAAGTTGTTTAAATTAATATCATACTGCTTAATGATTTATAAGAATCAAGGGAACATGATGTGGAGCTGAACCTACTATTAGGACGTGAAACTCGTAATTCAAACTATGACATTACAACAAAGAGAGGTCAAAAAAATATTAAGAGAAAAAATGATATCAAATGACTAATTTGATTTTATACTTGAAAGATTAGTCATTGAGGTAATATTTTTACTTAGACAAGTAATTGTATAAAATAGGTGCAAGAAATAGAGATAACAATCAAAATATGCCAATCAAAAGTTAAAGGGAACACACAACAAAAAATTTACACGGTTCAACAAGATTGCATATGTCATCAATGATGATGAGGTCCTCTCATAATTTTCGTGAACCTCAGAGTCACGATCTCACTTTTTCCCCAAAAAAAATTTAGAGCCACTACTTGTGTATAGTCCACATAAAAGTGACTACATTTAAATGTTGAACACATGCTAGGGTGGTTGGAATGTGCGACCCACCAAACAAAAAAAAAATATGGTCCATTGTACCAATATGATCATATCCACAAAATACAAGGCACAAACATAATAATAATGGAGAAGTTAGAGATGGGAAAAAATTCTCATGTCAATTTTCTTGACAAAGAGAAGGCACGTGACAAAATATCTAGAGAACTAATTTTATTGGTATTGGGAAAGAAATGCATCTCAAGTTAACGTAATGGATATACATTTTTACATTCATCTTAAATCTTAAGTTTCTATTTATTAACACTACATGAAAATTGGGAAATTCATCAGGCCAAGGCCCACGGATTTTTGAAACTAAATTTCGACAGCCCAAGGCTATTGAAATTTCTCCCATCCTCCAGTAATTTGACGGTTTCGTGTTGTGTACCTTTCGAACCTTAAGAAAAATATAAGGTTTTTCGGAGGACTAAAAGACTATAGAATTTTGAGTATAGAAAAATCAAGGGTCTCATATAGGGGTGAAGGTGAGATTAAAAAGGATGGTTTAAAAATGAGATTGAATGGATTAAAAATAATGAACAGATTTTTCGTTATAGGTTGAAGATGATGGCATATTTATGTCATTTTGCTTAGTCTACAATAGAATACCATGGTCAAGGGGGCATGTCATTAGGTTGAATATATAAGGGGTATCTAAAATATTCTGGAGCGGGTATATCTAGATTGAGGCAATCTATCCACACCCTTTATAAGATTGGTGTGACAATAAAAAGTTGGTGTGGAAATAGAAGTTCATAGTCTCTCTCTACAGACTACAGAGCTGGTGATCGAAACCCTAACTGTAACCAGTGAAAGTTGAGTAAATTTCAGAGCTTCAACTGCATTTCCTTCCAATTGGAATGATTATTTCAGAGCTTCGCTTCATTTCTCGATTTTTTCTTTTGCTTGGTATGTATGTCCTTGTACCCTGTAAATTTTCTACCAAATATATAAAAATCGTTGTTTGATATTTTATTTTGGTTGATTAGATGTGAACCTCTCATAGTTTGAAAGATTTGTTTGATTTACGTTCAATCTGATAAAAAATCGTTAACATAAACTCGTAGATCAATTGGGGATAATTGAGGTAAAAATGGGTTTTTCTCGCCCTAGGGTTTTACTTTTTTTCTTTGGAATGAAAAGTTTTGTTATACTTGCAATCATTTTACAGAAATTACCAGGTCAATTTACCAACAAAAAAAAAAATTACAAGAACATTACCTAACATTGAGTCCCATTAAGATGATCAATTTTCAATTTTCCTAAGTGGAAAATTTGTTCATGTATTGTTGTACATTCGTCTTAGAAAATTAAGTAACTTTCCAATATTGGTAGTTAGAATTTAGAAATTAAGTAATTCTTTATCAAGTAGGCCTTCTTTACTTTAACAAAAATGAAAAACAAGGGAATTTAACAACATATAGAAGAGCAAAAACCTGAATGAGGTGTTTAGATGTCTATATCATCGAATCTAATCGTGAATTTTTAGAAGCATATATAACAGTTTGCTATTGATGTAATGAAACCCATTGCTCATATTTAAGAGTAAACCAGCTTTCCATGTTGTATTTTCTTTTACATTGCATCTTAGTGTTGTTCCTTGACCCTTAGATTTTTTACCAAATGTTGTTTAGATACTCATTTGTTTTGGTGCCTTATCTTGGATTATTGATTGAACAAATGGTGTTCTAAAAACATGGATAAATTCAGTGTATTTGTCACAAGAATTCAGATTCAATCCATTGTACTATGGAACAAACTTTGTCAGTAACTCATTATGATTCTCGTGTTGAGGGTAACTATCTGTCTAAAATTATGGCAGAAATTTGGAAAGTAACGGAAGAGAGACTTAAGTCTTTGAACCAATAGTCTCCCCTCCCCCCACCCCAATTTAAAAGAAAATATGACTTTTGGATTTAACCAAAACAAAAGATTACTTTAAATGATATATCATTTTACAGAACGATTACAACTAGACCAACTTCTCTAATTTAAAACCAACGTTCTAAAACTCCATCTATTTCATATTACTTTGGTGGTATTAAAACTTCAGATTTTCTAGCAATTGATGCATTCCAATCAAATTAAGAAAATGTATGAGATGGTATCATGACCAGTATGCTTTAAGAAACTACATGTTCATAGATTGAGCTTAGTATAAACGAGGATGCTAAGATAGATGAGTGAAAGATACCAACTTTGTGAGGTTATAAAGTCTGTTATGACACATATTGCATACATCTGATCAAAACCTTGTCTTTGTCTACATAAAGGCTGATTACAAGCCAATTATGAAGAATTTGCAAGTTGAATGTATTAAAAGGGTGAGAACGAGACCTGAAAGAGCATGGATTGAGGTAGTAAGAGCAGATATGAACACACTATTATTAACAACATACATGGGTTAGACAGAATTGAGTGGAGGAATAAGGTAAGTTTGGCTGATCCCCCTTTTTTTATATAAAAATTTATCCAAAAAGGGAACAATATAGAGTATAAGAGGCAGCTGACCACAAAGTATAGGATTAGGCTTGATGATGTTTTTTTGTGGTTTTACATTGTCTTATTCACAAACATTTTTCATGTCAGATGCAATATGATTGTCACACACATCTTATGCATGTCTTTTAAGTTATTTTCATGGAGAGAAATTATGGTTCTACCATAGTACAAATCCAGGGAAACATTAGATGGTTTGCAAGCTATTTTAGTGAGGTGGTCAGATGATCAAAGCTACTTTGCTATTTATGATGGATCTGTGATAGTTACCAAATCAGCTATTTTGCATTAGTTTCTTTATATTGGCTGATATAACTTTGTAATGGATTACAAATTATGTCTCGGATCGAATGTTTTATTTTGGTAAGTAAAATTTTTTATTAATAAGAAATGAGGCTGGGCGAGATGACCAACCACGAACAACCGATAACAAAAAAGGCTACTCAGATCGCAAAGAACAAACCCTTTCCCAATTTACTACAAAGTTGTCAAAGACAAGCCCTCTAAACTCAACATGAGCCTTAGACCAGAAAAAGAGTAAACCAAGGATAGAGATGATAATTGCTTGAGTATCCAAAGCCTTTCCTTCAAAGACGCGTCTATTTCTTTCTTTCCAAATTTCCCAGTAACTTACAAACAGGGTGATTGATGTAGGACATCTACAACTCTAAGTAATTTTCTAATTCTATTAGGTTTTATTTTTATTTCTAGTTCTAATAGGATTTCTATTTCACAGTTATGTTCAGAGTACAATTCCTTGTTAGTTTTTAATTTGTTTTAAATACGTTTTTATTATTTAGACTATAATTAGAAGTGTTTAGAAGTTTCCAATTTGAGTCAAATAGAATTAGAAAGTTAGTATTATGTTATAGATAAGTTAAGGAGTTCCAAATCCGAAAATCAATTATCTTTTCTCTTTTAATTACTTTTTAACTTTATGCTTTATTTCTTTGAAGCAATTATTTGTTTATCAATTAAATCTATTGATTCAAATTGATTTTGAGTGTTTCATTAAACACTACCTATCGAATCTATTAATTCACATGCTTGCGCTACATCAGTGATACTCCACAAGATCTACTTTGCCCCCAAGAAAGCAAAGCCCGAAGTAAGCCACGTCACAAAGAGAGTTCGCACTGAACCCAAAAGGCAACTAGACACCCCAAACAAGCTGAGAAAATGTGTCCAAATCTGAGAAGCCAATGGGCAAAGTAAAAGCAAGTGATCCACTGACTCTCCCGCTTGAAGGCACATAATGCAACCATTTACCCCACAAAATCCACGACGCATCAACATATCCATCATCAGAACCTTGCCTAGGGCGCCATCCAAGTGAAGAAAGCTATCTTAGGAGGCACTCTTGGCCCCCATATAGCTGCAGAAGGGAAGGTGGAATTCTCCAAAGTGCAAAGAGAACAATAGAAAGAACTAACAGAAAATAACCCGTTTTTCCCAAGTTTCCACACTAGTGCCCTCCCTGTCATCGTGCACCTGAGACGAACTCACAAGGGTGACCAACCTCCCAACTGCCTCTAGCTCCCAATCATTGACACCATGTGAAAACCGAAGTCCCAAGATTGCATACCTTGAGATCCAGAGTCCCAGATTCGAATGTTTGCCTTGGAATGTATATGGGCATTATTATAAATTATTGTTTTAAATTCTTTGCAAATCTCATTTATTGTCTTTTAATTAACAGTGTTACGAGGGATCAAATTAAACCTCGCCCATTCTCTCGCATTGTCTGTTCTCTAGAGAAATATTCATATTGTCAGTAATGCCTAATACAGTGTTTGGATTGATTGAAGATTGGTTTTCTTAGGCTCTCTCCCCTTGTCGATTTTATGGAACTTCACTCATGTGATTTGTTTGTGCTTATGGGTATAACATAATACTATTTGAATGTAAAAAGTGATGTGGAAGACCGTCCGGTGGTGTGCTCCATCATACATCAAAACATGAAGGAAATTCTCTTCGAAGATTAGATATTCAAATGGAGGGGAGTTTTTCTTTATGTCATATCTTGGCCTTTTCCTTAATTCTTCTCCTGTTGCAATGTAGTCTGGTAGGAACCATGGTCTAAAATATCGGAATGTATCGGTGGATATGTATCGGTTTCAACCAAGATCGATATGAAACATTGACCCCGAAACATTGAATGTATCGAGTATGTATTAGAATGTATCTCGATCGATATCATATCAGTTTTTTCATTAACCAAAACATTCAATAGATACAATATTTTAAGCAATGGTAGGTAACAATAGTAGAAGCAAAGCTTTTCAAGGATTTATGTGGGTCGACAATGTCCCTATCAACGGATTCAAAGTTACAATCCTAGAGATCTCTAGCAAATGAGAACAAGAGAGAATGTTTCTCCTTTTTTCCAAAATAATAAACCTTAGAGAACATTCCCCAAAATAATAGATATATACCCTGAAAAAAAAAATCACTTTTTATAAATAATTGAGTTAAGCTCCATTTTTTTGAAGACACCTTGAGTTTTCATCTTCTAAATCAACCATTTTAAATCTTGAGCTACTATCCACTTCAAATCTCAAGGTAAGATAGGATTATCTCTGTCTATAGTTACGAACTGGGTCTGTTCTAAACCACAAATTCAAACTCGAACTCCACCAGATCAAAACTTACACTACATGCCCTCATTAATAACAAATTTGTGGGTGATGTTTAACTATCATATTAGATCTCTCTGACCCGACTTGTTTTATCCAAAACGGATCTGAAAGACATTTTGATTGGATCTTCTTAGGAGTCCCATGATCCAGATTCCAGACCCTAAATTACCAAACTGGATCAGATTCTTATTCTGATCAGATCCATTAATAGCTGGTTACTTGGGCAAGCGCGTGCCAGAGTCAAAAGTGTGAAATCTGGTGCACGATAAGAGTGTGAACACATGGCGCATATTAGACTATGCAGACTCTTTAAAAAAAAAAGTAGAGATTTGGCTGTCTGGAAGGCATTGGATTTCTCTACTGGAGGTAGACAAGATTCCAAAGAGACAAAAGATGAACCTTGAATTAATTAATTTCTCTTGACCAAAAAAAAAAAGAAATTAAATATCCAAAGAAAATATATATTTGATGCAAGAAAGCTCAAGCCGTACAAGGTAGAGTTGTTTTAAGATATGAGTCACAGAAATCTGTACCACTTAATCTGGTTTTGTATACTAATCCCGATGAATTTTGCCTCAAGGTGACGTATAATCCCTCAATAAAACATTGAGTTGTGATTATACGACCCCGTCTGACACACGCACCCATCACAGAATCATAGATCATTTACTTCAGGATACACAAATTTTTTTTTAATATTATGCGTATCCCAAAGCAATGATCTATGTTATGTGATCGGGGCGTGTGTCAGGAAGGAAAGGGAGAATTAAAAAATCATTACACTAAAACATCTTATTGGAAACCCAAATTTATCAAATCATTTACTTCTTTTTTTTCTAAGAAAAAAAACATATATAAAGATCAAAAAATATATTAAATTCTCCAATATAAGAAGAAGAAACATAATTCATTAATTCTTGAAAATCCAAACAGATCAAACCCAAGGATCCACACATAAAATTGCAAAATTCTCCAAAGGGAAAAAAAAAGATCAGCATTCCTTTCTATAAAATTTGTCAAAAAAGGAAAACAACAAAGAAAAAAAAGACGAAGAAGAGAAATTGAAGTAGACTCAAAGCCATAAGGCCCCGGCTTGCTTCAATATGGGTATCAAATCGCCCGAAATATGAGCCGCCATAAGCCGATCCAAGCCTCCGAACAATCTCCCACCTATGAACAATGATGGGAATTGCGGTCTAGCATCCCTTCCTCCATCGATTGTCGCCAATTCATCGATCACAACAATCTCATCTTCTTCATCCACCTCATACATGACCGGGTTCACCCCAAGTCCAAGTAGCAATCGTTTAATAACGTGGCACATGCAACATCCTCGTAACCCAATTACTAATACCGCATTCTCGGATACCATGTTTTTGATCTTTTTACTTCTTTTAATTATATCTTCTTTCGACGCTCCCTTGAGATTGTTGAGAGTAGAGACAATTGGCTTCTCGATCGGACCCGAGAGCCATGTTCTATAAGGAATTGCTTGTTGCATATTCGAAAGATAGATGGATGGATAAACAAATTGCTAAATGTTTGATTTTTTTAACAAAACAACTTAACACGCTTCGAAAATTGTGATAAAAGGAGGAAAAAAAAAGAAAGAAATTCAAGAAATCAAGAGAAATTCATGATAAAAGGATTGATGGATGGATAGATAGATTTATCAATTTTCAGGTAATAGAACGACTTGACACGCTTCAAGAAAGATTTAGAGAGAGAGAGAGAGAGAAAGAAAAAGAAGAGAGAGAGTGTGTGTGTGTACGAGATGCCTATTGAGGGGTCGAGGGAGAGTCTTATATGAGTAATGGGGCTGGCGTTAGGAGTTGGAACTGTCCGACGTCAACGGTAGTTACGAATTTTTACGCGTAATATCTCAAATGACGTGGAATGATGTCATTCCTTGTTGGATGAGCTGTAAGTAGGTCCCACTGACGTGGATTTCTTACTTTATTATTATTATTTTTTATTAGAAAGATATATGGTCAAAGACTTTTTTTATGGTTTAGGTTCAGTAATTATTACATCACAAGGGAAGTATTAAAATTTTTCACTTTTTTTTTTTATATATTGATTGGGTTAATTCAAGTTATTTATAAGAGGGGAAAAATTAATGTTGGAAATATGATTAAATGGAAAATGTTGGAGTGAGTGTGAAATGCAGTCACTTCAGCATCACTCTAATCAAGTGGAGGAATACGATCGTTCAACTTTCTCCCAAATCTTGGGGATAAAGTTTTAATGATGAAGATGATGAAAAATCATATGTTTTAGTTTGTTATTAATAATATTTTTATTCTAAAAGAATCAAACCTGAAATCAATCCTTATGATATAATAACTTCATGTATACACCGAGAATTTGGGTTTGTATAAAGATCCAATTTGATAACTATTAGATCAACCATGTCTCAATCAGATTGGATTTCAATCCGATAAAAACTAGAAACCATATAAATGTTTAGATTAATGAATTTCTGACTTGAAAATCTTCACTTAATCTTTACTCGATTGACGTGACAAATGCACATAACCGTAGATCTTTTTTTCTTGTGTACCCTAAAGAGAAAGATCTATGGGATTCTGTGCACTTGTCCCGTCAACCGAGTACAAATCTAGTGAAAATTTTAAGGTCAGAATATCATGATTCTAAATTGTATTATATATTTTATTCAAGAGTAATATTGAGGTGACATTGGGATTTACTATGATTCTCACATTTCTAATTTTTACTCCTATCTACGGCTATCACATCAATGTAATGAAAAACAAAATCCTACAGAATTATCCTTTATTCAAATATGTGGAATTTATTTATATTTTGCTCCAGAATAAGATTTGATATGATCTAAATCCAATTCAATTGTTACTTGACAAGATTTGGATCCTAATCCAAGTGAACCCCTATGGACCCTAGAGTCATGAGGTCAAACTTCAGCTATTAGGGAACTATACTCATCCAATTTTATTAGTTGGGTCTAACTTAATTCACTTGAAATGTACAAGAAAAATTATAACAAATAAAAAAGATTAAAATATTATTTTATTTTATATTACAATATATAAATTATTTCAAATGCTAAATGTATCTAAGAGTATTTTCTAATTAAAAACACTTGTCTTTTTATCATTATAGACTCTAATGATATAATATAATAAATACACATTAACGAATCTATACAAATGTATTTTTTTTTTTTTATAATTACAAAAAAATTAATTAATGTAAAGTTGTGTCACTAATCTCGACCCTATTATCATTATAATGATATATTTTTTGAAACATGATATCCCCGTTGGTAGAGAACCAAGACCTGGTCTATCCGACAATTCATAAAACAAGCTTAACCCAGGTTTTTCAACCATAACCAACTGGACTAACCCAGTTTGCTCTTTTGTATGAAATGCCTATAGAGGAGTAAATTCTAGTTGTTGGTCTTACCACTGAAACACACCCCTAGTAGGTATTATTATAATGACATATATAGATGTGAATTACACTCTCCATATACTAGTTAATAATTTCAAAATCATATAAATACAAGCCTCATCAAATTGGATTTAGTATCATAAAATCATAATCAAATGAATTTAATAGATGATCCAATCTTTAAAATCACATCCCATCAAATCCAAGCATCCCATGTACCACCCATTTCTACCAACTACAAGCAATTGATGCCTCCATCCATACTTGCAATACTACTTTATACTTTATTTTTCTCAACTCCCAATTTATTGATTTATTAATTAAAGTCTCATATAGAATATGATACTCTTGTCTAGCTTTTTATTTGGATGGCATCATGATTTAAGGTATATGATGTCATACTTAGGTTAATTCATGTGCACGCAATCAAATGCAGCTATCATCATTTAGATCTTATCTTAATTTTCATTTTTTTTTTTTAGTCAGCAACGTGACTCTCATTTTGCCTCAGATTGGGTCCATGTCATGGACTAGACATTATTATTATCATTTTGGTTTTGTTGTTGTGTTGTAAGCATGAGGTATTAACTTACATATATTATTGGATATGTGACAAAATCCAATCCAATTAGTAAATCTGGCTATATTGTTCATCAAATCTTTACTATTATAATAAGAGAAGGTGGAACAGCGGGGTTCAACAAAAAAATTTGAAAGACCAAAATTACCCTCATTAGAAATCTTTAGGGAATATCTTTCTATCTCTACCATTTTTTTTAGAATAATGATTTTCTGATACCCCCTCAAACATACATCCTCTGACGTGGCATGTGTTAGAATTATATATCTTTTTCCTCGAGATACACAACTTTGCATATTTATGAGGAAATCTACTATTTTGACCTATGTCACATCAAATAGCGTATGTTAGAGGGAACGTCAAGATGAGGTTAATATTTATAGCATGTATAGACATTATTTGGTTCAAAACTTTAATGAAACCAAAAGCCATAACCTACCATATATTATTGTATTAGGCGAAATCGTATCGAACCAAATTATTGAGATGAAGTGTAGACAATGATGATTTCCTAGTCTTAGACCAATCTTAATTTGATTGTTAAAATGATCGATCTCATTACATGAAGTCCTATAGAGATCATCAAATGTGTCCCCATATAATTTATGATCTAGAATAATTAATGCACATGTGACCAAATTGGGTTCTCAATCTTGGTGCTCCATACCGACAAAATGCGGTAGTTGGCGTAGTGATCCAAAATTACATGGACCCAACATTTAAGTTGTTCCATTAATATTAATGGCTCTTTACATTTTGCCCGTACGATTAACCATATGGTTAGAAATTTTCAATTGTGATAGATATTGATCACTCATTTAAGTGCTGGACCCACCAATTGTGATTCATTTTAATGGCCGACATATTCCATCCACAAAATCATCATTTTACTTGAAGAGTATAAATATCTCTATTTTAAGATTTTTTTTTTTTCCTCACTTAAATGCTGTTTCATACTATTCTAAGTAAATTTTACTATTTCATGGAAAATGCAAGTGATGCGAACCCCGTTTGCGTACAAAAGATATTGACCTTACCTACAAAGTAAGAGTGCTACTATTGCCACACCAACTTTTACTAATGCCACACCAATTCTTATATTAATCAACTAAAAAAAATGAGAATAAGTTAATAAGATTTTGTCTGTGATTGCAGTCAACTTCTTCGTCTAGCTATTTATGATTAAAAACATTTAAAATAGAAATTACTTGAGATACACTTTTAGGTAAATAATTATTTGGTAGGACTTATAAACTAAGTCGATCAACAACAATTGATCCATATCATAAAGGGTATGATTATAATTTAAAAACCTTATGAGGGCAAGATGGTAATTTTTACATGTACATTTGTTTTGTAATCAATTTTCTATTCTAGGGGAAAATTGGAAGCAAGCTTCACGAAATCACCCTTCCAAATTCCCACTGAAGCGAGATACACAACACGATTACATTACCAAATAGGATCTATATGAATTTTCAATAAGAAAATTATTCCTCAACATGAAAATAAATGTGTATATAAAAATAGAATAAGTAATTATATAATTTTCTTTAAAGAAAATACTAGTCTCAAATGATTTTTTTAAAATGAAATTAATCAAATATAAGGTTGAGAAAGGATGACATTCCAAGGATTAATAAAAATAAATATATCTTTAAGAAAATTTCAGTGAATTTTAGAAAATTCGTTTATTCTTCCTCCCATCTCTCTCTCTCTTACACGAGATAATCTTCGGGACCATAAAAAATTCAAACGTCAGAGGGGGCCAACTATCATGTGACAATGGATGAGGTGGTCGATATCGTACATTAAATCACATCAAAATAGGATTGACAATTTATCAAATTAATCTGGTTGATGTCTCCTCAAAATTTTGGTACCTACAATTGATATTATACATTAATACATACATGTATATAATATAAGTAAATGTATGATTAAAGATGCCTAAATTTCTATTTTAATAGAGTTCAGAAATTAATTCCAATCCAAATATAATCCATCTCTTTATGATCAGATCATATTCATTCAAACTCGACTCAAACCAACTCATGGACAACTTTACATTTGATGTTTTTAAAAGTATACTATTTAAGTTTTGAGAGATACTATTACAACACTAACTTTTACTAACGCCACCTCAATTGTGTGAAATTCTTTGTTGAGCAATTGGTGTGGCAATAGCATCTCTCTCTAAGTTTTTAAAGAAAATATATTCAAATTTACAAGGCCCACTTTGAATAAGGGGACAAGAGCCGCTTGCGGACGGTGCGCAGTGCAGACGTAAGCGAAAGGACGGCCTTGACATCACTCATGCACTAATTGCATTTTGTATGACGTGTCAAGATAACGTTGATTTACCAGACTCTAGAGTCAAGACTTCTGATGACGTCTGTACCCATAGTTTTCAGTCACGTGGAGGCAGATGGAGATGTGGCCCACAGTGACGTTGACATGACGTATACGCGCGAGCCACAGTCAAGAAAGTTCGCTTCTTGTCATTCTCTTCCCACGTTTTCAAGATTCTATAATTGAAACTGTTACTATACATTGCGTACTACCTTATTAGCATGTACGAAATCTTGGTTGGAACATCTCCATATCTCCAATGGAGATGTTAAATTCCACTAGTTTAATTTTTAATTTTAAACTAATAAAATAGTTATTGTAGAATATTATTTTCGAACACATTAACAAGTTGACTTGATTAGCCAAACTATTAGCCGTAGTTAACACACACATTGGCATCTGACACCTTTAACAACTCCACTAGCTTGTCCAACGGAGCAAATTTGCTAGTTAAATTTTAGCTTTTGATGTTAACACGTCTACTAACTTGTCAATTGTGGATGCTCTTACATAACATAGACACTTCTGACCTACTACCTAATATACCCGTACATCAAAAATATCTTAAGGAGTCCTCTAGCCTTATTAAGTTAGTAAGAATTTCACCTACTAACTTAGTAGTTCTTGGGCTCACCTCTTGGCATCCAAAATTATGATGCGATGCTTCTGGGTTGTAGAGAACAAAATTTTATGAATTTTGAAAAAATAAAATTATTTTTCACCATTAAATTTTATTTTTAAGTTTGGAAGTTACTTAAAAGTTCGAAAATCATTCATTTTCAAAATCTAGGATCTATTACAAAAGAAATTATTTTTTGAATTATTTCTTTTTATCTGAGGTTTTTTATGAAATTTTGATGGTCGTGATGTTGGATTTCTGATGTGGTAATCCATTTGAGCAAAATGACCCTCAATAAGACTCAAAATCTTACTATGTTGATAAGGAAAGGGTTTCACTATACTAACAAATAAAACTGTCAATTGGGTCCATTTCAACTTAACGTTCTTACTCTTTAGGCAAGGATATTTCCTAACAAAGTGCGGATGGATTTAATCTAGTCAATCATTGTGTTGTATAATTGTATATTATAAATAGTTATGTGTATTAATTTTTGACAAAAAATAATTAAACATAATAAGTTCATTATTTTTAAAATAGGATGGATATCATATCACATTTTGATACAATGAATATCAAACAACTCTTAGATTTGTAATAATTTAATTATTTTTATAAAATTCAAAAATCGACCTTGACAATTTCCAAGTTTGGTATAAAGACCTCAACCAACATTCATCAATCTGGTAGAGTTGAGTTTGGGCTTAGTCAAATTAGGTCCAAGAGTAACAGAGAATTGGTCTAGGGTACAAATCATTTCTTTAGGGTCAAATTAAGGCTCAACCAAATTCAATCCCAACCCATCCTGATTTCTAGTGTAATGGATTTTAGAATTTCTAAATCATGATTAAAAAAATTCATATGTTACAATTTAAGAATCTAATCCAACTTTAAAATAAAAATGGAGGGATCCATCATCCATGACCATAATTGATATGATTAAAATGGGTGAGCCCACAGGACGATACCTTCGTGGAATTTTGAGGTGGGTAAAAAGGAAAAATAAAATAAACAATCACTGACTCACCTCACAATCCTTTGGGGTGACTTGTAAGGGTGTCAATGGGTTGATTATGGTTTTTGTCAATTTCGGATCCGATTCCAAAATAAATGAAATCGAAATCGTAACTGTCAAAAATCAAGGGTACCCATTGGTTTCGGTTCTCAAGAATCGAATGAGAAACAAAGTATTTTAAATCATTATAAAATTTATTTCCTTTCAAAAAATTAACATATTATCAATAAAATTATTCATTTAGTTATAATTTGTTATACTCAAGATACAAAGTCATGATTTTTTTCAAAAATAAAATTTTAATTTTGTTAAAAGTAATAAATTTTTAGAAGACTAATTCATTTAAGTTCCAATCGATAATTTATATAAAAAATTGAAGAATTTTATATGACATATACATATATATTTTCAAATAAAAAAATATTATATCTTTTATAGTGTGAAAATAAATTATAAAAATAAGTCAGTTTCGGCTACCCGTAGGTATCCATTGAATAGAACCTAATGGTTTAAGTTTCTATCAATTCGATTTTGTTTTAGATCCGGTTCTAATCGATTTCAATAAAAAGAGATATAGAACGAGGGGTATTAGGTAAATGGGTACCCATTAACACCCTGGTGACGTGGAACCGAGTTAGGACAACGTCATTGAAGAGAGAAGAATCCAAAATGCTTTATTAGATTTTATAAATCTATGGGAAGGAGCATTGAATGGTCCACGTTCTCAATTGCATGAAGTCCAATACACGACAATGTGGCCCCACACGATAACATGCCGACTTGATATTTTACTTCAAATTAGGTTTTTATTTTTCTACTCCGACGGGACTGAGTCAAAGTCTACAATATTTCAATTAATGTTTTCTTTGTTTTTATTTTAATTTTCTTTTGGGTAAAAAATCAGAATGCATACCAATTGCAAATATTTAATTTCAATATTTTGCATTAGGACCACATTATAGATTGATGATTTGAAGCCTCGTTTGGCGTTCTTCTAGACAACAATAAAATCTCAATTCAAGAAAAGGATTAAAAAGGTACGAGTGCGATTTTGAAGACCTCCAGAATGGACCACATTTATTTAGGGGATCCCTTAAATAAATGTGGTCCAATAGGAATCTGGGGTCTCTTAAATACAAATTTTCAAAAAAAAAAAATTATCGAAAGATATAGTGTCTTGTAGGGCTTAGAATCATAACTCAGTTAATTTGACACATTCGAAGTAACTTTGAGGTTATGAGTTCAAATCCAGCTTACTCATCCAAAAAAAGATGTAGTGCGCTGGTTGAGAGTATCATGTTAATTCACAATTGATTATAAAATTTTCCAAATAAAACAATGATCATTGATCGTCCAAAATATAAAATAATGTGTTATAATTGTAAATTGCAATTGTGATTGAGAAAGAGAGAGAGAGAGAAATTTCTTAATAAACTTACTTTTAAGTGTAATTTTTTTTATGAGTGTGAGGTCAGAATCCGGTGGACGACTCTGATGATTCTGTTACATTGATTCGAAGTCGCTCTGAATATCTCACTCCTCTCGGTGGCATGGTACTTGCCAAAATCACTTTAACGCTCAAATTAGAGAAGCAGAAGAATAGTTTAAGAAAATTGGTTAGACCTCTGATCTCTCTAAAAAATCTCATTACTGTGCTATTTATACTCCATTTCCCGTTTTTTAGACAGTAATCATGGGATACCTACTGATTCTGCGGAGTTGTTCAACTAACGAAGATATTTTGAATTGATCGTACTAGACTGTAAAGATTTCCTTCGAGATCTCTAGGATTGATGTGTGCGTATCAATCTTGCGGTTATTCTATGACTTGGTTTGCCCTACTTAGTTGACCTGGTCTCACTCAATGTTATGCTGCCCTTCCTATCAGGTTAGGGAAGTCTCTACTTTGACTTGCCTTGCTTGAAGGTCTGCGCCCGCATGCTGATTTGTACCAGGTACCACTTAATTGACTTGGACACGTGTACGACTTAGATTAATGTGCAATTATTTCTCTCTACAATAAGATACCACACCAATGCTCAAGATCAAAGGATTGGACTGTTTGCATTGAAGATCTTAAGTTGTTGGATTGAAGGGATAAAAATAAAAATAAAAACTTTGTACGTATTATTAGAGTAAGCTACAAAATAAATTATCAAGGACAACACTCCACTAAGATTTGAACCCACAACATCCTCCTAGACACATTTTACTCAAAGATTTTAAAACCAATCGAACTCAAGACTTGGACAAATTGACTTAATTCTCCAAAATTTTAAAGTGCACATGGTTATATAATTGTAATTATTTACTGGGTCAACTAAAATAGTTAGTTGACTAGATAGACTCGACTGGAGTGGCGTGCCAAAACATTCACACACCAAATATAAAAAAATTCAGGCAAAGATGGAGCATCATGATTTGGGTATTCTTTCCCTGTTTGCTTTTAGAAAGATAACAGTGAGATGTTTGGCCATCACCACCATCAATAAAAAACCATCACCTTTAATTGCATAAGGAATTTTGACCAATAAATGATCTGATATCTGCCACGTGTCATTTGAACATCAAGAGAGAGAGAGAGCGCAATCCATCATCAATTGGAGATCTGCATAGGGCTGCAAATAGGGCAGGTTGGGGATCTGCCCGGGCCCATTTCCAACCTGATCTCGGGTATAAAATACTCAACTTAAGCCGAACCCATGTTGGGTTGATCGGATTGGCTCATTCCTCATTAATATGAGATAATTTAATAATAATAATGGCTAATATAAAGATAAGTAATATGGGAAAAAATATATTTGATCTACAATTATTTGTCTTAAAAAAGATGATGCCGATGATTAACTAAAGTTTTAAATATGAATTGTAAATGAAAAAATATATATATATTTTAAAATATTTTAAAATTATAATCATATTAAGTTTGGGTTCCACGAATCAATGTCCGAGCCCAATCTGATTTAATTTGGTCAAATTTTTTACTTCCCAAAATCCAATCCCGGCCCTAGTTAAATGTTGCCAAACTTGACCCAATTAGGTTAGGTTGAACCCATTGGATTCGGATTTGGCCCGCCCAATTGCAGCCCTAATATGAATGAAGAAGGATTGGGGGTAGGTTATAAAGTTTATTTATTTTGTTTGATGGATAAGGATTTAAACCCAAAACCTAAAAGTTTCATTGCAATTTGTCAACCAACATAACTATAGGTACAAGCCCTTACTCCAATCACCCACCAACTACATAATCAAACTATAAGTTAGTTGAAGAAGTATATAACATGGATATATATTTGGTCGAGATGAATCGAATTTGGAGCGGGTGAAATGTCTCTGACTAATGTATGAATCAAATTTTTAACAATTTAGTCATTATGTCACTTGACATACTAACTAAATGACTACAAACCCATCCTTTCCACAATGGCACTTTGTAGGAATGTGAGGATATTTCTTCTCATGGTCTCCGGTCCTTACTATTATCAGCCCATATTGGAAGAAATGGCAAGATAAGGCTTTAACATAAATACTCTTAAGACCAACAATCCTATATTCATCGAACTTGGGACGTAACTTAAGCATCCTGAAGAGAATGCAAGGCAGAGTGACTTTGGCATCGAAGCCAATGGTCAGATGCATCCGCCACATGCATGTTGGACTAAAGCAAAAGTCATGCAAGGTGAAATAGTTGTATATGCCCCATGCTTGCAAAGGCGAGGACTCAGAACCAAAATAGGAAGCTCTGGCACCCAGGGACGAACACATATTTGTTTTTTAAACATCTTATTTTAGAAGTTTCAAATTATTATATAATCACAAGGTCACACCCCTTATATAACAATGTTATAGAGGGTGCCTTCTTAGCTAAATTGATAATGACGTGTGGAGAGTTGATCCCATGACCTAGGTTCAAATCCCATTGAACCCACTTTTGCGTCGACAACTAACCACCTTGCTTGCCCCGTAAACAAATGTAACAATGTTACACAAAAAAATTTTTGATAACCGTGTATCCGTATAGACCGGGGACTGGGCCCCTATCTGGGCTTTTCCCAGGCCATAGATCATGATCTTGTCCAAGGACTAGTTCCGGGGCACGTGCAACACGCACACATCACATGCAACAGGTAATCGAGGGTGCACCCTCGTGGGTGGCCCCTGAGGAATTAATGCTCATACTGAGTATTGACAATGTTACATTATTATTACAACACTAATACAATAACGCCACCTCTCATGACCCTTCTTCCATTAAGACGGTTGGTGCCTCCAAGTTTTGTTGTACTAAACCAATCATGTAAAATCAATTAGATGGTAGGACTATATATGGGCCCAATTTTTTATCAGACCTCCCAGAATGGACTGGGTTGGAGTAGTTTATATGGGCCTGTTAATTAATAGACAATATAGGACCAATTATGTTTAGGGCCATACTTGGGTTTCGGAGTGAGGCCAATTGGGTGGGCTAGCCCGAATATGTGACAAACATTTCCCATTTGGTCTAGGCCAAACCCAACCTGTTGCCTACCTGCTTTAAGGGTTTCAAACCACCCATTACTGATGTCATGAGGAACTACCATTTGCTTCACAGATGACGACCGGACCATTAGAGAGGCCAGGTATGGGTTAGTATTTTTAGGTTAGATTAAGATCAACCCATTTAAGGCCCGGACCAACACATTGATAGCCCTAAAACCTGGTAGGGCTGCCAATGGTCAGATCACACCCAAAATCCAATCCAATCCAATCCAATAATTTGGATATGGATTGAGGATTTGGATTTCGATAAAAATCCGATTTGACAAACTATCGGAATGGTTATGGATAAATCATGTCTTGATCTAATAGTCCTTTGATCCATTAAAATGTGAGAAAGAACATTATATAATTTGTTTAAATATATGAAGTTTATTTATATTTTGTTATATAAATTTGAATTCCATCCAATCCAATAATTTGGATCCTAATATTGAGTATCCAAAAAAATAAACTAATCTAACAATGGTCCTATTCAATTCCTTGGTTTAGTTCCAAATACGAACTGATCCTGATCTAATTGATCCAACATTGACCCAATCCATACCGGACCTGTTCTATTGAGAGCCCTAGCCACACAACATAAAGGAGAGGATGAACCACACATCCTATTCCTTCCTTTAGAACCCTTATCAAAATTGATCATACTTCGATTTTCAAACCCAATTTTGCAAAAACCATTTAAAGAAGTTTTAGAAATGTACTTAATTAAATTTAAAAAATAAAATCCTAAACAATAAATGATCAAATCATAATTTGGACTAAAACAACATCTCATATACTGATAATACCATCTTTTTTGTGTGGCTAAGAAGTATTACATGTTTCCTCAATTAATGTACAAACTTTATTAGAACAAAATATCCCTACTGAAGTCTCTTTGTTCCTCATTTTTGTTCAATTTACCATCCAAAAGAGGCCTCCCCATTGTACACTTTTTGGTTGTTTGACGTCTGGTTAACTTCATTTTCTTCCACTATTTCAGTTTGTGGTCCAACCTCGGATGGTGGATGATCGACTTCCACAGCATCAAACTCTTTTCCTTCCGATAACGAAGTGTCGATAGGACATGAAGGTGAAGGATCCCTAGAAGGTGAAGGAACGGTTGATGAATTGGTTATACTTGTAGCTATACTACGCTTAGCCGTGGTGTGCCAATTCTTTAGACCCACGATCACCCGTTCTGTGAATACCGCCTTCTTCATCGATGATCCCATCTGATGATGCAAATTTAATTTTGATGAGAGAGTGAGAGAGAGAGAGAGAGATGTTTGGGTGGGCCGGGTCAAGTTAAACCCATCTGAATTAGCTTCTTCTAATAGATGGTGAGAGAGAGATATATTATTGTTACCTGTGTGACCAAAGCGTATAGAGGGAGTGTTACATATCCACAAAGGAATTGAACTAATAAGCCCATGACAATCCTTAGAACGATATCCTCAGTCTTACTATGGAAGCAAGATCGAAACCCAAACTTGTACTGTAATTTAAACAAGGTTAATTAATTAGAAAATTTCATACAAAATATAATCTATTTTTAAGCTGATCAACTTCAAAATACTTACCCATGTCCAACTAAAGAATGCCAGTTGAAAGGAATTCTGTAAATAAAAAAATAAAAATCAATAATTGAAGCTTAACATGGAATGATGGATACTTGTATAACTATGAAGTAATTAAGGAATCCATTTAGTTCTTGAAAAAATGAAATTGTGGTTTTAATTATACCTGGAATAGAATGAAATGCATAAGGTGAAGAAGCAACTGAGGTTTGCCGAACCAGAATAGATTGTCGTGGGGCTTCACAAGAAAAGTTCCTCTAACAACATTTGATATATCACGACTTTCCAAACACATTTCAGTTATGATCACTTGTAATTTCGTCCCGATCAATAAAAGAATCTGCAAATAAAAGATACACTTATTAATATTTACTAGGGGAATGCATATATGCTTCTTAAACTAATGACAATCTTAGTTCTATCTTCGTTTTTATCTTTTTATTTTTTTTATTTTTAGAGATGTGATCACTAGACTCATGAAAAGAACTCGTAAAGAAACACAAAATCCATTAATCCAATGAGTATCCTTGGGATACCTGTTTTATGTGTCTTACGGGACTTCGTGTTTACAAAATTAGGATTTTGTGTTTCTTTATGAATCTCTTTTTGTATGATTCTATGATCCTATCACCCCTTTTTCAATAATGGATTTTTAAATATTAAACAAATTTTATGATGAAAACAAGAACATTTATTTATAGGAAAATGGACTAAGTATATGACTATAATAATATTGTATAAAATTCAAGTTTAAAAGAGTATTATAAAATAAAATAAAAAATCAATTATTTAAAGGGCTTACCAGTAAAGGAATAAAGGGCAGCCAAAAATAGTTATAAAATCCTGCAAATTAAGATAATTACAACAACAACAACAAAAAACAAGTTAGCCTCACGACTAAGTAAGGTAGATATGCATCTAATCCAATAGAGCTCATTGTTACCATGTGCATGGAAAAATATAAACAACACGGAGAAGAGCCAAATCCATAGACTGCAAAAGAAGAACAAACAAAGAAATTTATGGGTTGATGATTAGAAAAAGAGTAAGGATCTTATTATTTGTTACGAACTTACGACCCCAAAGCGATCATTAGGGCTAATTAACTTTCGGTACCTATAATATATAGATGTTTTTGGTGTGGTGGTTAAGTTCATATATCATTTGGTATCAGAGCAAGCACCAAATCTTTGAGTTCAAATTTCGGAAGGAATGGTCTAGAGCAATAGATTCTAAGAGGCCATGCCAAAGAAGAAGAGCACCAGAGTGAAAGCAGCCACAAAGTGAGCATCAAGGGTGGAATGTGGTCTTGGAGAACGAAAGAAGGCTGATACAATGCGAAAGCCGCCACGCATATGGCCTAAATGGGCTACATGGAGCCCGAAAGAAGGGTACAAGAGTGAAAGCCATCACAGAGTGGCTGTCATGGTCATAGGCTACACGGAGCATGGTGGTGTGTTAACCAAAGAGATAAAGGCTCAAAATTTTGCACCATTAACACATAGGTGGGCTTTTGGTTTAATGTTGGTTGAGTTTGCATCGTTTTAATTAACATATATTTGTCTAGATAATTACCTTATTCCCACAACCACCTGAAAGTCTTCATCCAGAGCTAAATGGACTACATGGAGCCCGAAAGAAGGGTACAAGAGTGAAAGCCATCACAGAGTGGGCTGTCGCGGTCATAGGCTACACCAAGCATGGTGGTGTGTTACGAAAGGCTCAAAATTTTGCACCATTAACACTTGGGTGCGCTTTTCGTGTAATATTGGTTGAGTTCGCATCGTTTTAATTAACATATATTTGTCTAGATAATTACCTTATTCCCACAACCACCTGAAAGTCTTCATCCAGAGCTCTCCTAAGAAACTTATGAAAGTCAAATACATGGGCTTCTGCAAAATGAGCCTAAAAGAAGAAAAAACAGAATCATAAATTTTAACAACCAGATAAGGTGAACCTCTTATGTTAATTTAATTGATAAGTCATCGATCAGCTTACCTTAATGAATCCATTTCGAAGAATGAAATAATCAGTTTTGGAAACAGACCCATAAAATTGTCTAATGAAACAAGCCTGCAAGAATGTTGATGGTAATATATATATGGTTAATTAGCTGAAAATGAAAACCAGATGAGGAGATAAAAAAGAAGCCTATATGTAGTAAGGTTTTTAGGGAGACTTAACAGGCCAGAGGAGTATGGGGTGATTCGTCCAACACTTCAGATGTCTCTTTGCAAATGATGTTTGATGTGTGAGTCTGAACCTCCTTGGATCTAAATTGTTTAGAGAGTAATGTTGTTAAAGATGACATATAAAGAAAAATCAAGGAAGAAAATTCAATAAGATAGAAAAAGAATGATAAAGAAACATTATTTAATCCTTCCTTTGCCTGCTTAGCAAAAAAATAATTCTATTTATGTTCTTGAATAAAATACCTTTAAAATTTGTCTTAGAACACTCAGATTTTTATATTTTATTTTTTAAATTTTGAATTTTTTTGGAGGATGATCTTCATGTTTGAAAGATTATCCTCACCAAGAATTGGAATTCAAAAAAATAACCATGTGGACCCACATTCCTATTAACCCTACCTTATAAATATAATTGGAAAAAAAAAAGGTATAATAATGATTCTCTAGAAGATCATGAGATCAACCAATCAAAGAGAAAGTAAAGCACAGAAAATGAAACTAGAGACCAGATTAAATTAATTGTAAGTAAATTACCATTAGAGAATTGATATTCTAGGGTTTTTGTCTCCTCTTCCCAATATCTCCATCGTCTTATCTATGTAATTTCACATCAAAAGGAAGAAAAGTCAAAAAGAAAAACCCCAACTAGAAAGGACAAAAAAAAAAAAAACATTTTGTCGAGGTCACCCATGAGATTTAGGTGCTAAGAGAACTTTCATTTCTTAACCATTTTTCATTATTGGCTGCTATATATATTTGATTTTAATAAGTCAATGTTATTGACAATGGGGTGGGAGCAAGTTGTAGCTTTTGGTCAAAACTAAGACTTCAATTCTATAACAAGATAGTGAATCATATACTCACGTGAGTTAATAATTATCCAACTCCAGGTCTCCTTTATGTGCCACATCATACACTATGTTGGCCCAATATTGCCTTTGACTGATCAATTAATCAAGCTGATTTTTGTTCTATTGGTCTACCAAAGGGCATGCAATGCAACCATGTTAAGTGGGCCAATAAGAGGACATAAAGTTGGGTAACTATCTAACTCCCTTGAGTATAGGATTCAAACCCTTTAACATAAACCATGAAATAAAAACAATTATCTTGACACGTACCTTGGCCACTCCAAGACCGAAGGTAAGAACACATGAGATAACATGGAAAAGTGCCAATGCAAAGATTAACATTTGAAGTTGGTTAACACCTTCACTTGACAAAAGAGAAATCTTTCCCTGCACAAAAGTCAAAACATGATCAAGCATAACAACATGGAAGTTAATAATAATGATTGGAAGTTAAAATTAATAATTATAATAATAATAGTAATAATAAATCAAATTTTGTGCAATTGTCTTGTATTTTTTTTTTTCTATTTTTTTTAGGGTTACTAAAAGAGAAATTATGTGATATCTTTTCCTCTGTACCAATTCTGAGTTGACTGTTTGACGTCCAAGAAAGGCTCAAGAAGGAGTCGTTCCCAGAATTGCACGAGATTAAAGTCACCCATCCACAAAGATTTCGCCCTAATTAAGTACCAATTAGTTAGAGTTTTATATTTTTTGCATCAATTTTCAAAGTGAAACCTTTGAAGTAATGGGCACCATTTAATTAACTTTGTTCATGATCATCATCCTCTTATCTCAAAAATTTGGGGTAGGGTGCACGAATATTGTTCCTGTCAATTCAATTGTTCTATCTAAAGTAATTTCTTTTTCTTTAGTTTAACCAATTCATACCTCCGGGCAAGTGGTGTCTTCTTCAATTTCATCTGGAAGATCTGTGTCTTCACAAGGGAGAAAGGTATCTCCGACGCTCCTCGAGATACATATCTTTGAAATGGGAGCTTGGCTGACAGTTAGTAACAAAGAGATGAATCCCAAGAGCATCAACTCTACACTCAAATTAAGGAACAATAAATAAATAGATAAATAAATGATCTTAGAAATTAAAGAGAAAAAGAAGATCAAATCAGAAGTTTGTTAATAGGTCGTAAACATTACTCTCACCTGATTTTATCTTGTAAAGAGCCTTATTGATTGACTTCCTCCTTCTACGCAATAACTGAAAGAAATACGATTAAAATTTTCATATTAGAGAATATTTATGATGAAACCTATAACTCGATCACTGATCCCATTTGAGAAACTTTGAAATCCAAACATAAGAGGAAAATATCATCATATGCACACACACAAAAAAAGACCTAGTGGTTGATTAAGGATTTTAAACCCTAAACTACATTTCCTTTTATATTTTTGATAATTTTCTTCATGATTTCTTCATTTCCACTTCAATTTGAAAGTTACTTTTATCCATGTAATACCCATTTATGAACCATATTAAATCAAACAGACAATCAAAAAGCAATAAGAAATAAAAATAAAATAAAAACTGTTTTACATGTCACATGCATGAATAGTTTTGCGTCATACAAATACATATAAAGATTTTAAATGGGTGAAACAGAATTTAAAAGAAGAAAAAAAAAAAATATATATATATATATATATATATGTGAGGTTGATTAAGAACAATTAAGTGAATCCAGATATTTACAAAATATCAAAAACTGAAGATAAATGATGGTGATAGATACATAGAACACATGTATATACCTTGGTTAAGACATGGAAGGCATGTTCAATGAGGATAGAGATAGCAATCAAAACAAAGCAAACAACTGCAACAGCCCATGTTGGTGTAACTTCAATAGATGCAACCACTGTTGCTTCTACTTCTTCTTCTCCAGCCATTATATATTCTCTCTCTCTCTCTCTCTCTCTCTTAATGAAGATGATGATGATGTTGCAAAATCGGCATTAAATGAATCTCTTGGCTTTTTATTATATTTATAGTCATTTGTAGTGTCAAATGGGTCGTTGAAGAGACCACTTCACACGTTTTTTGACAAACGCGCCCTTAATTATTTTTGCACTTGTACGAATAGCACGGAACGATGACTGTCAAACATGGTTTTGAAACGCCATCGAACATGTCAAATTGACTCAAATAAGTTGGAATCGTCTAAATAGCCACCCAGTTAATTTTTCATGAATCGGTCACCACGCTTGATGACAACCTAGTTGATTCACCTGGTTTTCAAACTCAGAGATTTATTTAAATCTCAACCAATTTTCTTAAGACTCGGATGAGTCGGTTTGGATCGGCAGTCAAACTGGAGACTGTGGGCACCGATCCAACCCCAAGAACCGGTTCTCTTAAGCGAGTTGGGAACCGATTTTCTCCGAATAGTTCACTTTTTTTTATGGAATTTTTTATCCAATTGTGTTGTACGTAAGGGGAAACATCACGTGCCTACGTGTCAAAAAGTCAGTAGAGAAAGATTTGTGGGTCCACAACACAACAGCTCCCAACGGCTCCTTCGCGGAAGAAAACTTTTGCTGACGTAATGGATCATCGAATGGGATGTGTAGGAAAAGAACAGCTACCTATACATCTGGAAGTTTGGGATGTGGAACGCTGACTATTCGTATAGCAACCTACAGTGTCTACGTGGCATCACAGAAGGATTGGATATTGTTTATTCTCTTCTTACGATCAAGAAAATGATCCTCAATTTTTCTCTTTAGATGGTGTTGGAGTGACATTAAAAATGACATCGATTCACACATTGCTGATGTGGACGTGTGTATGGAGTCATAGATGATTTTCATAGAAATATGTTCAATATATATATTGTTATTTTATCATCGTATTTTTTAATCGCCCGTTAAATCTTATTAAAAAAAATATTTATTGTACATGTCTGAAAAGGTCGACCATATCACTTGTCATATATCTTTATAAAATTAAAAATAAGTATAAAAGACATATATACTTAGTAATGCTTAATCTTCTATAGAGACAATGTACTTTTTCTTCCCTCCAAGATTTGCACTTGGTCAATTATCTATGGAAGAAGATTTATTAAAAGAGAAGGGTTTGTGAACTTAATCTTTTATATATAGATGAAGTGTCTCTGAAAAAAAGATTGTGAATAGGATCTTCCTTAGATGTTAGAATCCAAGTCTTCATAAAAGTAATAATCTAGGCTTGTAGAAGTGGTGTACGCTTATTCTTCTTAGAATTGGATTCTGAATTCTCTTAGGGAAAAATTATTAGAATCTACTAATAAAATTACTTTTATATGTATTGACCTAGAGTGGAAATGACATTTTTAATTATGTTTTTAATTTAATAATTTTTGTTAATTCTTCTAAATATCAAAATGGCATGCCTTACTCTTAATATGGAGTGTTCTCCTATGATTAACATTCAAATAATAAAAATAGTGATGATGGGTATATTTTTTCTCTCTTAGTTTCATACTTGATTGGTTGCGAATGATGTTTAGATTTGTAAATGATTGCTTGGATTGCTTGATCATTTAAAGTGGCTTTTATGCATTTTTTTTTTCCAGGACTTCATGCTTTATTGGTTATGAAGGTGATTCTTGCTTTGTAAATGTTCATTTGGTGTTTGATTTTTTTTTTTTTTGTAGAAACTTTTTTGTAGATTTTATTCTTTACGAACTTCACATTTGATTAGTTGAGAATGATTTCTTAATTTTCAGAGAATGACTTTTAGACTTAATCTTCTCTTAAATTCGAAATCCAAATCTCTCTTAAAGAACATTGATTCATCTCTAAAAGAGGACTTAAGAGATTCTTCTTATTTAGATGGAGAACTTCTGTCTTCTAAGATAAATTGATCAAAAGCTCCTCTCAAATGGGACAGGGTTTGATATTTATATACTTATATATAATAATTTGACTTTCCAATTATACCTTGACTTAATAAATTTTGATTAGTTGGTCTAAAATTTAATTTGGTCCAATTTCAATTTTAAGGATTTAATGAAATTTATTGAATTGTACTTATTCATCTAAGTGTAGAGTCTTTTAATGTGGATCACTTAAATTTGTTTGGATCATGAGTTTTATTTGCGAAAACCTAAATCCGAGACTTAGAAGGCTTATTCCCAATAAACGAGGCCCAATTTGGATTTATGGAGCCTTTTAAAACTTGGGCACACATTAACAGTACCCACCGATGACTTTTAGGAGTTAATTAAAATTTTGATGCCTACAGAATTACATGCTCAAACCATAGATTTTATCTACGAAAATTGAGACTCCTATGATTTGAGGTCTATTGCGGGTCCAATTTGGATGTCAAACTTTTTATGATTCATGCATGAAGAAATGTGCGGATTTTCTACAATTTCCCTAAGTCTATAAATGGCTTCTAAGCAGTTCTTATGTGAGATACTTATAGATATCAACTGATTCAAATTCCATGGTCCACAACCAACCGCGAGAAGTCAAGGGCTCATGTGAGACAACTCATCTACCTTAGAAATTGAACAACTTCCAAGTCATTGCGAACTCGAAAATCTCTTTGTAAAATAATGGGTTCACACGCATATACACTGCGTCACATTTTATTATTCTTCTTTGAAGTCACAATTAATTCATGTTTTTCCAAATCAATAATTTAATTTGACTTATTTTTTAAAATATATAAAGCATATGTTATATTATATGTAATATAAATTTGAGTTGAAAATGAACTCATATGTTGGTTCACACACAATCTGTCTGTATACATGTAAAATCCTATTATTGTTGGGATTGATTTTAGAGATGTGTGCTGTATTATCGAGATACGACTTTTAACTTGAAGATTGTATTTTACATTTAACCGGTCGAGATAAAAAAGTCAACATATGAATTCCTTTTCCATGAGACTACAGATCTCAATCTTATAAATTTTATTTAATATCTATACTATTATCATGAGAAAAAGACATTTGAAATGGTTAGACATCAAATGCCCCTACTTTTTTCATTTTGAACATAATTTAATCAAAGTCATTTTAGTCAAATAACAAGAAAATATCAACCCCAGACCCTAGTCATCTTGATAAGTTTCTAAGTCTCTCCACTTATAACCAATTGATTTTGAGTTAGATCTCAAAAATTTATCATAGAGTTAGAACGGGTCTTTCTTTCCTTCACGTCACTCAGCTCATCTCTACATGTTTTGCCCAATCAGACCCACACGTGCGGGGGTGTGTTGAATTTAGTCTCACATTAACACAAATTACCTTTTCTCTTCATAAGCTATTCAACCTCTCTCATATTCAATTGGTTTTGAGTTGGACCCCAAACTTTATCACCTTAGTTTATTTTAAAATTTATGAACATATCCTTTTTAATTTGAATATGTAGAAGCTTTTTTTTTATACATGTTCATTTGCACATGCCGCCTTCTAGTCATATTTAATATAAAAAGACATCTTTATAATTGTTTAGTATTATTATTATGTTTAACACATGAATACATATTATTTTTTATAGGGGATAAATAATAATATATACGGAAATTTGTTCATTCACCACAATTAATTTTAAATATTTAAAATATATATATATACTCTATTATACTACTTTTAGGTATCTTTCTTTTTTTTTTTTTCCATTTATCCTATGAAAGACATTTTGATTGATTTATTTATTTTTAAATTCATTCCTATAGAAAAACTTTCCGTCCCATGAAAATGGTTATAATCCCCTTTTGCAAAAATAAAAGTGTTAAATCTATTTAAGAGTTTATGATATTTTTCAAAAGATCTTTTATGTGGGCTTCATTTTAATTATTTTAGTAACTGTAAAAATTATATTTAAACTTTCTTAAATACCATTAATATTTTATTTTTATAACTAACAATAAGATTTAAAAAAAAATAAAAATTACAAGTTTTTAATAGACAACTTTTCTACTTGATCATCAACCAAAGTACTTATTTTGAATAATTCTTACCAATGCAAAAGATCCAAAGATGCTTAAGATACATACAATAGGCACTGACTAAGCTTTGAAAAATACATATTTATATTATATTTGATATGAAAATATGTAATTTTGTTTAATATTATGTTAAATATCTAAAATATACGAATAGAATAGCTAATTCTAGGTTTTGGGTATCGTTGGATTGAATTTGGGTTTCTCGACGATCTAATACCCATCTTTCTCATTAAAATTCAGGGGATGGGTTTTCTTTAGAAAATAGTTTAATCTTCAACAAGAATTATCACAAACTAAGAACCGAAATAATAAATCCACAAGAAGGGAAAGGCAACAATACTTAGTATTCAGTAACTTAAGCAAGGAGCAAGGAATTGAAGTTAAATTCAAATTACAGTGGGAGAAGAGAAGAATAGCAGCCTCAGGTGCCATTATTACCATTGCATCGTGTGAGTGTATATCAAAATTTTCGAAACAGTGTTGCAGAATTCCCTGCACAACCATTATCGTAATAGCTGGTTAGTAGTGCTTAAAGTCACCAAGTTGGAATTCGGGTTTAAGACGATAAGGGAGAACTTCAGAAAAAATGAGAATAAAACCGGAAAGAAACGATAAATATGATGAATATATAGATTAAACGTTATGAAAAAAAATGTAATATCTGCAGTATTAGAAATCTAATCTAGACTTTCAATATATTTTGGAGCAAAAAAAATACTATTGCATGTCACATGAACGACAACAAAGTCTAATCATCAATGTATCTTTTGAGCAAAATAAAACACTAGTGTAAAAATTCAAAAAATAAAAAATAAAATATCATCACATCAAATATTATCATTAAACAACATTTATAAACTAAATTACAAACAACCATCATAGAAATTAACCAGTTGAAAAAAATGATTTATTATTATTTATTTATTTTTTGGCAAAATATGGAAAAAAGGTTATTAAAAAAAGGCGTTTATTTTAAAAAGTCAAGTTTTTTCTTGTTGTTAAACAAGACTTTAAAAAAAAAAAAAAAAAAAAAAAAGTTTTTTGTTATCATGCTATCAGTGCAGATAAAGTAGAAAAAGAACAGACTCAATATTAGAATAATGAGATTGAACAAGGCATATAATCAGATTAAGTTGTCAGAAAAAATTTACAGATTGTTCGATAGAAAAGTATAGTGATGCTACTCACAGCCATGGATCGTCTCCAACGATCATAACATGATCTGCATGATCGGTGTAAACAACTTGCCATCCTTTCTTGTAATCGTTCAAAAGTCCTTCCATATTGAACATCCGCTCCAATACGGTTATTAGATTAGCATACCCATCAAGCTTTGTGAGATCAACTACCCTGTCTACAACACTTCCTTGCTTGTGAACCTGTAGATTTTATCTCGTAACAAAGTATAGGTGTAATGAAAAGACGTGGGTTTTAAACATAGAATATGCTTACTTTGGTACAATTGCTTTCAGATGTTTTAGCTGAAGATGGAGATGTAATTGGACTTGTAGTATCCTCTTCATTTGTTACATGGGTTTCCTCGGTTAAGGGGAAACCGAAGAGTCTGCAATGACTTTTACCGTTGGAGACTAAATGTTGATCCGTCCTTGAACCTGTTTGAGTTAAAAGAGAGGGAGGTTGATGCAGAGAACCTAGTTGATCATGCTCTTTAAAAAGATCAAGAGAATACATTCTTCCCGAATCTTTTGTGGTATTATGGGACCTACCATGGTTACCATCCTCCCCGTTCTTATTACAAATGGCATACGCAGAGTGGGAGTACGTAACCGGAGGACTTGCATGTTGGAACTTTAGCACAGAAGATGGGGAAGACACTTGTAAAGATGGGGTAGGTGGTTGCACATGAGCATTGTAACCCTGAGTCAACATAGACCATCCACTTTGAGGGATAGACGTGTGAACCTTCTCAAGCGTTCCAAACCTATCATTATCGTGGGATCTTCTGAACTGCGGTTCAGGAAATATTTCTTGACCTTGCAAGACCTTATGGAATCGAACAGATTCTCCAAAGCCTATGCCCTTGTAGGGAATATGAGGACTTCCCAGAGGGATTTTAACGCCACTTGGTAATGCAGCCATCCCAAAAAAGTTCGAACCAGGAAGACATCTCCTTGTTTCGGATGGGTGATGATTGAACACATCATAATGATTGTTAAAACCCAAAATTTCTTGACCTTGCAAGACCTTTCGGAACCTTAAAGATTCCCCAAAGTCTGAAAATCCAGTCCCATCTGTTAAAAAAAACAAGTTTATTACATTAAACTGGGGAAATGAAAGTGCAATATCCATTTTACTTGGGCAATAGAATTGCTTTTTTTTTTTTATTAACTAATACATGTTTTCTTTAATGAATTTATTAAAAAGGTAAATGGGGAGTAGACTAAATATATTAATTTTGTACACACCATTGTGGTCATAAAAAATCATGTTACAACATTGGAAATTTCCATAATATAAAAATATTTAATATAGATATTATAGTAAAGATTCAGACCAAAGTTTTCTAACAGTGCCATTTTTATGGAAAACAAAATTAAGGATTGAAGTTATGAATTTGAAAATTTCAAACAAAAAACAAAACTACTTTTTAAAGGGGAATATGTAGGAAGCTATGGTTGGTTGCAAAATATTAGTTTGGCAGTATTGTAAATCTAGGGAACATACAGGATAGTTATTAAGGTGCTCCTCAATCCTCATTATTTAAAAAACTTACTATCATGAATTGATAGTCAAGGGGCACTTTTGGAAAGTGGAAAAAATGATAAACGTTACTGAGGCTCTGTTTTCGTTATGATAGTAGAGATTAAAATATAGAAAGAGAGCTGCTATTGGCATCCCAACTTACTTTAAAAAGAAAAAAAAAAAAAAAAAACGTCAATGGCTGAGAATATGTGAAAGTTGTGGTACCAATAGAAACTCTCTCTTGGTCTAGATTTCTACTTGTTAGATTTAGGATTTCATATGAACCTAATCCTAATTGTAAACAACCGTTGAATGTGCTATGATGCTTTGTTTGTTGAGGTAATAACTAATAACTAGAACCAAACTTTTGTAACCTAATCCTAATGTTTGTAGGGGGAGTACCTACCTTGAACTGGAAAATCTGGTTCGGTTGAAGGCAGATTAATCCTGGTTCTCTTCGAACCAGGTGCCAATAAAATGCTGGAACCCGAGCCAGACGGCTCAATCTCCCATGGAGAAACTCGGTTGTGTCGATTTAACTCGACCTGATCATCCCACCTTACCTGTGAAAATGATCACCTTCTCTAAATGAGGCATGGGAACACAAAGGATATGGGTGTGATTAGAAAAAAAACATATAAAAATCTAGAATTCAGTTTTCGAGCACCAAAAGAAGCATACTGATATGCATCTCCACTTCGAATCAGGCCATCTAAGAGGATCCATATCACTAATCTGAGTCACCTTTCCAATGTATCTGTTAAAGATAAAATTAGTGAATATAGTCGTTTCCAGATTAAAAAAAAATGCAATTTTGAAGAACGTGTTGAATCTTTAAAACCTTCGCTCTGCTGCATCCTCAGTTTCAAATCGCATTTTGATCCTCATTCCTATAGAAAATGAATGATCCAAGCTCTTTGCGAATTTACAGAAAGGTATTATGAACTCCGAAGGGCTTGCCCTGCAAGAACTTGAAGTTCAAAGGAATTGATGTGTCGACAAGACTCTCACCAAGATACATCAAAATACTAAAACCATACGATCAGATAATTATTAGTGATTTATACCCACACAAAAAAAAACAACGTACATTTTATACACATAAGAGAGTCACCTAGCAGGATCAATTAAACTTAACTTTAATACATAAGAGAGGCTTAACTCGTGGCTTATACTTGAGCAAAGATGGTGTCAATAGGGTCTATGGATAAGTGCAGAGAGCTGGATTGGTGTCTGAGCCCCCATGCAAGCTTGTTGCAAGTGCGTACAATCACGTGGGAGAAGCCTTCAAATGCTAGCTATGTGTCTTGGGGATGAGAAGAAAATGGTCAACTATCTTTGATAAATTTTAAGGGGTCAAAAGACTGCATAAAGAAGTGTTATCGACACAAGAATGTAACTTGGATATGGTCACACTTTCTCATTGTAATCCAAGAGAAATGAACATCATCTTCAAAGCTCAATCAGAATATGACAATGTAGATGCATCCACAAGACTTTCCTGGGTACTCCAGCCTATTGGATTGGGATTGCACGTATTCTAGTTATCGCTAGTTATTGGGAGGTGATCTTTAGGGTTAAGAGAGGATTGAAATCAGGTGAAAAAATGGAAGGTTGCGAGTTGAATAAGAGGTTTGAGAATTGTAAAATTTGATCTCTCTTGTATTTGTTCAAAACACATAGTGGAAGTTCTTGATCATCGATGCCCGTGGACTAGCTGTAGTTGTGAACAATGTAATTTTATGTGTTTTAGTGCAGTGGTTGATTGTTGTTTTTTCTCCTTTTTTTTGTCACTGTTATTACAAGTTGTTTCCATTTCAATCATTCACTTTATTCCTAAATCCTAATAACTAATATCATAGTGTAGAGGTGTGCCAGGTATTAATCCATAAAAATTGGTATATGAGCTACATAACTCTGTCAAATGGTGCCAAAGATGGAACTAAGAGCATAGAGAGCTAAGAGTCAAGGATGCCGAGGTAATAGGTTGGTAGTGGAATGTCAGCGGTTTGGGAAATCTTAAGGTTTGAATTCATCAGGACAACAAAGAAGCAATCTCACAAATAACTATGATGTGGCTAAGGTCATGGAAACTGTTGGAGACAGGGATGCTTCTAATCAACTGGAAGTTGTCTTTAGGTTCCGAGGAGAGTTTAGTCTTGATAGACAGTTGTGATCGAGACCAGATACATGATACCAAAACCACACATATTCTCACATAGGTCATGATCCAAAAATTACAAGGATGTGACGATGGCACAACACCAAACTCTTAGAGATAGTCAACATGAGCTGAGGTTGAAGAGGAATTTAATCTCTTGTTCCAAGTTCATCAAAAATGTTGTGGTTGTGAAAAATTCTTTAGTAGACATGATGAGAGTTTTGGCTAGGAACTTGTTCAATCTACTGGGGACTACAATAACTAATGAGGAAAGTGAAGTGCACGGGGAGGTGGTAAAGCTTCAAGGACCTCCTAAGAGCAAGAGAATCCCATGGAAATGAGAACAACTGAAAGAATCATCTCAAACTTTGGTATTGTTATGTAACATTAAAAATGATATATAAAAAAAAACAATCTAGGATAACCAGTCACTTGGAACAACCAAAAACATTCTCTAAGCTCAGCCTTACAAAATATAAAATCAAGATTTTAATTTCAGCACATTCCCAAAAGCCATGAGACTTCAAGCAAATTCAAACATTTAAAAATCCTGGCTGAGAGCTCATAAAATTCCCGTAATCTTAAAGAAAAACCTCAAATTTTCATAATTTGAGGTTTCAATTCAATCTCTAGAAAGACTAAAAATTTTGTGGAAGTTGAGTTTTTTTTTTTAAAGGATGCTGAGATTTAAAAACTTAATACCAATCTCCCAATCACTTCTAAACCACCATCTAAATCATATCACATTAATCTTCATGAACATCAATCAAAAGGTTTTATTAATACCTTGGAGTATAATAAATGTTAAAGACACTCCTTGTAGATACAGCCTTAGCAACAGCCATGAGGTTTGTCGGTTTCAAGCTCTGGCTACAAAGGACCGAGACAGGAACACCGCCTTTAAATTGAGTTGCCCTCCGGATTCCCAATCTCAGTTCTCCACTCTCTCCCCTGCCCAAGAATCACTTTTTCTATTAAAAGGGTATTCAAATAAGATCATTATATTTAGGTTAGTATACCTAAGAAAAAGCACGGCATCCCCGGACACGAGCTTCTTCTTATTAACAAATGCACTCCAACCCGTAGTGAGTAAATGTCGCCTCGGCTGACCTGAGAAAGTATACATTTTGACAATCGAATCTATGGTATCAATAGGCAAATACAGAGAATCTAGTATTCTTCCCAACATACCCCTATAAATGTGTCGAAACTTCCACTCGACACCATGTAAATCTTTTGCTACAAGTTCTTGTGAAGGCCTTTGTTGTTTATGATCCTACAATAATGATCTTAAAAAATCAACGTCACATGGTAAGGGGTACATTACAGAATTGGTTCAATTAAAACATCTAAAACACTATAATTTAGTGGAACAGCATTACCAAAGGAGGGAAGCAATCTTCAGCGGCTCGTCGAGGGACAGAGAAGCCTCCATGGGTACTCGTATCCGAAGCCGTAAGTGTCTTGCAGAACATGTGAGGTGTCATTGACTTGCTTGCACCCTCAATTTCATCGTCTTCACCCCTCGCTTCGATATCGCCTTCTTGAAATTTTTTCTCAATCTTTTTAATATACCAAAATTTCAAGTTTTAAAAAGAAATCAACTAAGTAATTCAATAAAGGAAGAACGAATAACAAAGATACACTTTCTTACCTGACTCTCAAGAGCCAAAGAGACTTGTGCGTACACCTCATCACTCGTAGCCTCCGCCTACAATAAAAATCCCCAAAAAGACTTGGAATTTACAAGAATTAAAAAAAAAAAAAAAAACTGAAATTCTAAAACCCTAAAATAATTATAAAAAAAAAAGACTCAAAATTTACAATAATTTTGCAGGAACAAAAAACCCAAAAAAGATTCAGAATTTACAAGAATTAAGCAACCAAAAGAACTAAAATTCTAAAACCCTAAAAAAATTATTAAAAAAGACTCAAAATTTACATTAATTAAGCAGAAAAAAACTGAAATTCAAAAACCGTAGAATAATTTTTAAAAATTCCCAAAAAGTCTCGTAAAACCTAAGAATAGTTTCCAAGAGACGGAACTCACAAGAAGCTTCACATCGACAACACGGCAAAATACATGAGGAGGGAGATCATAAACCATGGATGGCGGTAACTGTGAAATATTCTCCAAATGCCCTTGCGGAAAGTACACAACAACACTTCCCTTCTTCGGCAGAAAAACAAGTGGTCCTGCACAAGCATGCCAGAGTTCCAAACACAACTCGGAACGAGTCTCTGAAGCTGAGGAAGAAAAAGAAGAAGAAAGCAATGCTGATGCAGCAATAACATGTTCTTCTTCTTCCTCATCATCATCAATGGCGGTGTTATTAAGATCTATTAATCCTCCCATCAAGAACAAACCCTAGAAATCAAACAAAAACCCAATGATGAAGAAGAAGAGAGGAGAAATGGGTCTTCGTTTGTTGGTGATGAGAGTGGAGGATTAAAGCAGGAGGAGATGAAGCATTCATGTCTGCATTTCCAAGGTAACCTGTGCTCACACCTTGGATTTTTCCAAAAGAAGGAGAGTCAAAAGAGAGGACCATTAACCTCCATCCGCCCCATCCGTACGTCTTACCCTGGGTTTTTGTTTGTTTTTGTCTCTCCCTCTCACTGTGTGTGTGTGGACGGTGTGATGGTGGACAGGAAACGCAACAGCTGCAGAGTTGCAGGAGTTGCAGCTCAGCTTTGCTATTCTGACAAAACTGTAATAAAAATTAAAAACTACCGCTTTATTTATTATTTTTTTAATAATTATTAATTTAAAAAATATATAATATCTCAACTGAAAAGACGTTTTTTCAAGAGGAGTGTAAAGACAGTAGAGTAAGACTCCCTAAATTTTCGGGTTCCGTATCCGTATATTATTCTCCTATTCCTATATATATCTTTTCACAAAATCAATATTTTGTCCCATAATAAAAAAATTAAATAAAATACTTGTTTTTACCTAAAAAGTTATGAATGGTATCAATATTTTAGGGATATGACCAAAACGGTTATCTATGATGTCAATATTTTGTCTTATAGTGTCTTAAATAAAATAATTTTTTAAATGAAAAATACCAAAACGATACGCCTATCATTTGTTCGTTGAATGATTAGCGTGTAGTTTTAAAATTACTCGAATTGAATCTTTTTTTTTTTTTTTGTTTTTTGACGGGGTGTTCAAATACGTAAGCTCGACTAGAATGGGCGACACAAATGGTCTCTGAGAACATTAGATCTCACCTAAATCTCCCAGCTACATCCAATACCCCACAAACCACAATCACTCAAATCAAGCAAGACATGATAAATCTCTACATCCAATACCCCACAAACCACAATCACTCAAATCAAGCAAGACATGATAAATCTCTGTGGGTGGCTAATGGGATTGGAATTTAAGACTTTTCCCTTTTTGGAGGGAGACCCACACCACTATGTCCAATACTCATTGGTTATGTTAGACAAATGATTGAAGAATTACATGAGATGTGATTAAACTAGAAGAATCTCACAAGGATTTACTTGAGAAGAAAAATAAATGATGATCATTTTGAATAGTCTCATATTTATAAAGATAAAAGAATTTTCGACGCTTTCAAGAGCTGTGAGATCAAAGGAGTTCCAATAGTCGAATGGGTGTCTCTTTAGAGAGATTGAACCATTGAACTCTCTTGATTCAAATCAAACCACGCCTTTGTTCATACCCGAGCCAATGTCTTATTCATGTGATTGTCAATGATCCCTCCACTGTTTTGCAGCTCATTGAAATTAATAAGTTATAATACATAGGGTTTTATCCCATGAGTAGAATTAATTTATTAAGTTATTCCCAACCAACGTAACTACTTTTCTTGTGTGGAAACTTCTCTCACTCTTTTGATTTGCACCATAATACAGTGGACCAACAGGTTGCTCGTTGAGTTGATTAGATTTAAAAATCAAGGGTTTGGTTCATGCTCGACTAAGCCCTAACCCAAGTATTGAAAGGGTAGGTTATACCTTGATAAGTCCTAAAGCCCTAATGGGCTCAAATTGATTTTCGAACTTCATAATAATATTAGTTAATGTAGGCCCCTTTTAAAGTCGTTTGGTACTACTTTAATCAGTAATGGGTCCTATTCCTATCCCTAGTGGAAAGGATTTGTCTACTTCACCATGTTTTAACTTGAAAGCATCCCAAAATTTCTTTAAAAAGAAGTAACAAAAAAGTAGCAAGATCCCTAGCCTCTCCATCTACAAACAAAAACTTTAGTGTTCATTCTCATTCTCATTCTCATTTTGCCTCATTTTAGTTCTTTCCCTTGAAAGGATTGTATCAACTTTAATGGTAAAAGAATAATCCATGTAATTAAATGTTTCATCTTTCATTGTGTACCCATTAAATATTAGATATATTTAAACAATCCAATTTACTCTAGTGTTTTTTCTTTTTTCTCTTTTCTCATTCAAATCCTATTAAGAATTCACCCATTTAATTATATATAATAAACATATATTAGAGGGGGTGGGGCATTGTTAGACTCTAATTAACTAGGCTGAATTGTTTTCTTAACCCAACCCAACATTTGTGGGCTCAATATAAAGATCCTCAACTTCTTATTTTTAAGTGAAGTAGTAGGCCCAATTGACAATCTTTGTACAACCATATTTCTAAGAAATTTATCAAAAGAGTTGTATACATGTGTGGTATTTATGTATTTTTACCAAAATAGATATCCATTTTATTGTCAACCTCGACCATGTTTTATATATTTAGCCTTCTTGTGAACCTTGACCATGTTTTACGTCAACAATAAAAAGATAAATTCAACAACCATTTGGGAAATATGAGTTCATTTTAGTTTTTAATAATTGATTTACCATCTCGCAATGGAGATCGAAGTCTTCTCAAAGATTTTGTTTGTTGAACAAATCTTGTTCCTCCATTCAACTATGTTCACATCTTTTGTTATTGAAAATGTGTTTGTATACGTTTTCACTATCTCAATCCTCATTTACTTGGATCTCCTTATTATTGTAAAACTTTCAACTTGTATATTCTTTCTAATTAAAGTTGTAATCAAATTTCATTGAATGTGTTTAAACCATCTTAATTAACTTTCTTCAAGCCCATGCCAATTACCATTCTATAATTGATTTAAAATGTTGGGAGGACGGGGTGGGAGACTTTGGACATACTATTTTTTTTGGTAGTCCTTGGACATACTATCTTTGGAGGGGAATCGTCACTCAACTCAAATTTTTGGGGGTGATTTAGAAATGCCACACCCAAGTAAGCCAAAGATAAGTCCTTGTAGGTTGTCGACGAGGGGGTGACTTGAACTCAATATCAATCTCTATCTTTTTTGGAATGAGGCCTTGGCCACTACGCCCAACACTCGTTGATTATCGATGACAATTGTAAAAATAAAAATAATATATATATGGGTCCCGTTCAGCACCAAACATTTTGGCCAACATTTTAGCCAACCATTTTTGTTCTACATGGGCTAGAAGTTTTGGAGTGGGCTGATTTTTTGTGAGGATGATCTCTACGGTGAGGAGATCATTCTCACAAAAAATCAGCCCATTCCAAAACTTCTAGCCCCATGTTTACAAGTTGAAAAAGCGTGGCCCGTCCATTTCTTGTAAACCATTTTTGATGGTGTTAGAAGTTTTGGAATGAGTTGATTTTTAGGGCTGATTTTTTGTGATGATGATCTCCTCTCCGTAGAGATCAACCTCATCAAAAATCAGCCCATTCCAAAACTTCTAACCCATGTTTTGAAAAATGTTTTGCCAAAATGTTTGGTACTGAACATTTCCCTATATATACACACACGGTGAAAGTAACCAAGTAAAAGATGATTTTAGAACAAAAATATGTATTTTTGTATATCCTTGGCTTATTGAGGTATTCAATTCTCTTCTCACTGGTACTTCATTTATGAAAAAGAATAAATATATTTTCTCTTGTTTTTTGTTTTTTTGTTTTTTTTTTTTTCTTCTTATCCAAAAATATATGTTAAAGCCATTATTGACAATATCAATGGATTGTAGTTTGCCCCCCTACAAGAAAAACCATGGACTCTCTCTCTCTCTCTCTCTCTCTCTCTTATTTATTTAATTAGGACTCTCACCACACTATTATAAAAATACAAAGAAGCAATTGGATTTAAAGTTGGGACTTATCACAAATTGTGTAATTTTAGTAGCGGACCATCTAAGCATTGAGGAATCAACTAATGTATGATACACATTTATCATAGATACCAATAATCTTACAAACTTTCTTTTTTAAGTACATTTTGTTTAGTCTTACTTTAAACTTTTATCTCACGGATCTCTTTTAAAGGAAACCAAAATCAAAATGTAAACTCTTTTACATTTGATTGACAAAATATGTTAACAACCACAATTGATGTAAGGGGACAGTTAATCCCAGCCATTCTCAATGGACCACCTAATGTGTGACATGCATGTATTACTCAACATCATCATCGTTAAAGCCTTAATCGTAAAATTTTGGATTGTTTGAATAAATCTTATATTTAATTTATTGAGTTCAGTCACTCGTTACCTTTTCTCTCTCCTTATAAGCTCTTAGGCCTTTTTACTTATTACTAATTGGTTTTGAGTTGGATCCTCAAACTTATCATTGTATTAAAGTGGGCATTTTTCTCCTCCACTTCATCCAATCCAGTTCATATCTCCACATGTTTTGGCTCAGTTCGACACACACTTGTGAGGACATGTTGAGTTTAGTCCCACATCATACACTCATTGCCTTGCCTCTCTCCGTATAAACTCCTAGAATTTCCACTCATTGCCAATTAATTTTGGGTTGGACTCCCCAAATTTATCTTAGTCAATTATGTCAAAAATCATTTCTTTTTTATCAATAAAGTCACGTTTCTTCCTAATAATGACCTCAATGAAGTTCATTGTATGATTAGGAGAGATTTGAATGGTTACTCCTATCTCAAGATGGAACCTTTTCTTCTATATATAATCAGTTGGGATCTACCTAAACTTGGAGTGGGGGGAAATGAAGAAACAGCATTCGTATCCACTCTCAGAACTTCAATCAAGTTTATTTTTTTGTCTTCAGCTGCTACCTTAGAACTTTAACTTATACATTTCTTAACTGGAATCATAATCAACTTTCGTTGTACATGACTAAATCATCTTAATTGATTTGAATACAAGACTTAAAATACAATCCCACAAAAAAGGGCTAAATGGTCTCTTTAATGTTCAAAGTCATAAAAACTAGTTATTGAGATCGAGATTTTTGTGATCCCATAAATCTTTTATTGAAGAATCCTTGTCATCATCATCATCATCATCGAAGCCTTGAAAGATTTTGTTGTCTGGAGAGTAAATCAAAGTAAGCGCCAAATAACTCATAAAACCCAATGGATTCAGGATGTAGGACACATGAATCATAATGAATTTATTGAATTGCAAGCCAGAAAAAACCTAGACCCGAACCTAGTGGTTCGGACCTTATGGTAATAAGTAATAATCCGGACAAAACAAGGTAATTATTACCATTCAATGCCCACACCTTTTCTTTTGGCCTTTTTTTTTGCACTCTTTTGAGTCTTTGTCCCTTAAATATTTTTTTTCCTTTGAATGTTTGTCCCTCAATTTTGTATCCTTTCCACCCACAACACTGCACATATTTATTTACATTTAATTCATCTTTTACCCACTTAGAAAACCCACAAAGCAAATTTTCTGTAACCTGAACCCATTTGTATACTTCGAGCTGGGTTGAGTCTAACCAATTCTGGGTCACATTGAATTCTAGGCCATCACATTGATTGTTATTAGTTGGCAATTTATCCAAAAGGGGGTGAAAGATTATGCCCCTTGAGATTGATGGGTAACAAATTTTTTTTGCAGATTTGGGTAATTCTTTAATTGTTGAGTACTCTTATGCACAATCATTAATGATATATACATTAGAATTGAAGCCTAAGAACTTGTTTGGGAAATTGAAAATCGGGTCAATCAAGGTCGATCCTGGCCTCGCTGTTTTAAACCTTGTTTAGTTACTCTATCGGACCCATATTTTTGGATCTCACTTAGATGTCGGTTGTCGTTTTTCTACAACATATTTTAAAGAGTAATGATTTTCTGAGAATGCCACGTGGAGGGGTCAGATTATCATGACTCCATTTTAAATCTCAACTCGTGATAATGTTATTATTTGAGATGGTTTTGTAGTTTTGGACACCTTTCAATTTTTTGGTGCCAACTTGTATAATATTGAAAATGTTTTGTAAATGTGTTTAATCAATGAAATTTACAATTAAATATTGGAGATAACATTGAATTAATAAAATTATTCAAGTCGAATATTTTATTCTGATAATTAAAATACTTAAATATTGCCTATACACAATGTTTTGATGGGCATTATTCATCATTATTGTGGAGACCATTTTTGCAACACTACGAGATAAGGGTACGTGTCCTTTTGGGAAAATAATCATAAGGTAAAATATTGTGCTACTAATTGTAAGTACTGTAGAATCACATTTTGAAAATAAGGGTTGGTATTTGTCGAGGTCTGTGTAAGACCTGAATAAAACGATAAACAATTACAAGGAAAATGCGATCTCAACCTAGTCCAAGACATTGAGCAGACATGATAGTAAAAATTGAAAAAGTATATCCTTACGACAAGATAGGCAATATAATTCAAAATACAAACTGAGCGTAGGTATGAAGGTAATAATAGCTCAGGAAACTCTCATGGATCGATTGATTCAAGATCTTGGACTCAAGAGTGCAATCATAATAAGACAGATTTTAATGAGTTAAGCGTTCTTCCCCTGTGTCAAATCCTCTCATTAAATACAATATCTAAAAGTATTTATCAGAACTTAAAATAAGTGTGACATTTTCTAACTCATACATCCTTAAACAATGAATTATACCAACTCAACATTAATTGTGCTGAGACAATGCTAATAAAAAATAAATATCAATATTAATAATACATAGACATAAATCTCAAATAAGAATCAAATAACCTCCATCCAATTCATCCCTAACTATCATGGCACCTGGACTAATCGTGTGATGACACGTATTCCTGAGTTTGAATTATAAAATCTCCTCTCAAAGACTGAGAAAAGGTTGCAAAATCATTCTTAAAAAGAATTAGAAGGAAAATTCGCTATGTACATTCACTATTCATCATCTTTTCTAAAATTTTCATCATCTTCTCCTACTTCTACTATCACTGACTTAATTTTCGGAGGATCATTAACAAACACCACACTAGACCTCTACGTTATGCCTTCAATTGCTTAAGAAATTAAAATCATGCACATCAACAACAACAAAAGAATGAAGCTTGAAGACCAAGATCTAACCTAAAGATATTATTTATCTCGAGGAGTGAAAGTTCAAAAATACCTCCAAAATTATGAAGAGTAAAATAACCTAATAACTGAATATCATTATCATCTCATGCTCTTTACTTAAAGATATTTATATAATCATCACATTAGCGAATCCTCGTCACAGAGTCTAATCTTCATCATTTTGTCTAGTATTGCTGAGGTTGATGCGTAAGGTTAAAAAAAAAGAAAAAAAAAAAAAAAAAAAAAAAAAAAGGTATCTCAATGGATCATAAATCATGCACATTAAAAAGTTTTGATCGCCATCTCACTCTTTTGAGATATTTTGGATTCAAAGTTCAAACAATCATTACCTATATATTAGAAACTGTTAAATGGGCAATTATATTTCAAATATAACCATTTTAAAGAAAATTATGATCCATCTTGTTATAAAAATAAAGAGATTTTATTGTTATACCAACATTTACTAAGAGCACACCAAGATGTGTGATAATTCCTTAGTGATTTCACATGAATTAGGATGCTCTTAGCAAAAGTTCGTGTGACAATAGAATCACTCTAAAAAATATATGTTATACCCACATAACAAAAATAAATAAATAAAATTATTAATTGTTTATGGTGACTAGAATTTTGAGAAGAATAATGGTGAAGTGGCCTCAAAGATTGTATCTCACTTCACACATCTTGACGTGAAATTGTATATAGAAATTATAGATGCATTTTATTGAGATACGAGTGAAAAAACATCTATGATTATCATCCACTTTCACATCAGGATGTACGATATGCGATAAAATCTTGAGGTCATTCTAGCACCACTCTTCTGTGAATAGAAAGTGTATGTATAGAACTAACAAATTTTTTATTTATTAAAATGTAAATGATAAGGTAAAATAAATATATTTTGAGAATCGCCACACCAAATTCTTCTCAGACCACCATAATTCATGCGACAACAACAAAGCTATTAACACACATCTTGGGGTGTTCTTAATAAAATTTGGTGTGACAACTCACTCTATTTCTTTTTTTTTTGTTGATTTATATATGAATTGGTGTAGCATTAGTAAAAGATGGTGTGGCAATAGTAGTTCTCATTTTAAATTATGCTATTTTTACTGTATACGGAGGGATAAATAAAATAATAAGATATTTTTAACATTTTAAATTAAAGTAAATAGAATAAAATATAATTATAAAACTATTATCCTTTTAATAGAGAGATTAAAGTTACAAAATAAAATTAATTATTGAATGTTAAAAATGATATATTTAAGAAGCAACAAGTGGCTGTGGTGGTGTCTACTGACAGACTGTAAAGCATAGTCTGTAGTCTTATACAGACTGGAAATCAGAAGGATTGATGTAACTTTGCAGAGAACCCTCGACTTTTACGCGGGTGCTGCTGTCACTGACTTTTCTGCAGCGATTTGATACTACGACCTCTCATCGTACTTTCGTCATAATCACTCTCTCTCTCTCTCACTCCCCCAACTAGTACGGTTTCGACCATCCACGTGTCCTGATTAGAGGATTTATTTCATCTTTAATAAGATCCAATTCTCACGTGACCCCACAGCCTCACCACCCACATTTACCATGTTAAGGTTTGGGAAAAGGAAAATGTTCAAATATGAAAAATATATATATATATATACATGTGGTTATAATTGCTCTCCATTGTTTCTTCTTTCATGGACCCACATGAATATCATATTTGATGAACAAATCATACAATGAGTTTTATCTCTCTTTATTAAAAATAAATAAAATGAATTGACTTCATAATTAATGATTGAATTATGTATTTTGATGGTATAATTAGATCACTAGATTTTTTTTTTTAAATTAAAATAAAAATTGTAAGATTGTAATAGAAAATGTAATTTACAGACTAGTAGTTCGAGATAAATGTAAGTAAGAAAAGAAGAAAAAAAAAGTAGAATTTGTCAAAAACCCAAGATGGATATTGTGGTAATAAATCTACAAATTAATTATCAAAGTCTAAAATCATAATTTAACATGCCCATTATTGAGATTTGTTCAAGATTAGTGCAGTTTGTTAGGAAAACAACCTTCACACCACATCATAATTATATGTGTATGCCTCGAAAATGAACGAAACTGGTATCAATATCTTTTGGGTCCTATTAACGTGTGCCCTTAGGCACATGTTAAAGTGCAATAAATACACTTTGGGAGTAGGCATTTGAGGTCATATTGGTAATTTTTTTATATATAGTATTTTCGGTACAACATTCAATTTCACAAGTGTAATTAATGCACTTTAACGTGTGCCCTTAAGGTACATTTTTAACAAAATTCATATATTTTAAATACTAAACATTAGAGTAATTTGATTACAATTGAAGGAGTCCCTTTGAAAAATAAAAGCTCTTGGTTACAATTGAGATTTAATTTAATAAATGCTACAAAATTCAAAATATCTAAAGAGTTGATTTTAAACCTAATTAATTACGATGTAAATCTCAAGAGAAAATATTGAAGTAACATTAAAATTGACATTGATTCTCACATTGTTAATGTGGATACATGTACAAAATCATAAACACTTTTCCTCAAATACAAATGAAAAACATTTATGATTGTATGTGCACCTCCACATCACTAATGTGGGAATCAATGTCAATTTTGATATTACTCCAATATGACTCAATCTCGAGATATATGGATTTATCATAAAAATCTCCCCACTCCATATACCGACTAGATTGAAATATTATTATTGATTTTTTTTAAATTATAAAATTTAAAATAATGAAAAATAAATAAATCGGTGATACAATACCAATTAAGGCTTGGATAAAATACTTCAATTTTAACATAGTGGGCCCAATCAAACTTACAAGATCAACATACTTTTTATAAAAGGGTATTTTCGTTATTTTATCACAATTAATATGTATATATGTAAAGGGAGTCAAGTCTTGGAAACCTCACCTGCACGATCAGGCATCTTACGTTCAGTGTCTTTATCGTTATTAGTTTTTAAACTATTTTGTCCAAACGCAAGATGGACACGTGGTTTCTTAAACGAGGGCCCACAGAAATCTTGCCAAAAGGAACTAGACCTGTCTTTGTCTCTTCAGAACTTGTCGGCTACTTAAGGTTATATCGCTTGGATGCGACCGTACATCCACCAACGGTCAAAATTTTGCATTAAAAGTTGTGAAAAATAGTAACGTTAGGATATATGAAGGACCTAAAAAGATGAATCCTCATGAAATTAAAATTCTATAAATGAAAAATATGCTTCTCTACACATACACATCTGACGTGGCATGAAGTAGAATTATATATTTTTTTCCTTTCTTATACACCGTCATGCATATTTTATGAGAATGTACAATAGTGTATCCGAAGGAAAAGATTTATAATTTTTTTTTTTTTTTTTTTTTGTTGCTAACCATGTGTCTGGCCAGCTTGCACGTATCGCGACTAATCTCAGGGAGGACTACCATAGTAACCCACCGCCATGGTGTTCTAGTTAAATCATGAGAAAAATCTAAGAGGGGAATCAAACTCGTGACGTGCGCCCAACCCACAGGTCACGTGCTCGCCCTTACCACTTAGACAACCCATGGGTGGGTAAAGATTTATGATTCTAACCCATGCCACGATATGAAATATTAGTTAGAAAATCATGGCTCATGTGTTTATATGTGAATTATTCGTCTCATTTTAAAAGTTCAAAAATAAAAAAAATTGGGATATTATTGATAGTGACAATGAAGGTGATGATAATAATGATCTGAGATTATTATTTTATTAGTTTAAAAAAAAAAACAAAAATCAAAATTAAGGTACAAATAATCAGTTTGAAAAGTTAAGGTGACATCTTAAATAAATATAAAAGAAGATGTTATTATTTTTTAAAAGATAAAATAGACATTTGTCATCTAAAAAGATGAATTCCTCCAAAATTTTGAAGTATGACTATTTCAAAGTCGAACTAGTATTAAATTACAGGTTTACACTTTACAATATATAACAAGTTATAATAACAATTTTTTCGGTCAAGTTTTATAAAAATTCATAAATAAATAAAATTTCTGTTTTTATATTGTTTTTTAACTTAAAATACATGAACCATTCAGAATAATTCAATATTCCAGAGAATAATACTGTCCTTCGAAAAAATGAAAAATTCGTGAATTAAAACGGGAGATCACTTACAAGGGGATAGACACTGCAAGTAAGGGTTCATAAGCTAATAGGCCAGGCCATTCGCAGCCCATGCAATTTGGACGCCAAATTCCAAACCCAAGCTTGGCCCGTTTAATTGATGGGTTTGGGCCTAGAAAAATATTTATGTCCAGCCTAACCTGTCCCACAAGTATTCAGGGTTATTTATGAGTCGATTAGCTAATAGGACGGGCCATTCATAGCCCATGCTAATTGGACCTCAAAATCCTAATCCAAGCTTGCCTGTTTAAATTGACTGGTTTGGGCCTAATAAAATTATTTTGTCCAGCCTGGCCGTCCCACAAATATTCAGGGCTATTTATGAGTCGACCCAGGTCAGACCTAATTTTAAATATAGCTTTATCTTGTACATAAAGTTACACGGACCTAAGGAACATGTAGAGCCTGGATCGAGGCCTTCATTTGGATCACTTCAACTTCCATGTTGGCCCAAATGACACATCAACCATCTAGATTTCTCGTTCTTGATTGCGTTTAAAAAATAAAAATAAAAAATTTGCATTTACCTAACCAAAGACTTTAAAATAGACGGCCAATGAACTCTCAAATTTAAAATCCAAATAGAACAATAATTTTTTTTCAAGAGTTGTTAAAAAATTTTCTGCTCTACATCCACGTGGTACCCAATCATGTTTTTGGGTATCACATGCTCATGGGGTCAATATAGATTGGTGATCCTTTGGTCCATGCAACCCAATTCACATGGTCTAGCGCAATAACTAAATGGGCCTAGTAGCACTACCCAAATCTGGTCCACGATGAGCCAAGCCATTACTTATGCAATAGTGATATGTGGAAATAGGATTGTAAATTGGCCCGGCCAATTTTTCCCTAACTTAAAATATGAAGTTGTGGTCTTTATCTTAAATATATATTAATGAAAAAATATATTGGTTTTAAAACTCTCAGTACAACATGGTCCCAACTTGTCAGAAAAAATCTAACCGTCGATTGAGATGGTTTGGTCGTATTCAACGAATGACTATTACAATCTCTATCAAAAGAAGTACTCATGTTAAATGACCTAAAACAGTAAGTAGTGAGAAGGCTTAAAATTAAGAACTTAGATAGAGGCAGTGAAAGCTAAAATAAGGCGGTTTTGTGTTGTCGAGACATGTTACGCTATGGGTGGAGATTAAGAGGCACGAGAAATTATTTTTCCTTCATCAATTTCTAAGACAACTAGAAAAGTCTGCAAGGTCTAGGAAGCTATCAATCGCGAATTCATACCATGTGTACATAATAGGAAGTCTTAGTTTTATAGTTTGTATTACAGGTGCAACTTGGTTTGGTTCAAATTGAGAATCGAACCAAACAGAGAGCTTTGGATTGGTTTGGTTCAGTTTATAATGAACTTTGGTTAGGTTCTGGATTAACAAAATAGAGAACCGACCAATTTGATTTGGTTCTTGGTTCATGCCTTCTAAGAACCGCATCCCTATATTAATATAATTATAAATAAATATTATTAATCTATTTAATAAATTATACCTTTTTTTTTTTTATGGATAAATTGATTAATTTTTTTTTATAGATAGTTTAATGATATTTTTTGGATGGATGGGATTAATGACTTTCTTTAATTAATAAAAAAAAACTATTGACCATTTTTTCTTAATGGATACATGAATTTTTTTATTGATGGATAGATAAATGACTTATTATATGAGATTTCATATTCATATCTATTTATTTTTCATTAAAAATATGTTGATTCAATTAGGTTTTTAAGATATTGGCAACTCATAGAATCGAACTGAACCAAACCAACCTTAACTCAGTTCGCGTTAATTTGGTTCTATGGCAATTTGGTTTGATTCCGGTTCTCATTTAATGGAACCGATCTAGGTCGGTTCATTTCCGATTTGGCTTCAAACCGAACCAAGTTACACCCCTAGTCTGTGTAGACTTTAGATGTTAAGATTTTTCAATGAAAAGCATCTATGGTTCCTTCACACTTTCATATCAGGATGTGCGATATGAGGTACAATCTTGAGGTCACTTCATTATTATTCAAACCAAGTATTTTCATATATACAAGTTTTTAAATGTTCCCTTCGTGTTTGACTCTTAGATGGCGAGAATGAATTATTTTGACACTTCATCATCAAGTTCATGACCCGTTTTTATTAGAGGGGATTGTGGGTTGAATACTTGTCAATAGCATTATACTACATAAATAAATTGATTTAAGAACAATACATAAAGAAAAGTAAATCAAGATGTAGCACACACAAAACACAAAGATTTTTACGAGGTTCCTGCAAGATTGGGGTATTTCTACGAATCACACCAATTTCACTATGATGAGAAAATTTGTAGTTACAGATTACACATTTTCACCGATAATAGATATATATATATACTCCTAGGGAAATCTAACTGGGGTTTTACATAAAAATAAATAAAATTATGAAAATACCCTTGGAAAAATTCTTTAGAGGATTCCACCCCGGAAATACCCCAAGAGATCCTATTGGGACGTTTGTAATATTCATCCAAGAATGTCAATAAAATTCAAATTTCTAAAATGCCAACCCAAATTAAATATTGCATTGGAAACCAGAAACTAAATGAAGAAGTCAAATGTAATAAACAAACAATCAAACAAACTAAAGATTCAAATAAAGAATTGGTTGTGCATAATTAAGAATATAAGTTGCTTTCAGTGTCAATCTGCCCAACTAATTATTAAACTACAATATCGTTTGAACTAGAAGGCCGTGATCTGATACTAAACCCCTTGACCAGTACTATCAGGCTCCACAATTTACCGTAGTTGAAAAAAAAAAAAAAAAACTTTGGGACATTAGATCTCATCCAAATACATTTCCATGAGCTCATATGGTCCCTCAAAATCTAAAATCGTGGAATCTTCAATTTCAATCTGCTTCCCGATTTTATTAGATATTTTTTTCTTGACTTGGAAATCGGGCTCATCCTTTTCAAATGTAGTAGGTAAAATCTCTTCCAGGTATCCTTTTGACCTCCTTCTCCTTTGACATGGTAATTTGGATAAAGGGGTTCAGTATCAGATCACGTCCTTCTAATACAAAAAATATTGTAGTTTTATAATTAGTTGGGAAAATTGACACTGAAAGCAACTTATATTCTTAATTATGCACAAGTAATATCCTTTAATGATTCTTTAGTTTGTTTGATTCTTTGTTTTTTATTTGGGTTGGCATTACTAATCTTACTTATTTGGGCTGCTGGTTTCCAATGCAATATTTTATTTGGGTTGGCATAACTAATCTTATCTAGTCTTTCCACTCAATCTCAGGTTATATCTTCAGTTAAGGCTTGTGCCTTCGTATATATGTTTTCTTACTACCTCCATTCATGTTTATGTAAAAGAATACATGGAACATTTGGATCACCAAAAGTTCAAACAAAATGCCTAGGCTCATATGAGCCCATTGACCTGGATGGGCGATGGAGTCAGAATCATCCGCATAAACAATATGAAGAAAGCCCAAATTTGTCAGCCCAAGGCCTTCAATTTCATAAAATTTGACAGACAAAGGGATCAAATTAGTGTCGAAATTTATTTTGTCAATTTTTTTTTAACTGGCTGAAATCATCAAATTAAATAAAGATGGAACAAATTCAACAGCTCTAAGCCCTCAAATCTGGGAACATCAAGAATTTCGAAGATCTTAGACTGTCAAAATTCAATTTCTAAAATTTGTGGGCCTTGGCCCATCTAATTTTTCTGTGGAATTTTTCAGTTTTCACATAGTGAGAAACCCATGCTTGAATAGAAATGTCAAGATATTTCAGATCCAAACATGACCATGGTCTTTTCATCTTTAGGCCTAATACCCTCTTTTTTAGGTAATTTTGTTATTTTATAAAAGTTTTGTTTCCTTAATAACATTAGTTATAGAAGTCAAAATCAAAAACAGTAAATTTTGCCTTACTTCTTATGTTAAACAGTTTCTATTTTCATGTTTAGTTTATTTTTACTATTTTTATATAGTTTTGTTATATTAAACCTTTCATTTCGACTTTTGGCAATCCAAACCTTCTATGAATTCTTTTGCAACTTGTCCTACATCACATGTATTTTTAGATATCTTGAATTGGTTGTAACACTCAATCTAACTTGGGCTATAGATCATTGATCTTTGATGTACGTGGCCAAATCGACTTAAAAGACTTTTCTTTATTTATATCCTCTTAAAGATTCAATCTTAAACATTTTGGAATTTTTCATTTTTTATTTTACCCTTCTTAATCTTACCTCTCATCCATCTCTCATGCTTGATCAAAGGTAGTACATATCAACTGAGTTATACTAAGTTCCATAATCAAAGTAAATCAGATTAAATCAATCAGTTATTCGAAATTTAAATTTACAATGATTTTGACTTAGTCATATAAGATCTGTTCTTGGTTTGAACACCAAGATTCTAAACTTTTAACAAAAATCAAGCAGTTGTGGATTGACTTAAAAGAAGAAACTCATTTGAATTCGGAGAAGGAACGAAGATTGTGTTTTGTTCTAATACCCAAAATTAATATTCCCAAGCTCTCGTATGATCTCCATTGCCTCGTTGCTTGGCGATCTTCATCCCCGTGTTGATGCACCTAATTAAACTCCATTACCATTCTTTTGGTTTGGACTCTGATAATTATGTAATGGGCATGAATTGGAGTCAAAATTATGAAGAATCATAACCAGAATCACTGATGAAGCAAACATCGGGACTGGGCCGAAGATCCAAAGCAACAATGTAATAGCAAAGTAATGCGCTCGAAGCCCAAGTGAAAAGTAATTGCTTCCTTTGATCACGTCTAGCGTCACATATTTCACATCTACTTCAGAGTTCGGAGTGGTCATGAGGAAGTTTGCATGGACGAAGTGTCTCACGGAATGGATGAACGATGCGAAGGCTAAGAGGAAACAAGACAAGAGGCTGATGTACTTAATGACAATGGTTGTGTTGCTCGTGTCACCGTAAACAAGATCGCTTAAGAATATGTTGTGGTCAGTACTTCCGACCCATGCCCCAATTAACGAGCTTAGAACGATGGAAAGAGAAGCCAAGTTTGATGAAGCTGTTATGTTGCTTGAGATCACTGATAGAGCTATCGACATATCCTTTGAATCAGCCTACAAAAAAACCCACTATTAATAATATGAGATAATTTAGCTAAATTAACGATGAAAGAAGATGGAAATACTGACCTGTTGCATGAATCTCTCAACCCAAGCTTTCTTGTTGTGATTCTCATATCCAATGGCTGTATTATCAGGACACCTTAGGATTCTATAGAGGAGGAAGAGATGGTAACCAAACATGATCAATAATCCACATGGGACCAAGAAAAGATCAAGGTATTTCTCTTCCCAATTCATCTTCTTTGTTAACTAATTTGCATTAATTGGGAGAGATGGCTTTATAAACTTAATAACAAAGGAAAAAAACATCTCTCTCTATTATTTTAAAGGGTTTGGCTCTTTGACTTTTTTTTTTTTTTGCGCTTGAGATTGGTGCCCAGAATATCGGTTAGGTGTGGGGAAGTCTCCAAGAGACAGCTTTGAAGTCGTAGATGGATGGCACAAGGGCCTAGTTTCATTCTTTTGTTGAAGTAACGGTTATTATGTAATTTGAGTCGTATGGGTTTCACTTAAAACTCATAAACAGCGTGGCTAAATAATGGCTAACATGTACGGATCAGAGGGACCCAACTTGCATTTATCCCCTACATGCATCCAAAAAAATGGGTACCCTGGCAATTTACTTATTAGAAAAAAAAAAAAAAAAATCTTGACCACGTAATATATATATACATGCATCCAAAAAAATGGGTACCGTGGCAATTTACTTATTAGAAAAAAAAAAAAAAATCTTGACCACGTATATATATATATATATATATATATATATATATGCATCCAAAAAAATGGGTACCGTGGCAATTTACTTATTAGAAAAAAAAAAAAAATCTTGACCACGTAATATATATATATGCATCCAAAAAAATGGGTACCGTGGCAATTTACTTATTAGAAAAAAAAAAATTCTTGACCACGTAACATATATATATATATATATATATACCTGCATCCAAAAAAATGGGTACCACGGCAATTTACTTATTAAAAAAAAAAAAAAATCTTGACCACGTAATATATATATATCATATATTGGTAAGTGGATATAATCTTAGAGAATTAGTTCGATAGATATTGGGATAGAAATGAGCCTACGGTCAATCAATTAAGATAGTTAGAGATGTTCATGAAAGAGAACAAATGGTACGATAAATCAGTTCTGAGTTATAATTGATTTCCATAAGGATGGCTTTTGAGTAGGGGCGAAGCTTGGATTTTTCTGTAGTGGGGGCAAATTATGGTTGATTGTATAGTGAAGATGAATGATTTTAAGGAGAAATTAAAAGATTTTTAGTTAGAAATTGAAAAAAAATGATATTTAGATCATTTTAATTAATATTTGAAAAGTCCCAATCATGAGGCAATTTCATCAACAAAAAATTGAAGAGGTGCAAGAGTGGGGACAAATGAGACATGTAATTAGTTGAAAATATAAGGATGTCTTAAAGTCCTGTGGGGGCAAAAATTAGAGGGAGGTGAGGGTGTGGGGGCAAATGGGGAGAGAGATGAGGGAATGGGGACAAATGAGACATGTAATTAATTGAAAATATAGGACATCTCAAAGTTCTGTGGGAGGGCAAAAATTGGAGGGAGGTGAGGGTGTGGGGGCAAATGGAGAGGGAGGTGAGGGAGAGGGGACAAATGGGTCATGTAATTAGTTGAAAATAGAGGTGTCTCAAAGTTCTATCGGGCAATTGCCCCCAACTAGTTCCACCCTGCTCAAAGCCACAACAGTGGTGTTGGTTCAAGTCCAGAATGTTAAATGGTGAGTACAGCGTCCTTATTAGGACTATAATCTTACCAAATTAGTAGGATTAGCCCCAATCTGTAACAACTTGATTAGAACGCCATAGCCTTAACAAAATGGGATACAACGAAATCTCACATGTAATTAAAATAATAAAAATTAAGAAACATCATTTTGTATTTTCCAAAATTTTCTTGGATTTTTTGTTTTTTACGAATTATTCTGAATTAACCAAATTGACGAAGCCCCCACTGCATAATTACTTCCCAAACTTTGTTACTATGCTAGTGAGTTTCAACGTCCGACTTGACTTAACCCCAAACCATATTTTTGGTCTTGGGCTCAAAATTTTGGCCCAAATGTTTGATCATAAATGGCTAAATAAAAAATATAAATTGGCAAAACCGGGGTAGAACTAGTAAGGAGCTGGTGGGGGCAATTGCCCCAACAGAACTTTGAGATATCCTTATATTTTCAACTAATTACATGTCCCATTTGTCACCACTCCCTCACCTCTCTTCCCATTTGCCCCCACACCCTCAGCTCCCTCCAATTTTTGCCCCATAGAACTTTGAGACACCCCTATATTTTCAACTAATTACATATCCCATTTGTCCTCACTCCCTCACCTCTTCAATTTTTTGTTCGGTGACATTGCCTCTTGACTGGGACTTCTCAAATATTAATTGGAAATGACCTTAAATATTATTTTCTTCAACTTCTAACTAAAAACCTCTTAATTTCTCCCTAAAATCATTCATCTTTATTATACAACTAACCATAGTTTGCCCCCACTACAGGAAAATCCTGGTTCTGCCCTTGGTTTTGAGGAAAACTAGTCTCACCAATTTAGTAAAATTTCACTTTTACCAAGGGTCGTTGAGTTCACTTTGTGGTGATCTAAAATGTGATCCATTGTCCATGATCTAGAAGACTATGGTGATTGGTTATAGGATCACGAAAAATAGGAGTGTTTTTTTCCTTTTTTTTAATCTTTCTATAAATGCTTTTGATTTCTTTTCAAATAAATTCAAGTTTATTTTTATTTTTATGAAGTTTAGAAACTGTAGGGGTTTCAGGGTCCAAAAACTCAGATCAAGTTTTATTTATTTCTTTTCAAATAAATTGATTTGTTCATAAAGTTTAGAGTTTGTGAGTTACTATCCAGAACGGTGTCCCGTTCCTGAAGAATGGTGTTTACTTGGCACAGTTTTATTGGAATTCAAAAAAATTAGATTGCGACTTGTTTAAGGTGAGTTCAATAAAAAAATTTGCTAACTTGATCCTATACATGAAAGTGTACCGAGTTGACTCACTGTTTTCGTCACATGGCACACATTGATAATTGATTTAGTGCATTGGGATGTACTATGTTAATTCACTACTTCTGGTAGTATGGTGTGGCATGAAAATTGTTTTATTTCACAATGGGTGTATATTGAGTTTAACTCTCTATTTATGAAATCTGAAACTTATTTTACTACTTTGTGAATCATCTCATTGTTTAGTGCCATATGGCATTCATAAAATTGGGAATTGATTTCTTGGGTAACATTAAGTTAATTGGAAACTAAATAGTCGATGTCTTGCAGTAGAGACCTACTCTCTAGTCGAGAGGAACTGATGCCTAAATTTCGGATTTGATTATCGAATCTAATCTGGAGTCAAATTTGATTCCTAGACCTAAATCAGGTGGTGACTCCAACCCAATCCCCAGAGGGGGGAGGGCTCCCCTCTCAAGATCTGCGGCGCCTTCAATGAGTTATACTAAGTTCCATAATCAATGCAAATCATATTAAATAAAATTGTTATGGAAATATAAAATTTACAATGATTTGACTTAGACATATAAGACTTGTTCTTGGTTTCAACACCAAGATTTTAAACTTTTAACAAAATTCAAGCAGCGGTTGTGAGATTGACTTTGAAGAAGAAGCTCATTTGCATCCGAAATCCTAGGGATGAAGATTGGGTGTCCTTCTAGTGGCCAAAATTAATATTCCCAAGCTCTCGTATGTTCTCCATTGCCTCGTTGCTTGGTGATCTTCATCCCCGTGTTGATGCACCTAATTAAACTCCATTACCATTCTTTTGGTTTGGACTCTGATACTTATGTAATGGGCATGAATTAGAGTCAAAACGATAAAGAATCGTAACCAGAATCACTGATGAAGCAAACATTGGAACTGGGCCGAAGATCCAAAGCAACAATGTAACCGCAAAGTAAAGTGCTCGAAGCCCAAGTGAAAAGTAATTGCTTCCTTTGATCACGTCAAGCGTCACATATTTCACTTCTACTCCGGAGTTGGGAATGGTCATGAGGAAGTTGGCATGGACAAAGTGCCTTACGGATTGGATGAACGATGCGAAAGCCAAGAGGAAACAAGACAAGAGGCTGATGTACTTAATGATAATGGTGTTTTTGCTTGTGTCACCGTAAATAAGATCATCGCTTAAGAATATGTTGTGGTTACTACTTCCGACCCATGCCCCAATTAACGAGCTTAAAGCTATGGAAAGAGTAGCCAAGTTTGTTGAAGCTGTTGTGTTGCTAGAGATCACTGATAGAGCTGTCGACATATCTTTTGAACCAGTCTGCGAAAAAACCCACTATTAATATGAGATAATTTAGCTAAATTAGCACGAAAAAAGATGGAAATACTGACCTGTTGCATGAAACTCTCAACCCAAGCTTTCTTGTTGTGATTCTCATATCCAATGGCTGTATTTTCAGGACACCTTAGGATTCTATAGAGGAGGAAGAGATGGTAACCAAACATGATCAATAATCCACATGGGACCAAGAACAGATCAAGGTATTTCTCTTCCCAATCCATCTTCTTCGTTAACTAATTGGCATTGGAAGAGATAGGGTTTATAAACTTAAATAACAAAGAAAAAAGATAATATTTCTCTTTATTAACTATTTTAAGAGTCGTGCTGGGGTGACACTGGATTTACTGTGATTCTCACAATTCTGTCGGTGACATACATACATAACTGTAGATGGTTTTTACTTGTATCGCGAGGAAACACATCTATGGTTTATGTGCACATCACACGTCAGACTTGTGAGAATCACAGTAAATACCATGTGTCATTCCAGCATTTTCCTTATCTATCTTATCTTAAATGGTTTGGCTCTTTCACCTTTTGTTCTACTTCTTGGGATTGGTCCCCAGAGTATGGGTCCCTAGAGTATGGGTAAGTCTTGAGAAAGTCACGAAGAGACGGCTTTGAAGTCATAGATGGATTGCTTGCAGCGGAATTAACAAGGCCCTAGTGTCATTATTTATTGAAGTAAGGATAAATCTGTAATTTAAGTCATGTGGGTCTCAATTAAAATTCATGAGCAGCCTGGCTAACATGTCAGGATCACAAGGACCCAACTTGCATTTGTCTCCCACATGCACCCAAAATAGTGGGCACCATGGAAATTTAATTTATCAAAAAAAGAAAAAAAAAAAAAAAAGATGGGTTGACCATGTAAAATATAAATATATTTTGGTAAGTGGATATAATCTTAAAGAGTTAATTCGATAGATATTGGGAAAGAAAGGAGTCAAAGATCAGTATATTAAGATAGTTAGAGATGTGCATGAAAGAGTTCTAAGAGAACAAATGATAAGATAAATCAGTTCTTAATTATAATTGGTTTCCATAAGGACAGATTTTGAGAACAAATGAGTAAGGATGGATTTCCTTATTGGCAAAGTAAGATTTTGAGTGTTACGTTGTTTTGCTCAAATGGGTTATCACATCAGAAATTCAACATCACAGCCCTCTAAATTTCATCGAAAAACTTAGATTCAGAAAAATAAAAATATTCAAAAAATAATTTCTTTTGAATTGGATCCAAGGTTTTGAAAATTGATGGCTATCAAACTTTCAAATAAAAATGAAAAATGGTGAGGAATTAACTTTTTTTGATTTTTTACTTTAAAATTCATAGAATTTCATATCTACAGCTCTGAGGCATCATGTTTTTGGATGCCAAGAGGTGAGCCAAAGACCCTTAGTAGGAGTGAAATTCTTATTAACTTAGTAAGGTTAGCTAAGGGACTCTTTGAGAATTTATATTTTATATCTAGTCATGTATGATCCAAACATTTTGAGGCTAAAATTTGAACTCAAGACCTAAAAAATGGTTTGAGCTTACTTACATTCTCAAGCCTAGTCGATTGTGAGTCAAGTTGGACTATCGGTCAGCTCAACGCATTGAAACTCACTAACATAGTAAAAAAGTTTGGATTCAGTAATTGATTGAAAAGAACTTATTCAGAAAATGTATGAATAATTCTTGCAAACAATAAAATAAGGCAAAATTGATTGAAAATCCTGTCACAAGTGAAAAAGACCATTAATAATCCTAATTTAAAGAAACTTACACGTTGAAAATTCTAAATGTGGAAAAAAAACCAACATTGACGCGGATTGAAGTAGTTATCTAGAACATGATTTAAATGGAGGAACAAGATTTGTTTAGCCTTCACAATAAGACTTTGATGATGGTGATGTCGATGACTAACACGTGGAATAATTCTTTAGAGAATTTTTTATTTCTTCCCTAAGAACTTTCACGTGATTTAGTATTTTTTATTTGAATTATAGATCACTAAAAACAAATCATTGACTTGGAAAATTGATATTTTCTTAGCAACTTGAATGTGGCTTCCTTGAAATACCCTTAAATTCTACATAAAGACTAAAGAGGGTGGAATGGTTATTTTTTCAATAAGAGTCAGATAGTCTAGAAAGGCCCTCTAACCTATTCAAAAAGCTTGACCATATTACTTTATATTCCTTGGATTATTTAAAGAAGATTGATTTTATCTAAGGTTGATTGAACATCATAAATCAGAAAGAAGGGCATCTCGAGATAAGTATCATTCAAGATCTCGAACTAGATTACTGGAATAAATCTTATTTGAGCCAAAGTTGGGAAAAATTTATAAAGATTATATGGCAAATACGACTGTCAAGTCCAACAAAACAAAAAAAAAGCCGGCTAAATTCTAAAACCCAGTGTAAGCTAAATGTTAAGAACTCGCAAAAAATCATAGAAACATCGATGCTTAACTCCATCAAGGCTATATATATGATTCACAAAGATTTATTATGGAAGAAAGAAAAAAAATTTATATGTGCATCATTTTTTTCATATTTGCTTTATAATCGTTTTTGTTACAAAATTCTGGCTTGAGTGTTATAGTGAAATCAATAAATATTTCATGGATGCAAAAATCAAGAAAAAAATAAAAGTTGATTTTGAAAATTTGGGGCAAATCACACGTTGTGTTTCCTTCTATCCAACTAATTTTTTTTATTATATATTTTTAATTATTTTACGACTCAACAGTATTAATCCATGACTCCCTTTTTTTTTTTTTTTTTTTATCTTTATTCAAAAGCAACATTTTTCTTGATAATTTCTTAAAATCTCAATAATTGATTGTAAAAAAAAAAAATAATAAGGATAATTAGAAAATCTTTACAGGGAGCATTATAAAGGTCATTTTACTCATTAAAAAGGAAAAAAAAAATTCTTTTAATTTGATTAGTATGCATCATTTAAATAGTACTTAATAAGTAAATTCTGATTTCTTGGGCAAGAACTTTACAACGATGTCTTCACTAAATCAATATTCCAACAATGTAACTAAAATTTTAATTTTTATGAATAATTTCCTTTTTACTGAGTTACCTATGAAAAATAGAGATCTTATTATTTAAAACGAAAATAAATTATAAAAACCATACTATAATTTGAGAGTCAAGTTCATTACACAAATCTAATGGCTACAAATCACCCATCATACTGATTTTTTAATGTAAATTGTTATTGGCACACCGAATTTTACTTCTTACACTGCAATTTCTTAAATTATTTGTCGTACCTGAATTAAAGATTAAAACACACCATTTAAACATTACAAAAGATTGGTTCAAGTTATTATTTCAACATTAGAAAGCATTATAACGCATTCAAACAACTTCAGGATTTGTTTACAATCAGGACTAGGATCATATAAAATCCTAAATCTAACAAAAAGAAATCCAAACAAAGAGATTTTTTATTGGCAACCCAACTTTTATTTAGTTTTTATCATTATTTTATTTTTAATTGGGTTGTAATAAATAAAGGTTGGGGTGTTAATAGCAGCTCTTGTTTTTTATTTAGTTTTGTATGATAGTGCATGTTATGTGTCCAACCTGACGTAACGTAACTTAACCTAACCTGCTGTTTTGTAGTGCCTGACTCAATAATCTCGATGATAAATGAAGAGAGCTTCTATTGCCACACCAAATTTTACTTAGAGTATCCCAAGGTATGTGTTATTAATTATATATTGGTCTCCTATGAATTGGGGAGTTCTATGTAAAAGTTGGTGAAATAATAGAAGCTCACTAATGGATTAATTATTTAGTTTGGTATATAGTTGAGGCATCCAGTAAGGAAAAAACTTTGAAACGGAAAGCCCCTTCAAAATTTTGAAGGAACCCTTTTCATTGGATTACACACGGCACTTTTAAGGAGTATTTCAAAATTTGGCAAAAATATAGGGTGTGAAATAAATTCAAAACACCACGTGTCTTATAACGAAGAGGGTTCCTTCAGATTTTGAAGTGGGGATGTCTGCTTCAAAGTCAGACTCATCTGGTAAATATGGGAAAACTCCACTACAGTTTCTACCCATTTTTGTTTTGCAATGCTCGTCCTGAGTCCAACCTTACATAATTTAACTTAAACTTACTAATATTTTATAATTTTGTTACTTTCATTGGGAGAGATAGATCCTCAATTCATATATTGGAGGTCATTATGGGCATGATGATTGAATTTTTTTCCTCTCATCCGTGGGTTTAGACAATTTGCCAAACCACATAAATCTTGCGTTCTTATGTGTTAGTTTTTTTCCTTCTTATTTTTACTCTTGTTATGCTTTTGCACAACAAGATTTACATGAAAGATCATTTTTTACCATTAATTGGGGTTTTGTACACAATCAATCTTCATTGACATGACGAAACCATCTTAGTTAACTTTTTCTTAGTTTATCGTCTATCTGATTTACCCTTATATTTTCTTCAATACATTCTTTCTATATATATTTTTCTTTCTAATCTTTCTAGTCATTCATCTCAATATCCTCATTTCCGCAACGATCAATTTATTTATAGAATGCCTCCTAACCGTCCATCATTCAACAACATAAAGTATAATGGGTCATATTGTTATCTTATACAAATTTGTTTTGTGTAATGATTTTTTAATTCAACTTGACAGGGTAACTCAAAACTCAACTGACGTGTACCTTGCAAGAACCGTAGATTTTTCTCTCAGGATATACAATTGTACATCCCCATAAAACATGTGCAATTGGGTATCTTGTGGGGGAAAAAATCCATGATTCTTGCACCTGCCACATAAATGAGTTTTTGAGTTATTCTATTAGGTTGAGTTACAAAATCAGCAATCATTTGTTTTTAATTTGATTGGTATGCGTCGGTGCATATAGAACTCAAGAAGTACACCTCCACTTTAACCATCTCAATTCTAATTTTTATATAACATGAGTTTTATCCATAATCAAATGGACATCTTATTATTTATAACAAGAAAAAATTATATTACTTAAAAGAAGTATTTAATGAATGTCATAAATAATATGATGTCGGTGTACATGTGCATTGTACATGTCCCTCTTCTATCTTCCGAGCGATATATGTTCATGTATTACACATCATCAAACCTGTTGACTCATTAATATTTCAATCATATTTGGTCGTCACGCAATGTGATTGACGATTTCTAGTCGTTAGATTGGAGTATTTCATAAATTTTAAACTCAATATTTTACTAATGGGTTTGGCTCATGGTGAAAAATGCCTGAATCTGACAGCTAAAAATTATCCATCTAACCTATTTTTAATTTATATTGGGTTGTGTGGCCTTAACCCATTTATTTCTTTATTTAGTAGTGCCTGCGGTGTGGCAAAGCTGACCTAAACTGATCCTAATGTTAAGTGTCGTGATAATATGATTCACCAAGTTGCATACTCAATCGACTCCCTGACGTGGATAAGTTCGGGAACCTTAAGTGTCGTGATAATATGATTCGCCAAAGTTGCATACTCAATCGACTCCCTGACGTGGATAAGTTCGGGAACCTTAAGTGTCGTGATAATATGATTCGCCAAGTTGCATACTCAATCGACTCCCTGACATGTATAAATTTGGGAATCGTAGATCTGTATGTCTTGGGAAACATGATTACAATTTTTTATGGGGAAGTGCAATCATGTATCGCGAGACATATAGATCTATGGTTCCCGAACTTGTCCGGAGTTGATTGAGTATGCCACATGGCAAATCATATTATAAGGACTCTAATCTTAATCCTAATCCCTTTTAACAAACAAATTAAATAAAGGAATATAAAATAGAAGAGCAGACAACTTTCCAAACGAATCAGCCTAAAACAGGCTTTAGTGTGGGCATTTTTAATACTTTATTTGTTTTTCTTACTCTTGGCATGCATGTCAAACATGTCTCACATTTTAATGAAATTAAAGTTGCCTTCCTTGACATTTGATTTGGACAAAACATGTCAAAAATCTACTTTTTGACTTCGACAAAATATAGGTGGGAAAACAAATTATAGGTGGGAAAACATAAATGATGGGTGACTTTTTTTGGGATAGATGAGCAAGTACTACAATGTTCAAAGGACGACTAGTCATCCATATCTTCAAAAATCCATTGAAGAGTCAATATTCTTCCTTGAATTTTTGAGGATCTAGAACAATTAAAGACTTTTAATTCAAGCATAACTTACTTTTTTTTTTTTTTTTTTCATTTCTGGTATTCTACACCACTTCTTATTACTTCATTAGATTTCTGGTGTATGTGTTTGTTTATTAGCATCTCTCACTATTTATATTGTAGAAGGAGAAAAAGGAGTGCAATTTTTTTTATATTATTGGATTGCAATTATAGTGACAGCTTGCAAGAAGGATTTTTTAAGTGATAGGGTGCAATTGGTTAGAGATGATTTGTACAAGTCTCCCTCCCTCTCGTGACATGATATGTGTTAGAATCATAGATTTTATGTCTTGGGATACGCATGTACATCTCTATAAATATGTGTAATTGTGTATCCTGAAGAACAAAGATCAATGGTTCTAGCACGCATCACATCAGGAGAGTATTTTTAGTATGCCATGTGGGAGAGTCAGAAATTATTACTCTTTTTGTTTTTCTTACCAAATTGAATGTTCAACAGAGTTTGTAGATATTGAAAAATAATTTTTGAAAATGGTTTAGCGAAGATCTATTAATGCAAAAGCAATTCTCAATGAAACTCTGCTGCACCAAAATGAGGTCATAGTGACCACAATAAGTTTAAAATGAGTCGAGTTTGAATCGGATCTGAATATATCCTTATCCATATCCATATCCGAATTTCTTATTTGGATATGTATTTGACTCGAATCCTATTAATTAAGACTATATGTAAATCAGTTTGCTTTCAGTAAACTTGAATCCGTATTTGATTGAGATCTTGTTAGTTAAAACTATATCCAAATCAGTTTGCTTTCATTAAACTTGGATTCATATCCGACCCAACCGGATTACTTGATTCAAGTAGATCAATTGGATAATTTTGGACCATTCAACATTTTTTCACTATATTTCTTTTATAATTGATATACTATATTATTTATCATTCTAATTCTTTTCTTTTATAAGAATTCATGTTATATTAAAATAGTAGAGAAAAATATTTTGAACAACATAAAAATATAATTTTCACAATAATATATTATTTGGATCTAGACAGATATAAGGATTGATCCATATCTGACCTGAATCCAATTTGGATTAAGGGACATCAACCCATTATTTATCTAGATCTACTCAAAAGGTCCAAACCAACTAAATTCAGATTGGGATCAGTCAGATTTCGGATAATATCCGACCCATTTTATGCCCTGGACCACAATGCATTGGGCAAACTCTAAAAGAGTGTCCGGATTGCCTTGGATTTATCTGGCACACATAAGACAAAAGATGCGGAGGACGGTATCTGTTGTCCTTCCAACTTTAGGGGTACCGTCCTACCCTGATCTGCTCCACTGTGTATTTTCTCATTGAGTAATGATGTTGGAAGAAAGAAAAGGGTCCCCCAATTAATCAAGAATACAAGTCTTCTCTCTTGAGGACCCTCATTTGTTTAAGTTTAATCTCTTAATCTACCGTGGTAATCTCCAAAGTACAAAGATAACATTACCTCTTTGGGCATAAAATTTATCCCAAGGCACAATGTGTTCCTTCAAGATGCCAAAAATCTGATATTTAGAAAAAATCATGTGGGATTAAATATAAATCAAGTTTTTAATCACGGAATTCTGGACCTGTAAGCTTGACTATCAAGAGCGAGGCAACTGGCCTCTTAGAGCACCATATCTCGCCCAAATTCCACAGGACATGCAATATCCCCAGATTCATGTTGATCTTTATTATCTAAGGTTGGATTTTGGCTTATATAGAAGGATTGGTTTAATTATAGTTGGAAAAGAAGTTTCGAAAGACGATGATCTTGGCTTGACTTTTAGGGAAGGTGATCGACTAATACAAAACACTAATGATAAATTGGAGCGGCAAAACATACGTGGTCTATACACAGCTAATGTAACAAGGGCACAGAATGGTTGATTTTTTCGTTGTGCTTCTTGAAAAAAAGATTTAAGATTTTGTGTCATTGCCGCGTCAATCGTGCACAAACCATGTATGTTTTGCCACACCGATTTATCACAGCTCAATACAAAAGGACTGGTTCTTTTACGTATGAAAAAAATATGAGTTGCAATTTTTATACTTAACAATTTTTACTCAATGTGTATGCGGCTGACATGGCAAGGGCACATAACCATAAATCTTTCTCTTCGTCGTACACAAGGAAAACGATCAATGGTTCTATGACCTTGTCACGTAGCCGAATGAAAATTTTCGAGTCAGAAAATCATTGGCGAAAAAACATACGAAGGATGGTCAATCTTGACTTGACTTTTTTATAAGTAAACTGAAGAAGTGAATCCCCATTAGCACGGTTATAGTAAGATGAAAGCTATGACCATAAATTCAAATGATAATGGTTCTAAACACTGAAACTTCAAGATTTCCATATTCCAAGGAATAGGATGAATGGAAGAAGCAAGCAATGTACCAGTCCTAAAGTAAAAGAGGAAAGAAAAAGAAAGAAAGACAAATAAAGATGAATTGTACCTCATCTAAGGGTACCAAAAATAATAATTTCGAAGATTTATATTTACCTAATTTGTTGGGTTTGGCATGTTGTACATATGTTGTAATTGGTGTTAAAAGCCAAACATGCCACTTCTTCTGTGCTAGAATCTATAAAATGTCATGCTCACCTGCAAGATTTAAAATCTTGTTTTGATTAGATATTGGATTTTTTCAAAACTCATAATGATATTGAAATATCCTTGCACATTCAATTAACATTTAAATTATTCTTTCATAGGAGACTATGGTTAAGGGGCATGTCATCACTTTAAAAGCATTGGGGTGCCTAAAATATTTTGGAAAATGTGAAGGTCTTATCTAAAAGACCAAGTTCAAAGGCTTTGATCGAGTTGAGTAGTCGAAAAAGATCGCATACACTCACAAAAAGAAGAAAGAAAGAAAGAGAGAAGAAGAGGAGAAGACGACCCAGAACCACCAAGGTTTCTCTCCTTGGATCTAAGTAAAACCACCAAAAAGGCAAAAAACTTCCACTATTTTGATTCACTCTTGTTTCATCTCAAAACATTAAAAAATATCGACGCTCGCTTCACATACAAGAGGCATGAGATTCAATTACCCGCACCTCCATTAACTTACTTAATTTTTGATATTATTAATAATAAAAAAAATGAAACATTTCAATAAAACTATTTTGAAACGAAACAAAATTTTAAGCCATGCCCACTTGAACTAGCAAAATTGTTAAAACAAAATTTAGTCAGTAACACAGCCTAGGAAATCGGATGTTAAAGAGAAATGTTTTGCATGGACTTCGAAATTAGGATGTGCCTTAGCTTAGAGTCGAGTGATGTTATTATAAGCCAACCCAACCTTAGAACAACATTTCCTAGTGGAACAAAACAATCTTATAATACCATCAAATATCTTAGTAAGATGAGAATTTACTCCTCCTGAGACATGTTATACTCCTTAAATTTTAGCTCCATTTAAGTTTTCTAGGTAGGATTTTTTTGCTACCAAAATTCAACTTGGCCTATCAAATCAAGAATGAATTTCAAAATTTTCATATTTTAAATGAATTTCGGTGCCTCTCCTTTGTGTCCTTCGTTGGAGCCTGCAAATGATGGGAATCCTATCGATGAAGAAGATACATAGGCATGATCTCGAACATCCGTATTTTCTTAGCCTCTCTAACACACTCATAGATATGAAATAAACCTCCGGACATAGCCAAGAGATCAAAAGTCTTGGTCCCCTCAAAATCAGAATGTGACTAGAGATTATTCATAAAAATTGGACAATATAATCGTAGGTTACGAAGGGGACTAGATTTCTCATAACGCTAATGATTTTTTTACTCGAAAATTTTCACTCCATCTGTACTTAGGTGATGTGGCAATGGCAAAAGACCGTTGATCGTTTTCCTTGTGTATCCTAAAGAAAAAGATCTATTATTATGTGCCCTTGCCATGTCAATTACGTATAGATCGAGTAAAAATTTTCAAGTCAGAAAATTACCACTCTTCTCATAATATTGTAAGTATTTCAAGATGAGGAAGTCTAAAATTATCATTGAAAGATTGGAAAGATAGAGGTGCTGAATATCTTTTTCCTTTTTAAATGAACATCCTTACCTAGATCCCTAATTTAGATCAAAATACGGATCATTTTGATTATAGAATTATTTTGATGAATAAAATCTTTTTTGGGTGAATGCAGGGGTGGGGCCAAGATTTTCTTGTAGTGGGGGCAAACTATGGTTAGTTGTATGATGAAAATGAATGGTTTTAAGGAGAAATTAAGAGGCTTTTAGTTAGAAGTTGAAGAAAATGATACTTAGGTCATTTTCAATTAATATTTGAGAAGTCCCGTTCAAGAGACAATGTCATCAATAAAAAATTGAACAGGTGAGGAAGTAGGGACAAATGGGTATGTAATTAGTTGAAAATATAAGGGTGTCTCAAAGTTCTGTGGGAACAAATGGGGCATGTTACTCATATTTTCAAATAAAACTTTAGCTTCACGTTGATACTCTCCATCAAACAAACGGTTGAGATAATATAGGTTTTCAAGAAAAATGTACCCCAAGAAAAAAAAAAAATTGTATTGGTTCCTAGGCGATAAGTATTGATTTTTAGGAAATATTCGTTATTCCTCTTATCTCAATTATTTGTTTGATGATGGAGTTGGAATCTAGCATTTTCAAAAATAATAAAATGAAAGTGATGTAATTGTCCATAGGCAGATTAGTGAGTTATAGTCCAAGACATTAGATGCATTTTTGGATGTGTGGTTTGATTCGAATTATCCAACTGATTAAAAAAGTATTCTAGTGAAGCTTATGAAACATTAATTAGATAGAGATAGGGGCAAAGCCTAGCTTTTCTTGTAGTGGGGGCAAATTATGGTTAGTTGTACAGTGAAGATGAATGGTTTTAGGGAGAAATTAAGAGGTTTTTAGTTAGAAGTTGAAGAAAATGATATTTAGGTAATTCCCAATTAATATTTGAGAAGTCCGGGTCAAGGGGCAACGTCATTAACAAAAAATTGAGAAGTGAGGGAGTGGGGACAAATGGGTATGTAATTAGTTGAAAATAGAGGGGCGTCTCAAAGTTCTATGAGGGCAAATGGGGAGAGAGGGAATGGGAACAAATAGGGCATTTAATTAGTTGCAACTATAGGGGTGTCTCAAAGTTTTATGGGGGCAAAAATTGGAGGGAGGTGAGGGTGTGGGGGCAAATAGAGAGAGAGAGAGAGAGAGGTGAGGGAGTAGGGATAAATGAAGCATGTAATTAGTTGAAAATATAAGGGTGTCTTAAAGTTTTGTGGGGGCAATTGCCTCCGCCAATTCCTTACTAACTCCGCCCCTGGGTGAATGGTGTGTTAAACTAAGATGAGGAAAACTTTGGAAGAGCATCTCAATAGATCAATACAAATCTTGACGTGTGTGGATTTTTTACCAATTGTAGACGGTAAAATCGATATTTCATCAAGACCCTACATGTGTCCTAATGAAGTCATAGATTATAAAGTAGAGAAGCAATTGCTGGAGGCAAGTGGTACTCAAATTAGGCAATAATCTAGGCCTACTCAATAGAAGGACAGGACAAAGATGGATGCCTGCCCTGATGGCAGGGCAGAGTAAATCAGTATATGCGTACGGAGAATCCCAAGAATCCAGAGACACGATAATGATAGTTCTAATTTGGTTAGGATCATGGTGATCATGGGATATCCGATGAAAAAATCCTTGATTTTGAGGAACCAAAGAGGAAATCATATCCCCCAAGGGTATCTTATTTAAAGTAAGAGGATCAAGAGTTGGGGATCCTTTTGGGCTTCCCTCTGACTCAAGTTATAACTTAAGAAACTTTTCTGCTATTCTACCTTGATCGTTAGAGGGTTATTGGTAGATACTACATCGGTGCTATCACACAAGAGTAAGGAGCACTCCGTCGGAGCAGAGAGTTGAGTAGCTTATGGTAATATGTGATTTACCTCTACACCCACTAAATAAAAAAAATTAAAAAGGCCTATGATGAAGCCAAGTAGGTTTAAAATTTAAATAAATGAAGGAAAATTTTCTACTAAGAAAGGATGTACAAAAATTTATGAAAACATGTCAGCTTCACGTTCTGGTACAGAAAAGAGGATGAAAAGCGACAAACAAACAAACAAGTCCTTCTATCTCGGCTCAGCTCATAAGCCGACTCCAGTCGCGCCGACACCTAATCGATGAGGTTCAAGCTTCTGGTTAATCCAGAAGCAAGAAGGGTCAGGGACCAGCTTAGCCGATGACCTCAATGGCTCAGACTTACAGCGAGTGAGCACGAAGGGTTCGTACGCAACGGCATTAACTAGCTTCTGCTCAATCATGGTCGCCATTGATGGTGGGCCCATCACCTGTGCGGGATTAGAACAAGATGATCGACTACGCTGTTGTGGTGGAGCAGGATTGAAGTCTGTACTGACTCTGTTCTTCCACTCATCTCTACCGTTGATTAAGACGACTTTTTTATCAGGCCTTGATCTGATGAAGTCCGTTTTACAGACCCAAGTCTCCTTCGAGACCTCCATTGATAGCTTCGGCTCATACATCATCAACAACAAACAATTCGGCAACTCATCTTCTTCATCTTGACTTTCTCTTGCTTTTGACTTTTCTACATGGATATCTTGCTCTGTTATGGTTGAAGATTTCTCTTGGGTCTCTATCGCTTCTACTTCTGAATCTCTCTCTTGGGTCTCTTTCTCTTCTTCGGTTGACTTTTCTTCAACTCTCTCATCCGAAGCTACTGCTACTGATACTCCTTCAAACTGTACGGATACTTCACAGTATGAAGTAGAAGAAGAAAAGCTTGCTCTCCTCTCTTCCTTCTCTACTAATATCTCCGCCTCCAGTAAAATGGATTCTTCTTTTTCTTCTTCTAATTCTGGATTTTCATGTTGATCAAGAGATTCAAAAGAAGACCCATTTAATATGATTTCTTCTTCTTCAAGAGAAGAAGAAGAAGAAGAGCTTGATCTCTTCTCTTCCTTCTCAACTAGTTTATCTTCCAACTTGGGTTCTTCTTTCTCTTTTATTTCTGTATTTTCGAGTTGATTCACAGCTTCAAAAGAAGACCCATTTAACATTTCTTCTTCTTTAAGCTCCACCTCTTGTTCTTCTTGTTGTTCTTCCTTCACTGTGTTTACTTGTTCTTCTTCTTTCAAAAGATCTTCTGGGTTTTCTTCTTTCTGTGATTTTTCGACAGCTTCAGCTACTGAAATATCATCTTCTTCTCTCTCTTCTTCCTCATCTTCACTGTCTTCTTCTTCGTCATCTTCGATGTTTGTGTTGGAAGAATCCCATAATCGATTAGCAAGAGCAGACATCCTCAAAGGTTCGGATCTGCATCTCATCAACAACAGAGCATTTCTAGGGGGAATGCAGATACTTACCCTCTCCTCTTCATCTTCCACCTCCCCCTTTGATTCTCCTTTCTCTTCTTCAATCTCAATCTCTATCTCACCAAACAAATCTGCTCTTTTCTCTCGTCTTCTCTCTTCTTCTCCAACCACCAATGCCATCTCCCTCCTCTTCTCCTCCTCCCCATCCTGCAAAGCCATCAACCATCTCGCGAAAACTGCCCCACAGGAACTTGTCGTCGTTCTCCTCTTCTCCTCCTTTTCTCTCTCATTCGTCGAAGAACAGGTAGACCGTCCACCACACGGGAGGAAACAGTTGAATTCAGCTCCAAATCCCCTCAACGCCTCACAAATCGACAAAGGAAGATGAACCCATCTTTGATTTCTATGAGGCAAGCACTCTTGCTCACTCTTCTGTGCCAAAATCCCTTCTTCGTGATGCTCTGTTTTTCTGAAACTCGAGTCTCTACTTGATCTCGATCTGGCTCCCATTTTCTTCCCCTGTTTCTTCGATTTAACACGAACTTGGCCAATGCAGGTGACCTTAGGGGAAGATGGTTCTGGGTTCTCGAACGCACAACCTCTCTTCTTGTTTCCTGTTGGAAACATAGGTGAAGACTGCCCACCTCTCATGCTTCCATTGCTTCTAAGTCTCCTGCTCAGAGACGAAGAAAGGGCTATCGTGGTTGTGGGTTCTCTTAACTTGTCTGTACGGCCAGGACTGATAATGGGTTTCGAAGAGATCTTCATCGAAGAAGAAGAAGATGGTCTTGAAGCGAAGCAAATGAAGAGCTCGTTATCGAAATCCATCATCTACTTTCCCCATCAAAGGAAAAAAGAAAAATGAAAAAATCGAGAAAAAATAAGCATAAAAGACGAAAAAATTAACCTTTTTGAACAAAGATCTGATTTTTCTTGAGTGGGTGGTGGGGCTTCTGTTTCAGAGCTTGAGTTGCAAAAACCAAGATGAAGATGTGAAGAGGAAAGGAAGCGATATAATAATTTTTCACTTGATATGACGAAAATGTCCCTGTTCGTAGCCGTTATATTCACCTAATTCGCTAATATGACAAAATTACCCTCTAGAACAAGAAGACACTTGTTCCTGTCGCTCACTGTTGAGACACTCAGGGGTCGGCCACGTGGATATCCGTTCGTAACGGATGGGAAATAATCCAATACTGTATTCTGTACTGAAGATTCTGTGGTACCTTCCGTGTCTCATTTCTATTGGACTCCTGGACAAAATGAAAATAAGAAAGGAAGAGTTCGAGCTGTCAATGGATCAAATTAAACCCGAAAACCTATCATATCTAGTGGAAGATTTGGATTCCAATAATGATCCGATCCAATAAGGTTCTGGTCTAACATCTTAATCGAGTATATTTGGATCAAAATATAAGAAAGTATCTAAATTTAATTTATACCAATAATTATTTGATAAATTTTTTTATTTATCGTTATTGGATCGAGATTGGGAGGAAATATTGAATCCAATAAAAAATCCTTTGGAGAAGAGTTATCAATGCTTATCGAATCTATTACTTCCTGATCCAATCGTATCCAGACCCGATCCATTGACAATCCTAGATCAAATGGCTTTTTCCCACGTGGATCACTATTGGTGTATAGGTCTAATTAATGGTGGGCCCCAAACAAATAAGTTTGTGGGCCCAAGGTTGGTTGCTCGTTTTGATAATGATTGAAGCATTTGATCAGACATTAAGAACAACCCGATAGGTGCAATTATTTGGCTTCAGAGATTTGAGGGACCACGACAAGAATGGCAGTTTTGTAATAAGAGGGGAGGAATAAGGGTGAGTTTGTGAAGTGAGATCACATGGGAATATAGGTTGGGCAGGTTGGAAGCAGAAAAATCCAAAAAGTGAAAACCAGACGAGACTTGTACACATGAGAGTTGATGATATCAATCATGATTCTTAGAGTGAATCCAAAATTCTCTTTTGATTAGTAGGGCCACAAACTCCTTTAAATATTCATAATGTAAATATTTTTTAGGGTTTTGGTGAACACAATAAAATGACGGAAATACCCTCATTTTCAATCTCTTGCAAAAATTCCTAATTTGGTATCTCAAGTAAGTAATGATTCCAAATGGGAAGTTCTTTAAAAGAAAAAAAAAAAAAAATCAGAGTTATTTTCACTCAAAAAAAAAAAAAGAAAAAAAAACTTAATTAATTATCTCCCAATTATTGTTTTGTTTTTTATTTTTTATTTATGACGGGATATCCAAACTTATGTCTGACTAGTGAGACTGAAAGAACTAAAGCCAGCAACTGGGCCAAGGCGCGCGATTCCCTTCCCCCAAGCACGTTCAATACTCACACATATCGACCAAGTGAGGGTGTGCCCTCACAGATGACCTCGAGGAATTAATGCTCATATTGTATATCGAACTCACGACCTATGGACTTTCACCGCTTATTGATTCAAAATTACCATTGAACCAACCCTTAGGATTAATTATCTCCCAATTGTTTGAAACAAAAGTGCGATGATTTATGATGTAAGATAAGTGGCAAAATACTTCATCAAACTCTTAGATCATCCAAAAGTCCAAATGGAAGGCCTTAACACATTAAGTAGAAAATCATGGGTCCACGGATTCATATAGTCAATAAATGATATTTGAGACCTTAAATCAAAACTTTACTGTCATAAGAGAAATAATTTAACTAGAATGATAATTGGAAACCCATGGTACAATTGAGTGATTTAGGGTTAGATGTTAAAATATACTCCACTCTTATAAAACATTTTTAAGAGGCATACTCCAAATCCAAGTACTATTTATATATTCTCTCCCAAGATTGAGAAAACTCTCTTAAAATTTTTGTTAATTTCATTACAAATGCTTCCATCGCTAAAATATTTGTTAATAGAAGAAAAACACTTCACTTGAAATGGATTAAATATGAATTAAAAGATAACCAACCATGATTTCTAATTTTCGAATACGTATGAAAACATCTTAATAATGATGAACCCTTTTTGTGTCCAAAACTTTTGTATTTTATTCTGTGAATCTCCCTCGTACATCGGAATATAAATGAGAATAATTTTTTTCTTTTAAAAGATAGTCGTCACTTTGATGTTATATAATATATTTTCTAAGAATCGATTGGATTATTAATATAGAACTTCTTACTGCTTGAGCAAATATAATAGTATCCCAAGTTTCTGGTATTGCTGTCTCTTTATTTTCCCCGTTTTTATCCTCCGTTTTTTGCTCCTTTTCTTTTGCCTTTTCCTCTTCAGAATCCGAAGTTTTGAATTCCGTGCTTTTTCCCATCCAATTCCTAAAAATGAGATTTGATATATAGTTTATGTTTATCATTATTGAATAATATATCCTTTTGCAAATTATTCTCAATTGGATAAATTATTATCAATTTATAATCAAGAAAATATCTTGTTGAAAGAGTTTATGAACCTTAGAGAGTGAATATGTAAATGGTACTTGATAGATATTTTTTTGGGTATAACCACTTCTAAATCAATTAAAGCTTATGATCTTATAAACAACAACTTATTCTACGAGGCAAAGAAAAGGAAATCCCTTTTGGGCCATTGATTGTTGGCAAGGGATTCAAATGGAAATACCATGGTTCATAATCACATGTTCTAATCCTTGAGTTGGGTGGGGGGGCTTCTCGATTCAAGTATCAATGGTTCAAATTTTGATCTAATTGGTGCCAAATTAGTTTTGTTTCGATAATCAATCCTAGTACTTAATAGAACAATATATATAAGGACAACGTTCTGTAACCAAAATTGTAGTTAAAGTTTAGTCCTTTATGAATAAAAGTTTCAGAATGGACTGATTTTTTGTGAGGGTGATCTCTATGGTGAAGATATCATCCTCACAAAAATTTAGCTTATTCCGAAACTTCTAATCTCATCAAAAGTCATTTACAAATTAACGATAAAAATTGACGGTCTTCTATTATTCAACTTATAAACTGGGGTTAGAAGTTTTAAAATGGATTGATTTTTTTGTGAGGGTGATCTTCTCACCATAGAGACCATCCTCCCAAACAATCAGCCCATTTCAAAAGTTTTAGCCCAGATATGACAAAACACTTTGACAACAAACATTGGGAGATCAAATTTGTCTATATATCTTTTAAGTTCTAGATTGGGCTGTGAGGAGATCATCTTCACAAAAAATCAGTTTAATTTGAAACATCTAACCCCCATCAAAAGTGATTTACAGATTAACGATAAAAAATCAATGGTCCACAATTCTAAACCTAAAGATCATTTTCACAAAAACCAGTATATTTCAAAACTTTTAACCCATATAGGACAAAGGCGTTGGCTCCCTAATGTCCGGTCTCGTTCATCAACCAACGTTGGAAGCCAAAATTTGTCCTATATAGATTAAAGTTTCAGTTCATATTGGTTTTTTGCGAGGATGGTCTCTTTGGCGAGGAGATCAACCTCAAAATATTAGCCTGGTCTAAAATTTCTAACCTCGTCAAAGTGATTTACAAGTTGAAGAATTATGGATTGTCGATTTTTATTGTTAATTTGTAAACCAATTTTAATGGGGTTAGAAGTTTTAGAATGGGATTTTTTGTGAGGATGACCTCCTCACCATAGAGATCATCAAAAAAAAAATAACCATCCCATTGGATGTCAATCATGATCCTATATTTAATATATATATATATATATGGTGAAGGTGATCTCTATGGTGAAGAGATCATCCTCAACAAAAATAAGCTCATTCCAAAACTTCTAACCCTATTTTACAAGTTAAAGTATTATGGACCATCCAATTTTTGTAAATGAACTTTGATGGGGTTAGAATTTTTTCGGAATGGGTTGATTTTTTGTGAGGATGATCTCCTCGTCATAGATATCATCCTTACAAAAAATCAGCCCATTCTGAAACGTCTAACCCATACATTGAAAAAATGTTTGGCACAATTTTTGACTCTCTTTAAGGCCTTGAATGTCATCCTATGTATATGCATCACATTTATATGATAAATTATAACATTAAATCCAAGATCCAACTCCAATTACAATGTAGTGGGATCCGCACTATCCCATTTTATTATCTTTCCTCTTTATCCTTCCAAATTTATTGTCTTTCCTCACATCCCCATTATTTTTTAATAATATACCTCCAATTTTACTATATTTTATCTTTCACCTTTTTTTTTTAGAGTAAAACCCTTATATATTATACATCACTAATATATTTCAAACATATCGTGAGTCAGATGCTTATCAAATTGGAAGATGGTTGATAAAAAATCGATATGATAAGTTTTTTTTATTGGTAAGTTGGAATTGAATGTGCCTCCACCAATATTATTTGTCATAAATAAAGTTACAAGATACATCATCGATTAAAAGTCTCTCCAATTCTTGAGGAACACATCTTCCATCATCAATAGTAGAAAAGTCTTTATTAATCGCTTCCTAATAAGCAGATTTAATCAAACTCTTATGAGAACTGGAATCCTTGTCCTAGGCTCGTGGTTAACGAATTCAATTTTGGTTTTGATCCGATTAAGGTGTTTTGCATCACAAAATGATGGGAAAATAACTTAAAAGACCTTGGTGAAGGAGTTTCTTTCTAAATAGTCCTTATGTTTTGGATGGTATCTTAGTAGTCCATTTAGGAAAAAAAAATCTTTCTTAATTTCCCATGAACCTCATCTCTTAATATACTGATTTTGAAATACCTAAACTACTATTTTCTCATCTTCTTCACATAATTAGGTTTTCCAACAATAATTTTTTTATGGTGAATGACGAATGGAGAATAATATACTCATAATTTTAAACATTTAGATGTATTTTATATATAAAAAAATGAACAAAATTGAGACCCTTAAATTTTTCTTGGATTACATCATAACTTTTCGCTCAAATATTTATTTCATGATTATGATATATGCATTTTAAATGTTGAAGATATTTATCCAATATAAAAGTAAAAAAAGGAAAAAATGAAAAATTTGGATCACATTTACAATGTTGAGTTCACCACTTTTTATTGTCTAGTTCAACACTTTTTATTGTTGAGTTTGACAATTTTTTTAAGAAAATATTGTCTAACTCGACAGCAATTAAACTTGACTTAAAAGTATTGGCTTCTCAATAATATAATAAATATCGTCGAATTCGTAATATTATTATTTTGAGTTGGACTATAATTATTTATGATCTCGACACTTTTAAGTTATGATTAATTATTGTCGAGTTTGACAATAAAAAGTGATGAGCTCGACAATTATGGACTATTAAGGAAGAAATTTTGTATTAAATGGATTATTAGGTTGACCCAAAACTTAAGAGTTATTTATAAAAAAACCCCTCCACCAGGGTCCTTTTAAGTAATTCTCACTAAAATGATTTGGGCTATAGGACGACGGTCCACTAGGCTGACAACAAATCCACAAAAGATTCAACCCGTTAAAATATCGCCAACTTCGAAAGAAACCAGCTCAATAACCAACATAATAAGTAGTCAAACTTTCAAAGCTTTGACCGTTTGACTAGAATTTCTACTGCGCATCCGCACGCGGACGAGTGGGGGAGAAAACGATGTTTTACTATTTAAAATTGATATCGACGTCGTAGCGGTAATCGTACTCCATATAAATAAATTGACCTAAATACCCTTTTCTAATGATATAAATACACCAGTAATTTTTTTCTCAAAGAATTTCTTGTCACATTACTCAAAGTTCCCTAACGGGTGCCACGTCATCTTAACAAGGGTAATTTGGTAAATTAGTGATCATATAATACACGCGGGCTCACATGATTGGTTGATCCTGAATTTTGTGAGTAATTTCTTTTCATAAATGCACCTATTCTTTCTCCGTTTCATTTTCTATCTTTCATTTTTTTTACTACTGATAATTTAACACTCTTTTTTTACACACTCTATACACTTCTCAACTTGACAATTGTATAACCATAAATCTTTTTCTTGTGTATCTCGAAATAAAGGATTTATGATTTTGTGATGAGAGGCGTACAGAAGGCAATCGAAAAAAAGTGTTAAATTATCATGACTCATTTTTATTTTTAGTTTGAAACTAGATTGTATACACCAAAGCAAAGGCAAAGTTAGTAAGGAGCTTGTGGGGGCAACTGCCCCCATAGACCTTTAAGACACTCCTATATTTTCAACTAATTACATACCCCATTTGTCTCCACTCCCTCACCTCTCTCCCCATTTGCCCCCACACCCTCATCTCCCTCCAATTTTTGCCCCCATACCCTCACCTCCTTTCATTTAAGTTCTTTAATTATACAATTAATCATAATTTACCCTCACTACAAGAAAATCCTAACTCCGCCCCTGCACCCAAGGTAGAGGATTGAAACCCTCTTTTCACACGTCAACACGTGCCACATAAATTACAATCTAGAAAATTAATGCCTAAAATCTCTTTTAAAAATTTCCTTAGAATGTAACTTATGTGGTGGCAAATGTTGAGGTGTTGATTGAGATCCACCAATCACATGTACTCACGTGTATTGAATGATATTTCTAATTTATAAAAATACCCTTATTAGTTACAGAACTACCCTTGTATGTTTGACATGGTAATTACTATAAACCAAAAAAAAAAAAAAAAAACTCCTTGAAAGTAAATACATCAATGCACGTGTCCACTTCAAAATGTCTTGATTTTTGAATCAAAGTCTAGGGATCATAAAAGTCCTCAATAAGATTGTGCAACAAAAAGTTGTTGGGCGATGACCACAATTGTGTTCTGATTTCATATACAATTCACATCTAACATTATATGTTTGGAAGTTTCAATTTGTAAGAATTTTCTTGCAAATAGAATTAATGTTGTATGAATAAACTGGAACGCTTACAGAACGTTACAACATGAGATGTACTTGCACTGTTGCCAAGGGCTTGACAATTCCTTTGTATTTGCATTTTTATCAGATTGGTCATCTAGACCATGACTCCATTGGTTTAGTAAGTCCATATGTGTAGACGACCATTTTGGTAAATATTTTTTAAATTATCTTGTTAGGTAATTTCAGCAATATTAACCAAACGTTCACGAACAAGTGGAAACCTAAATCACACAAAAAGTTAAATTAGAGAAAATTTAACGAAAATAGTGATTTCCTTCCTTTAGAAAACAGATACAAAATGAGATCTAAAACCCGATTTCATTTAACAAAATTACAACTGACATTCAAAATAAACCACTTAACAAAGATAAAACAACAAAACCCTAACCCTAATTCAACAATCAACATATACAAAAGGCTTCAAGCGCGCTCTCCTCTGATCCGACGAGCCAATTGAATATCCTTAGGCATGATCGTAACCCTCTTAGCATGAATCGCACAGAGATTAGTATCCTCAAACAGACCAACCAAATACGCCTCTGCAGCCTCTTGAAGCGCTGCAACTGCTGAGCTTTGAAACCTCAGATCTGTTTTGAAATCTTGAGCGATTTCGCGAACCAAACGTTGGAAAGGAAGCTTACGGATCAGAAGCTCTGTACTCTTCTGATACTTCCTGATCTCTCTCAAAGCTACTGTTCCTGGCCGGAACCTATGGGGTTTCTTCACTCCTCCGGTCGCCGGAGCTGATTTTCTCGCGGCTTTTGTTGCTAATTGCTTTCTCGGAGCTTTTCCTCCGGTGGATTTCCTTGCTGTCTGCTTCGTTCGCGCCATTAGAGATGTGGTAAAGGTTTGAAACTTGGCGAGAGAAAGAGAGAGAGAGATTTGGGTTTGTAATTTAGGCGGAATATTGGTGGATATTTATAATGAGAGTTCAAATTTTTGGCGGGGGAGAGAATAGATCTTGACCGTAAATTAGGTGGATGGTATTGGCGGCTGTAATTGATTTCATGGGCTTCACACGGATCGTGGATTGCTGACCTGGCTCATGTCATAGATTTGCTGTGTTTACTAATGGATGACTTACCCTTGAAATTGGTCTTCTCTTAGAGACTAAAGAGAAAATGACCAAAATGTCATTATCTTCCATCTTTAACTAAGAACCCTTGAATTTTTCATTGTCAATCAGGCTTAAAGAAAAGAAGTCCTCGCTTCAACAGTTCAACTTTTAAGAAGAGCTTCAAGATTGACAGATTTTTATAAATAAAAAAAATTAAGGGTCTATTTGATTGTCTATGAAAAATGGATAGTGTAAAGGAAAATTTGAGTCTTACCTCCAATTACTCTGCCATGCTACTCTGAAAAAATACCACTCGCTCCTCCGTGTTAGCACCGATGTAATACTTGTTAATAACCTTCTGACAATCAAATTAGAGTTGCATAAGGGATTAACATGTGTTCACTCGAATCTAGAGGTAGCCAAAAAAGGATTCATAGCTCTAGGTCATCCCTTCAATATATAGGATTTCCATCCGACCAAGTTTTCCTCTTTATTCAGGATTTGATCATGGGGGATCCCACGGTCAAAGCAATCGTTTTGTCGTGCTCCAAGATTCTTGGGATTTCACCTAGAATCTTGAAACTTGATGAGCTTGATCGTGCGAATATATTAATTTAATACCAACAAGGCAAATCTCTATCTATGTTTTGCCCTTCTATTGGCTTAGACTGGATTCCGACCTGCTCCAAGTACCACTTGTACTCGGCAGTTCACTTTCATCAAAACACGTGTAAGATCCTAATGAAATATCAATTTTATCCTTTACTAGTAGTAAAATGGATTCTCTTCTAAGTGCTTTCTCTAGAATTCAATTTCTCATCCAAAGTAATTATTTTACTTAATGATGAAAATATGTATTCCCGCCTAGCGTTCCCTAGTATCATTCTCTCACGATTAAATCCATGAGCAAAACTAAATTTAAACTCATGAGTTGACTCAACTGAGTCAAATAAAAATATGTTAAATTTAAAAAATATTAAAAATAATTTTTAAAAATTTTAAATAAATAAAATATTTTATTTTTTATTCTTTGCGAAAATACTATGTATAATTGAATAACTCGATAAAGATTCTGACCAGACTAGGTGCATTTTTAGCTGACTCAACCGAGTTGACTTGAACAAAAATTGCCCAATTGACCTGAAACCCCCATGGGAATATATACTGAGTTAGGTGTGGCTAGCCAAACATAAACCCCTCCAAACACCCCTTTGGGTGACCATTCGAAATTGTTCAGAATGACACTTCGTCACTCAAAACCTCCATGAACGCAAGACACCCAGAGCACACCTTAACATTGCTTCTATTTACAATGGTAGCATATATTGCACAAAGAAAATATATTTGATAGCCAAACTAACAGATGAACAAACCAAATCCTTCAGAAAATATATGAAGTTAATTCATAGTATCGTCAAGTTCATAGCCCACTTTTATTTTACCACGCGCATCTTCTGCATTTGTTTACAATGGGATGGAAATAATGATGCTGCCTCATTGAAACATTTACACTTTACAGAAAAGCAAGAGCAAAATTCTCAATGATTCTAATCACAGATAGTGTCAGTAGAGTTCCTGGATTTGTCTTAGTCCACTTCCAGCACAACCTTACCAGCAATGAGCCTCCTGTCTTTTGCCTCATGAGCCTCTCTCACTTGGGTGATCGGAAATGTCTTCTCCACAGGCAACTTTAGCTTCCCAGCTTCCAATAACCTACGAATCTCATCTAACCCCTCAGAATCAGCTCTCATGTAGGTCCACCAATACTCTGCAACATAAAAAAGTATCAGTTTAAAGGGAGTCTGTGTCGTTCAGGAAAATATTAGGGAGGAGTGTGGAACTTTAATGTAATAATTACAATGACGTGAAATGATGGAAATTTGCATTATAATAGCAGAGAAAGAAATGAGTCCGACTTTGAAGGAACCTTCCTCCTTACAAGACATATACGCCAAACTTCATAAACTTTATGAGAAAAAGATTACAGTGCCAATTGTGATAAAACTATGAAATTTTGCCCCTGAAGTGGTGCAAAGAAAAGTATGATTTTTTGACAAATTACAAATTTTCTCACTTGGAGGAGATATTGTAAAAGGTGAGATCATTCTCTCCTTCCCGAGGCATGTTGCCAAAGCTAATGTTACAGCTAAGCACAAGGAAGTATGCCAAAGGATATCTCCTTGGGAAGGTTCAACATCATTGTCAAAACCTTATACCAAAAAAGTGGGGGTCAGCTGAACAAATCATTTTCCTTATGATCAAGTAAGAAATGTATAATTTCATAGTTTGAATGTGATAAACTCCCCATATTAATGCTTCACATTTTCATACCTACTCCATGAGAATAGCGATATTGAACTTGTTTCTTCAATAAAATGGCCGTAGCCGCAGGAAGTCCAACAGCAAGTCCATATCTATCAGCCAGGGATGCTGCTTCTCCCTACAACAAAAGAAGAACAAAGCTTCAAACATTCAGATGTAAGCGTTCAAGAAACAAGAATCTGAAATTTCCTAACGAGAAATATAACTCAAAAAATGCCTACATCTCATAAGTCCTACCTGCAGTGTCATATAGTGACCACCTCTCTTCAGAAGGTTGATACCTGCTCTTTCTGTTTCTGCTACACCTATAGTATCTAAAACAGCATCAAATTGTCCTTCAATTGCTAATTCGATATCCTGTAAACCAATTAACTTGTTAGTTCGGTATTATTCCAGGTTTCTATACAAGAAGCAAGCGAAAGGCAAATAAATCAGACCCATAAGGCGATCCCAATACCTCTGCAGTATAATCAATAGCCTGCTCAGCACCAGCTGCGAGAGTGCAATCTACACTTAGACTTCCACATGTAGTTACCACATGGCATCCCACTGCCACTGCAAGCTGAATCGCAGATAGGCCTACTGCTCCACCTCCTCCAATCACTAATAGCCTTTGTCTATGCAAATGGGATTGAGAGGATGATGATGAGCGAATGTAAGAAATAGTTTGCAACTCAAAATAGGACTGAGTCTTCGAGAGAAAACCCGTTTACAGAAATCCTTAGAATCAATTTGCATCAATTGGTCAAGGCGTCAAAATGAGAATTGTTTAAAAAAAAGACAGCTAAGAAAACTAACCAAAAGATTTCATGAGATTATAGACTTAAACTTACCCCTCAGCAATCCTAGCAGTGCTTCTTAGAGCACGCCATGCAGTCAGTGCAGCGAAAGGAATGGCACTTGCATCCTACATTATCAGACAAAATTTTGGAAAAATTATTTTCCATAGTTTTAGAAAAGTTTCTTTAAGGGAACTACTTGATGATCTGAAGGTTATAAGGCACGAAACAATGAATAACAGTCATAGCAAATTAGCAATAAAGTCAAAGAGAAAATGACTACATAGAATGGCATCAGCAAAGAGCAAACAATACCTCAGCAAGAATTAAGATCCCTTATGTAGAAAGCATTACCATTTCTTGCAACAACAATATCAAATGGTCACTAATACACCCTAATAAAATGACCAAAATATACACCTTCCAAGTGCCAATCCTACTCATACTAGTATTATGTTCTTTTACTACATGGAATATTGTACGCTTGTGTTCTGAACAGTAAGTATGTGTAGCACTCCAATGCAAAGAATTGGTGAGGTGGCTAAAGGTGGTATGGATCTAATTTTTTAACCTCGTGGAGCATGAATGGGTATACCTCTGACATCTGGAATCAAAGCATCTTTAAGAAGTCTATCTAAGCCCTTGAGGACAGCTAACATTGCTCTTTAGGAATCTTCATCATTAGCTACCTTGTAGGACAATTCGAAAGGCGAGATAAAAGTAGTTGAAAGCAAACCGTCTAGCACTTTCAGTATCATTCTGGAATAACAAAAACAGCCGAAAAAAAAAGAGGTGACGGTTTGGGTTCTTATTTCGATGATATATAAAGTAACAAGTTCTAGTGATATACCTATCAAAAAAAAAAATCTAGTGTTGCCACAGTATAAGAGAGTAGAGAATATCGGCAGAGTCTTCTCCCACCTCTCATCTAATTTTAACTAGAACCCCCTACTAGATCATGAGCTTAAGCTTAATTTTGACGATTGTTCGCTTAGTAACTGAGACTTTCTAGGTTTTCAGAGTTTTTTACAGGATGAAGAGAGGAAAGTAATCCATGTCCCTTGGTTCCTTTGGAAAAGAGTGAAGCAATTTATTTTTGAAGCTTTAGATATCTGCCTAAAATTTTAAGACTTCAACTTTGGAATACCACGTAGTAAGGGAGGTGGAGGGCTCTAACAATGCTTTTAGTTGGGCATTGGCAAGGAAGAGAAGCACAAAGAAATTATCCAATATCATAAAAAGAATCTGAGACTCAACCTCTAATATAAACATCCCATTTCTCATATACCAAGGTTGACTAGTGAGACGCATTTTAAAAGAATACTTTTTCGGGCTGAATTGTACAATAGCCTAGGGATGTTGGTGCGATTTTGTCTCTATTTATCTTCCTGGGTTTTACGTCGTCGTCGTCCCCCACCCCCCAGCACACACACCAGCCAAAAAAAATGGTTATGTTTCCTTTTGACATCTCTTTGTTTCACTATTTTTCTAATGAGATTTGATTAATGATAGGAAAAAAATACCCAATTATTAGCAAATTGAATCTAGGGCTGCATGGACTATTATGAATGGAAAGACAATTTCAAGGAATTGTCTACCCATTTTGCTGGGGAAGAGGTAAAATTTTAAAAATAAAAAATTATCCATTCTTGATCCAACCAGGTAAATACATTAAAAAATAGCAACGGCATAAGGATTAACAAAAATCCAGTAATGCAAAAAGTGCCATCTAAGACGTAAGAAATTATCTAGCTCAAAGCCATACAACAGGTAAAAGACTTACAACATGTGTAACTGAAGACGGTTTCAGTGTAAGCTCATCTTCTGTAAGAATAGCATAGTCGGCATAAGTACCTCTCACAGCAGTTGGATACAAAGCTCCAAAAACTTCTTGACCAACACTCAGTGACCGAACTGAACCTCCAACAGCTGCAACTTCACCACTAATATCGCGACCCAAAATCAGTGGAAGAAGTGGTCCAAATATCGAACGGCCATAACCCGATCGCATCTGAAGAATTTGAAGAAAAAAAAATGATAAGGGATGCAATAAGGAGGAAAAATGAAAAAAGAGACCCTCTAGAGGAAAAGAAGATGGCCTTCCAAGGAAACTAGAAAAGAAAAAATTACAAAAGAATCCCACCATACAACAAAAATAGCGCTAACCAATTCTTGATTTAAAGACACCTTATAATTGTGCCTAGTGAAAGATTTACTGCCATATCAGCTGGTCTTCTACAATGGAATGATGCATCAAGCTTTGTTGTTACTCCAGTTACCATATTGAATGGGTACCCAAGTCCGCAATACCCAACCAGAACCAGAACCAGAACCATTCATGTTGGTTCTAGATCCCCAATTTAGCATCCAATTACAATTGGGACTCAACTCGGTATCCCTGTTTGGAACAGAATAAATTGACATCTGAATGGGTTCTCCATTATAACTCTTTTCAATTATCAGGGTTGCACCAATTGGTGAGCTCTGATTGCACCCCATGACGATTAAATCTACAAATTAATCAGCAATTTTCCAATAAATCCCCCACCCTTCAACCTCAAGATTCTATCTTCTTTAACTTTCAAACATCAATAACAAGATGGGTACTTTAGGTAAGGTTGAAGTTAGATGGGTTGGGGGAAGAAACCCAAGAACATCATTTGTAAAATCCCCTAAACTTTTCCGAATATTTTCTGAAACTTTTCTGGATTTATCCCAATTTAAACCAAACTGACCTCCTACCAAATAATTGCCGAGTCCGATCTTGATCACTATGTGCTGCCAGCTTGTGTTAAAAAATATTTAGGTTGTAACATCTACGAAACACTTGTATGCACAATTGATTCATAAATCTTCTCATTTTCTCCCAAATTTGCCATATTTTACTTGCTCTCCATAAAGAACTTAGTTTTTTAAAAAAATCAAGAATCCTAAAATGGAGAACTCAACATTTGTAACACAAGCCCAATTGATCAAACAAACTCAAATTAGTTAAAAACGCAAGATTATCATCTTTGATCAAAGCAAAGAAAATTAAATATTGTCGAAATTTTTCATTTTTTTAAATCAAGAAATCCAATATAAACGAACAAAATCAAACAAAGAGACAAAAAGCGAGAGATTATACTAACGCGTGTATCAAGTGGGTTGATGGAGACAGCACGAGTGCGGACGAGTACATCGTTCGGCTTAAGATCAGGAACATCGACATTGGAACGAATTTGGAGAACTTCAGGTCCACCAAATCGAGGCAAAACCACTGCTCTGCAACTCGTGACAATAAATCGAAACCCTAGTTTTGTAAATGAAGGGTGCTGTAATTGAGAATCGATTACTGGTCTTCCCAAGGTAGAGATTCTCCAAAACCGCATCTTTGTTCTTGTTGTAAATCCACGATTTAAAGCATTAACACCAATAATTAGAAATTAGTTCAAATAAAGAGAGAATATGTGAATAAGAAGAAGTTGCAGAGAATGGAGACATGTGTATGTCTTCCCATCCGCAATTCTGCAGAGGTACGTGGACACCCTCTCCTCTCTCCCCTCTGTAGTAAATACTAGGGGACAAGAGTAAATTAACCGTTTTTATAAGGGTATATGTGGCAAGAAATGATGAATTTGGATAATTTCATAAGTGGATACTGATAAACTATCCAATAATTAATTTTCAGATAAAAAGAAACTTTTGGATAACTTAACCATTGCTTTCTCTTCTTTGATGTTTGTATTTAATCGTTAATCTTTAAAGAAGCTAAAGGGCCATATTAGGGAATAGTTGCAAAAATTATTTTTAAATATTTAAACTTATCTGCAATTCTGAATCAACTTTTTAGTAATTGAGTTTTTAAATCAAAGAGAAAGAACTTTGATCAATACTTCATATGGAGCAGAAGTATCCACCACGGTTCGAATATGCAATTCTTTTGTTTCAAAATATTCCCCAACATTTTGACATTTTCCGCACAATTTTTTTTTTTGAGAAAATCCATTTTCTTTTAGATCATTTTTGAGAATGTTTTGTCTGCAGTCAGAGTGCATTTTGCTCTCTAGTTCGATTTTTTCTTTTGGCCGCCCACACCCCACTTTGGGGACGGGACTATTACCCTACTACGACCGTACACCCTGACCCCAAAGAAATTTCCCAACGTGCAAGAGACAACATTCCTTCGAACTCACTACCAGAGGGAGCAAACCCCCTTGTCAGCCGCAGTGCCAATCCTCGAGGCTGAGTATTAAATGGAGTGAAAAATTAAAAGAACCTGATTGTCCAAACAAAGCTCATATCATCATATTATCACAACCCTCTAAAACCACATTAAAATCATATATATAACTGTTACACCAACCAAGTCCGTACTCGTTCACTTGTTTTTCTTAAACACACTTGCAATAATAGAAAATAACAGAATTGAACCTTAGATCATAGTTCATTCATTCACCTAACCTCGAATTTTTAGGGACAAGGCTTTGATGATGATGATGATGATGATGATGATGATGATGATAGTTAGGACGCTTTATGTTTATACCTAAAATACAAGTGAACTACTGTCCACTTAACTACCTGACATAGTAACAAACTACTTTCTTCCGTTCTGGACTATGTAGATATGCTTGACAAAGATTTACACCCATTTCTTGAACTTCTTTGCTTCAAACAGTGAAACTCGATCTTGGAACATTGTCTGACTATGCAGCAGCGTCTTCTTCAAGGTTGTTAACCCGCTCACATTCATCAATCCATTCACTGTAGACGTCTATGGGCTCAGTTAATGCTGCAATCATCCCAAAAAACCAGTTTAGAATGGCCCAGATAACTAGAAAATGCATTATTGGATATCAAAATAATTAGAACCATGGATCTGTATTTTTCAACTCAATATGAATCAGACTCCCTTCAATTGAGGTTAATGAATCTGTTTTTAGCCAAGATCACCTGCATCGGCAGGATTTCAACAACTAACCAGAAACTTAATTAGATGAATTGTCTTAAATGGCACAAAATGCTCAGCAGATTTTAATCAAATACTGCATATGATGATAACTTCTATTTTGATAAGTCTGCATATAATAGTAACTTCTGCCCAATGTGCATTGGATTGAGAACAAACCATTGATAGTCATGCTGAAGCTCTCTTGGCAAATACCGCATATGACTTCACCAATCAAATTCTTCATATCACTGAAACCACACAAAACAATCTATTATTAGATATATTATACATAAGAAATTAGAAGGTTTTGGTGTCGTCCATTTAAGTCTCATTTTAAGTTTGTGCTCCCAATCCAAGAAGGGGTCCACCAACAGAATCAATGAGTAGGTGGGCCACACTAATACATTATCATAGGATCCATTATAGTGGTTGGTCACAAACTACATGCACACACATAATAGGAGGAAAAACGGGAAACACTTACATGCGGCACTCAACACTGCTTCCATGGTTGCAGAAAGGACAACTGAAAACAGTGTCCAGCTTGTCCATTCGCTTCTTAGGAGGTGGCTTCGCCCTTGACTTCCTCTTCCCCATGGTTCAATACAAGATATGTACTTCAGTATACCTGGTTCAATACATACACAAGTAGATCAACAGTGGCAGTGAAGACAAAAATCAAGTCTTCTTCTCTAAGTGGCATGTTCATACTAAAAAGCAATTTTGGCCACGTATTAGAACTGCTTTTTTAATAAATATTAGAAATTCATTGAACAAGAAAAGAGAAAGAGAAAATAGTCTCATAAATGGTCGAGGAGACCGCTTAAGAGGCTAAAAAGAAAAATACAAAAATGGATCTCACATAGGTATCTAAATGGCACGTTCATACTAAAAAGCAAGAACTCCTCTGCAGACAATTAGGTATCTAAAGTTTGGATTTTATTGAAGATATTAGACAAAGCAAAGAAATCCAACTCCAACAAAACGCTTGAATTCTTTAGTCTAAATAATGTAGGGAACTAAGAAGTCAAAGGTGTGTCCCAATCCTAAAGGCCCTCCCAAAATTGAATTCTACTTCCTTTCCCACTCTTAAACCATACTTTTATTGAACTCTTTCTGTTCTGAATTCCCACTCCAAACATCACACCCATAAGGGATTCTTACCCCACTCCCATCAAAATGGATCACACTCAGATTTGTCCACAACTCTTCCTCCCTAAATCTAAAAGTTCATTTACCATCAATATCATTCAAAGACTACAATTAATGAAGGTTTCAACAACTGGATTTTAAACAAATAACAGTTCTTTGGTAGGATATAAATGATTGTTTATGGAAAAGATGTCTTCATACCAACTTAGGGGAGCATAACTCAGTTAAGTTATTTATAATCAACATTAAGGTGATAGATATAACAAAGATGATGAAATAGATGCTTTCAGCCATAAAAGTGCTTTTGGTAGAAGATGATTGAGACAAAGTCCAGCTTTTCCGGGAGTACTGCAAAAACATTTTCATTTGCAAAATGCAATATAGAGAAACCCTAATTTAATTTAAAGAAATGGATGCTGCTTTAATAAGGTAAAGTTGGGTATGGCTCACTCAAGATAAAAATATTAATGGTTTCAATTTCTGAATTTCTTAATTCAATCCATAGATATACATGCTTGTGAAGCACATGAAGTTAAAACCATCAAGTTTGATATTTTAATTTTCGCAAATAAGGGTTTACAGGGTTGCTTTCTTCTACAGTGGTGTTGATACAAACTATAAAGTGCCAACTTAGCCAAGTTGGTAAGAGGTTTGCAGTTTTATCTCACGCCTTAGGATCAAATCCCCTTGAACCCAACTTAACCTTGCTAACCACTACTGCTAACTCTTTGCCGATAGATAAATAAATAAATAAATAAAACAGTGGTGTTTTGGAATCGGATTTCTCTCTCTTTTTTCCTGTATGAATCGAATGAATAGCTCAAACAAACATGCACCAGAATTACCACAAAAATCAGATTATAATGTTCCTACTTCGCAAACTAAAACTACAAAACCAAATCGATGATGAAATTCCGTACAAAATAATATTGATTTGATCCCAATATTCAGGCATAGCAACAAAACCCTAGCTCAATACTTATTTTCTGGATCGGTAAACTCTTAATACGAATCAAAGAACCCTAACAAGTAACAAAAAACTTCAGCAAAACCCAAATAAATCGATAAACAGTAACATCAAACCCTAAATATTTAATTACTCCTCTAATCTCAAAAGAAAGCAAACTGCAGGTAAAAGCATCAGTGGTATTCTCTCGAAACACTTACAATCAAGATCAAACATGATCGAAGTAGCTTTCTACTTGTTCTCAAAACAAAAACCCTAATAATCAAACAAAAACCCTAACCTAAACCATGAACAGATTGAAACGCATACCTCAATTACTGGAAAGAACTGATGAGAAACCCGTGGAGATTGAAATCCTTCCAACTGATCGAACAAGCAAACCCTAGAAATTGATTAATGGCAGTGAAAACGGAGAGGACTGGGCTTTTATACAAGTTATTGGTGGACGGAGACTCACAGACACAGTTGATTTCTAACAAGCATTTTAACGGACCAAAACTAGATATTTTTTTTTTAGAAAATTACTAAAGGACCCTGACGGAGGGGTTTCTTTCTAATTAGTCCCTAAGTTTTGGGCGGTTGCTTGAGAATCCATTTGATAAAACTTCCTTTCTTAATAGTCCCTCGACCAGTCGACCCTATTGCAGGATATAATATTTTGAAATACCTAAATTACCCTTCTTCATCTTCTTCACATGTTTAGATTTTTCAATCGCGATTCCAATCATTTTTGATGATTTTTAATCGTGAAAGACGAATAAAAATGATCCACTTCTAATTTTAAACATTTAGATGTATTTTTTGATCTATTGCAATGACTTAAAATAAAAAATGAAGAACAAAATTGAGATTCAAAAAATATATATATATTTATATAGTGGCTTGCTCGCCACTTTTTATTCATTATCGAGTTTAACATTTTTATTGTCGAGCTCACTAGTTTTATTTATTATTGAGCTCACCAATTTTTTTTTATTGTCGAACTCACTAATTTTATTTATTGTCGAGCTCACCACTTTTTATTGTTGAGTTCAACAATTTAAAAAAAAAATATCAAACTCGACAATAAAAATGTTGAATCCAATAATAGAAAGTGTTGAGCTTAACATTGATGAAACCCACCCGTCTTCGTTTTTCAAATTTTTATTATTAAAATACATGAAAAGATCGACTCACTTTGATGCTTGATTTTTCTTTCTTGTTCTTGTTCTTAAATTTTTTATTTTTTTGTTCTTGATGATGTATTTGTGTTAAAAAAAAAATCTAAGAAGAGAGATAGAGATAAGTAGAAAATTTGATAAAGTTTTAAGTTGAGAGGAGGGGCTTGATAGCATGTGTTGGAGTTGTGAGAAGAGGGAATTTATATAGAATTTAGGGTAAAATGAGTTCAACCATAAAAACAAGTGAAAATAACATTTTTTTTTTTTGTTTTATTTTTCTTTTGAATTTTTTAATTGTATGAGGGTTTGAATAGAATTTACCTTAGGATTTTAGGAGGTTGATTGTGATAGTAACACGTAGAATAAGAAAATAAAAGTAGGAGATAAGAAGAATGGGTGTCATAACGTGATGGGAAGAGAATATGAGTATTTTTTTTAATGGAGAGATGATGGGGATGTAGAATAGAGTGGTGGAAGTAGGGTGATGGGTGTATTGTAGTAGTAATATGTGGCATAATTAGGTTAGGTTTGGAAGGTTGATTGTGGTGGGGACATGTATCCACCTAGGTGCACATGGGCTTACGAGCTGGGTTAGGGCTTGGGTTTAGGATTTGAACTTTAAAATGGGTTTATGAGTGAGTTAGACTTAGGAATTGAGTACGGACTTATTGGCAAAATTCATGGGTCTTTTGCGTGTTTCCTTGGATCAAATCCATCTTTCGCGTGTTTTCTTGATCTCTCGGATTTGATCCGAACAAAATGGGATATCTACAATCTCTATGGTGAGGAGATTATCCTCACAATAATCAGCCCAATTTGAAACTTTCAACCCCATCAAGATTGATTTAGAGTGGTGGACCGTCGATTTTTTATTGTTAATTTGTAAACCACTTTTGATGGGGTTTTAAGTTTTAGATTGGGCAAATTTTTTGCGAGAATAATCCCTTCATCATATATATCATTCACCTAATAAATCAAACTAATCCGAAACTTTTAAATCATATAGGACAAATTTTATCTCCAAAACGTTATATATATGAGGGAGATCGAAGAGATTTCAAATATACATACAACCATGGTATATATAAAAAGAAATCATTTTGACCATATTGAAGGAGGAACTAACCATGGTTCACTTAATATGATAAGTTTTTGGTTCCAACTCAACCTTAAAACACTGATTAAAAAAAAAAAAACTTTAATTGGAATTAAAAAGAGATTTTAAGATGTCTTATTTAATTACAATGTTAATTAATTAATTAATCTCTAAGTTATCTTAAAAATTGAATTTTGTTAGTTGGGTTGCAATAGAATTGTAGTGAGACAATCAAAATTCTATGTGATCAAAAGGACAAATGTTTAATGATCCCTATTATCTACGAGAACTGTGTTAATGTCACCGATTTGACAACCAAATACAAGTCTTTAAGAAAAACAATAAAAAAAGAAGTTTTTCAAAAAATAAAATAAAAATAAAAACATAATCCGTCATATATCATATTCACGTAGAGAAGGTAATGTCACACCATTGCAATATGGCATAGTGACCACTTAATTAATTTTTGGATCAGTAGATAAAACATTCACATATGAATATACATATACTACATCATATACCAAATACGACATCAATTCTCAGTTTGTATTTCATTAGAACATTAACACAGACATAATTCTCACTGAACACATTTGCTAAAATCTTTACCTCATTTTGTTACTAGAAGCATTGATTTCCCAGTCGACGTTTTTGTGGATTTTGAGTGCAAATTTTGATTAAGTAAATAATTGATATTGTCCAAAAGAATCCAACTAGAAATCCGACCCATGCGCCTTCCCACAAAAACCATGGCTCCTCCTCCTCCTCTTCCTTTGCTGTATAACTTGGTGGACTCAGTGTGTGACATGGAACCTGAATTTGTTTCCCACACAACCCCTTGTTGTTAGCATAAGAATTGAGATCGTTCATTGTATCCATCTGGCTACCCTCCGGAATCTGACCCTCAAGTTCATTATTGCTTACATCCAATTTAGTAAGCTGTTTCATATTCTTGAATGTTTGTGGAATTATACCATAAAGCTCGTTATGAGACAAGTCTAAGCTCTCTAGATTTTCAAATCCTCCAAAACTCTCAGGGATGCCACCGGAGAGTTTGTTATATGAAATATTGAGTGATTTAAGACCTCTAAGAACACCTAAAGATGATGGGATCTTGCCAGAGAAATGGTTTCTTGACAAGTCCAGCAACTTGTACAAATGTAGGTCATCACTAGGGAGACTTTGAACCATGCTCTTCCAATGTACTTCCGTGCCACTTCCACTATGTTTTTGAAAGACACACATTTGAGTATAAAAAATATCAGGGGCCCTAATCATCCCTGTGAGATTTCCAAACATTTGTGGGATTTCTCCATTAAGATTGTTGTTGGAAAGGTCAAGGATTTGAAGATTAGTTAGATTGAATAAAAGATGAGGGATTGACCCATGGAAGTGATTTCCCCTTAAGATTAGAACTTTTAATCTTGAGAATTGAGAGAAGAAGTTTGGTATCTCACCTGAAATTTCATTGCCATTGAGATCAAGGCATATTAGGTTTTCCATTTTAGAAAAATTCTCTGGTAAATGGCCTGAGAATCTATTTTGTCCAAACTCAAGCGAACATACATTATTTCCAAAGTTCACTGGAACTTCTCCAAAGAATTTATTGGAGGATAGGTCAATGCACAATAAAGAAGGGAATTTCGGAATTTTGTCACCTGAAAAGTTGTTCTTAGACAAGTCTAGTTGTTCTAAGTTGTGCAACCTTGTCATGGAATGTGGCAATGAGCCAGAAAAATTGTTTTCACCTAGCCATAGGATTCGAAGATTGGTCGCATCGTCGATGTTCTTTGGAAGTTGGCCAATAAAATTGTTGTTTGAAAGATCAATCATTTCCAAGTTAGGATTGAAAAGACGAGGAGGGAGGGAACCTGTGAGATTATTGTTGTTGAGATAAATGTTTGAGAGATTGAAATCAAGAAGCCATTGAGGGATTGTCCCTTCTAATTCATTGTCACTTAGATCCAATGAAGAAAGATCTTTCTGGTTGGACAGCCAACTGGGAAAGTTTCCGCTGATGCCGCAGGATCCCAAGTGTAATCCTTTCAACAAAAATTTGGGATTGATCTTTAATTTGCCACGCAAATTAAGTTTGTTTCCTCCAAGATGCAATTGCACCAATCCCTCAATTTCAAACAACTCCACCGGGATCCCTCCTGTAAAAAATAAAATTATTTGTTAAATCAAGGATTGGATTTCCAAGTTAATAATGAGTTATTGAAATTTTACCTGATAAGTTGTTGTTGTATAGGAATAAATTGACAAGGTTAGACAAATTTCCAAAAGATGTTGGAATTCCACCAGTTAAGTTGTTGTCACTGAGGTCCAGATGAAGAAGGTTGGGCAAGTTGCCAATTTCAATTGGAATATTTGATGAAAGAGAATTGTTTTGAAGCTTCAAGGACTGTAGATCCCTTAGATTCTGCCAAATTGAGCTTGGGATTCCATCTGTGATTCCATTGCTACTGAGATCCAATTCAACAACCTTCGACAAGTTGCCAAATGATGTTGGGATTCCGCCAGAAAAATCATTATTATGGAGCTCCAAATTCTGCAATTGATTGAGGTTTCCGATCTCCGTAGGGATCTTTCCAGATAGTTGGTTATAAGACACAACCAACTCTCTCAAGCTTAAAAGATGTCCCACTTCACTACGCAAGTTTCCACTTAGCAAATTTGAACCCAGATTAAGAAATTTTAGATTTCTAAGACCAAATATTTGAGAAGGAATAGAGCCATTAAATCTATTAAAACCCAAGTCGAGAAAAACCAACCTAGTCAGGTTGAGAAAGCCGTTTGTCGGAATTTCACCATGCATTCCATTCCCAGATATATTCAGATTTGTCAAGCTTCTTATACGAAAGAGTGGTGTCAAAGCTGCAACATTCGAACTCCCGATAATAGTGGAGAGGTCGAGGCTTTCGACTAGTCTTGAAGAAAGGAGAGTAGAACAGTTTACACGATTCCATCGACAACAATCAGAATTGGAGACCCAAGAGTTCAAATCCAAAGGGTTGTACAAGAAGCTCTTGTCATGATTTCCAATTAATATGGATTTGAATTGGAGGAGAGCCTGTTTATGATCCTCAGGGCAGCATAGACATAGACTTGTGAAGAAGAAGAAGAAGATGATGAAGTAAGGAGAAGAGCAATGGAGTTGTGGTTGTGACTGGGCCATTGATTGATTTGCTTTGGCAAGATATGGCCCTCACCACTTCTGTTACATTTTCTTTAATAGTAATTGAAGTTGTCTTGTCTTGGATCAATTTCAAAAAGTCGTTGGGTGGTTTGAAAGGGATTGTTCTTTGACTTTTTTTTTTTCTTTTGGGCTTGAGATTGGCTTTGGTCTCCAGAGTATGTGTTAGGTGTGGGGAAGTCAACAAGAGACAGCTTTGAAGTCGTTAGATGGCGTAGTTTCATTGTTTTATTGAAGTAAGTATTATTCTGTAATTTGAGTCATGTGGGTCTCACTTAAAACTCATAAACAGCGTGGCTAAATAGTGGCTAACATGTACAGATCATCAGGACCCAACTTGCATTTATCCCCTACATGAACCCAAAAAAAAAAAAAAAATGGGTACCATGGTTATTTAATTTATTAAAAAATAAAAAATAAAAAAAAATCATGAAGCCATTTGGTGATTAATACTTGATTTAGTATTTTTTATTTGAATTCTAGAGCACTAAAAACTAAATCATTGACCTGAAAAATTAATTATTTCTTAACAACTTGAATGTGACTTCCTTGAAATACCCTTAAATTCTACATAAAGACCAAAGGGGGAGGAGTAGTTATTTTTTCAAGACCTTGAGATAAATATTTGAGAGATTGAAATCAAGAAGCCATTGAGGGATTGTCACTTTGAATTCATTGTCACTTAGATCTAATGAAGAAAGATCTTTTTGGTTGGACAACCAATTGAGAAAGTTTCCATTGATGCCACAAGATCCCAAGTATAATCCTTTCAACAAAAATTTGGGATTGATCTTCAGGTTGCCAAGCAAATTAAGTTTTTTTCCTCCAAGATGCAATTGCTCCAATCCTCAATTTGAAACAACCCCACCAGGATCCCTCTTGTAAAAAATATGACTGGATACCACATAAATGTAGAGGACAAAATTTTATGAACGAAAAAAAAAAAAAAAAACTTGACTAGATTGCTAAACACTAGACATTTTATGAACGAAAAAAAAAAAAAAAAACTTGACTAGTTGGATTGCTAAACACTAGACAGGTTGACCTCAAACACAATGATTGTGGTCCTATTGCGCATTGGGCCTGCATGTGTGTGCAAGGCCCAATCTCTTTTTCTCTCTCACACTCAAGCAACTAGTAGTGTAGGAAAATTTAAAAGTTGAGCAAAAGTCTTATATTTATCCAATGTGGGATTAAATATTTATAGAGCTATCTCTAACACTTAAAGAGAAATTTTTTTTGACTTTTCAATTATCACAAACAAGGAAAATGTTCTATTAACTAAGGTTTTACTAAAAATGGAAAAACCTTACACACCAACCACACTCTAAGAGAAAATAAAGTCTTGAGTTCAAATTTTTCCGAACAAAATTCAATAAATAATATTAACTATGAAACCTACAACAATATACGATTTAAAGAGTAGGATTTGTTGGCTCTACAATGCATTAAACGGAATTTTATTTTGAACCATACCGAATCGATTCACACCCAAATGCATTAATGGGGAGTTGTTGTGATTTGGACATGGATGGGTGTTTGTCTCTGCTTTGGCAAGAGATCCACATATAGTCCTCACCACTCCTATACATTTTATTTTGAACATACCGATTCGATTCACACCCAAATGCACTAATAGAAGGTCCAATGGGAGTTTGTAGAAATTTGGACATGGATGAGTGTTTGTCTCTGCTTTGGCAAGAGAGGCTACAACTTTCACATCTCCACATATAGTCCTCACCACTCCTATACATTTTATTTTGAATCATACCGAATCGATTCACACCCAAATGCACTAATAGAAGGTCAATGAAGGAGTTGTTGTGATTTGGACATGGATGGGTGTTTTTCTCTGCTTTGACAAGAGATGTTACAACTTCCACTCTTCACATATCGTCCTCACCACTCCTATACATTTAAAATCCCCCCCACCCCCCATAATTAATATTTATAATTATAAAAGAGAGATGTTATTGGCACCCAATTTTTACTTATAGTAACCCCAATTTCTTAAATTGTTTTATCACACCCCCTATCAAAGAATAAAACACACCATTCAAACATTACAAAAGTTTGGTTCACGTTATTACCTCAACATAGAGTTTATAAGTAGGATGGGCTCACATAAAATCTTAAATCTAAGAGAGAGAATCACGAACCCACCGAATTTTGGTTGGGTTTGGCGAACCAAAACATTAAGTTAGACAAACAATTTTATTATATGTTTTTCATTGTTCATATTTTAAATTTAAATTTTTTTGTAGAGGGTAAAATCGGGATTAGACACAACGTAAATAAGGCGAATATTGATCACATGTCAAATTTAATGCGTATCTTGAGATTTTGATTAATCTATTTTTGAATTTGATTTTATTTGTAATCTTATCCAGAAATAGAAAGTTTCCTAATTGATTGGGGAGTATCTATTTTTAGATAATGATATATTTAGTAAAGAATCCTATATGATTTGTCTTTCCTTTTTAAGGTTTGACTTTTGTATTTGTATAAAGAAAACTTCTAGGTAAAAACAAGAAAGGAAAAAAAAATAGAGAAGGCTAGATTTTGTAGACCTTGTGTTTTTGTCTTCTCTCCATTTTTCCCTTTTTTTTATATTATAATTTTCTATATGATTTTTTATCGTTTATGTGCATTAAGAACAATGAAGATCATATTGAAGGTAAATCTTGAGGAATCGACGACATCCAAAATTTTACTTCTGTAATTTTATTATTTTATTTATATTTAAGTTGAAATTTTTGACATCCTAATTGTATGTATAACTTGTACACTTGAATTATATATATACGCACAAGTAAATCAAGCAAACGAACATTTATAAAAAACCAAAACAAACGATATACAAAATCAAAACAAACCAAGAAACGATTATATCTACCTAAACCTCTAAACCAAGTTCATTCTAGAGTGGTGAACCACGAACCCAATTTAATTGAGTGAATCAAAAACCAAGTAATATATATATATATATGAACCATTGATAGCTCTGGATCAAGTATAATCCAATTTAATTCCGTTACCTGAAGCCTCTAATAGTTTGACTTGTTTATTTTTTCCTACTAGGATGGAAGCCATGGAGTTAATGGAGCTAGTACCATGAGTTTAAATCTCGTCTGAGACCAAGATGACTTGTCCTATTTGTCTTAGTACCGGTCACGAATGAGACAAGTTGATAAATTGTCTCAAACCTGATGTGTTTCTCAAAGGTCAATCCATTGTGTCATTTTTGAACGAGATGACTTGGTCTTGTTCATGGATGAGAAGTCAAAATGAGTTTTTATAACCATAGGAGTAGACACTACTGTGAGAGCTCTTATAGCTTCCGTAATGTACATATAAGTGGGTTTGTTAGCATCAGACCCACTAAGTTTAATTAATCAAATATCTCCAATGAACTTGTTAAAATGTGTGTTCAACATGTAAGAAGTTAGAATTATGTTAATTGTGACCAGCCTTTTGTTAAACCTAATAAATATTCAATTCAACTGATTTTTTAATAATAAAAAAATGTTAAACTTAAAATTTAACATGTACATTAGAGATGAGACATGATTTTTAAATTTCTTTTGAGATCGAGATGACTTGCTTAAGTCATCTCGATCACGTTCAACAATGATACAAATATGCAAGGTGTTTCAACATTCACATCATCTCACGAGATAAAAGAGATGTCTCAAACGATATTTTGAAAATCTCGTCGGAGTAAATTGAAATTTTGATTAAAATACATTTTTTTTTCGAATTTAAATTTTATTATATAAATAAAACATTATTTTATGACTAAATATTTTTCTTCTATATCTTATTTTATTAAAAAATTATATATATATATATATATATATATATATATATATATAAATCAATCAATATAAATCGAGTCAAATGAATTGTCTCGTTGACTCATTCGAAACAACTCGGTCTTTTTCTGTGAACGAGAAGAGACGACGAACCGAGTATTGAAATCATGAGAGGAGAACAAGTTTTGTTTGTTTATAATTACCAATTACTACAGGCCCGATTGATTCAGTTGCCTGAATCTGTTGTCAGCTTCTGCTGTCAGAATCTAAAACACTGAAAAACTTGTTTGATAGAGCTTTTGTAAAAGTGCTGTGCTATCAGAATCTACTGTCAGAATCTGGTGATTACTGTTTGATACAGCTTCAAGAATCTGCTGTATTAAGGTAAAATGACCAGAATACCCTTAAGGTTGATAATGCACCCAGAATGCATTAAAAATTATCAAAATACCTCTATAAATATATAATTACACTAAATATATATAAATATAATAAAATTATATAAAAATTAAAAAATATAATTATTTTAATTTTAAAATATTTATAATTATAAAAAAAATTATAGAAAAATTTATAATTATATAGAAATTTTGGCAGCATCTCCTCTTAAAAATGGACATATGAAATTTTCCTGACAAACAAAATACCTGCATAGTATGCAATCCAAAATTCACATTGTACATAAGCACTTACGAGTACCAAAGACCAATCAATTGGCACATGTTAGGAGACAATGAATTACCTTTCAACCCCCCTTGAATAGAACCCACGGTTAGATATCAAAGTAATATTCACAGAGACTCTAATAATTACAACTAGGGGAGTTTTTGTTATTTAATATAAAAAAATCCTAAAGGAATTACTTTAAAAAAGAAAGTAATTTAGACAAACATACACCTCTTCATTTAAGTGAATATTTGAGATGCACCCTTGGTTTTCAAATACCTTTAGATGTTTTTAACAAGGCCATTATTTTTATATCTGAATCTATAATCAAGTTAAACTAATAAAAATATCTATCCTAAAGAGTAAATTTCACTAAGGTATGAAACAAAGTAGCCCGTGAGGTTCGGCTATAAATTCTTTAAATTCAACATAGGACATATAAACTGAATTCACCTTTACTATCCCCAAGAATTGCACTTATCACACGTTTCACCCCAAAAAAAAGATACAAAACTACAACATGTAAATCATCGTCCTCTATACAATAGTTGCCATACTTACTTTCCCTATAAGACAACGTTATCAGCTCCAATATTTTAGCGGAACAAATATAAATGGAAGTCTTATAAAAAAATTTCTTATACCCATCAAAAGAAAAATATAATAAAAGTTCATAGTTTCACAGTTCTCATTCCTAGCATGCTGTACAAGGTAACACCATAAGTAAATTAAATGAGAAGATAGAACCATCCCGCATAATGGCCAACTACAAAAAATAATACATGCATTATTTCTTTGGATATTTGAGGAGCATTTTCTTTGGGGCATCAAAAATGATTTTTTTTTATCCATTATAAAACCCTAAAAAATATATGAATCTATTTATCTCTTGAAATTGAGGGGACTAAAACCTGATAATATATGAATCTATTGTTCATTTGGGGTTTCAGATCTTGGTGAGTTGAGTTGGAGATCGATAACTCTCCTTATAAATTTGATTATCGAATACCCAATAACATTATATTCAATTTATAAAAAATATATATATATAAATTATTGAATATCTGAAAACATTCGAGACAATTTATTTTAAAAAAAAAAATTATAATCTATAATTCCCTTATTTTTCGAATCGATTTATAACAAGAACAGAACCAGAAAAGATGATAATTCATCGATTCGAGAACTAAAAAAAGTGAAAGATATTAAATAAATACAGATGTAGAATAAAACTGAAACAAAATCGTCTCTCCGGGGAGTTGCACTGATTTATAAATAAGAATTTGCGAAGTACAAAAAAAATAAAAATAAAAATAAATCCAAATTCAGTGTTAGAATAACAGAGCGTTGGATCATCGAACAAAAATTCTATTTTGTGCTAGGGTTTAACAAGAATAGAACCAGACGAGACGATAATCCATGGATTCAAGAAAAACAAAAAAGTGAAATAAATTAAACAAACCGAGACGGAAACTGAAACAAAATCGTCACACCAGGCACGAGATCCAAGACTGTAAGTTTTCGGATGAGAATTCCAGAAGTTCGAGTGACCCATCTTCGTAGAAGAAAAATCCCAATTTCGAATATCTATTATTGAAGCGCAATTGAAACGGAGAAATCTATTGGCACAATGAATTGAAGCTCGAGAAATCTATTGGCACCATGAATCAGTCGGCTAGTTGTCGTTTTCAATGAGATACGTCGACTGTAGAAATCGATGGGTGAAATGATTGAGAAGCACCCATACCAAATCGAGGGTTTCTATGGCAGAGAGAGAGAGAGAGAGATTTTAGGAGAAGAGGAGAAGACGACGACGTCGGTGTCCAAGGGTTCGGTCGAGAACGATGTTGCTGTGTGAGGGTTCTATCGAAGAAGAGACGAAGAGAAATGAGTTAAAAAAAAACGGAGGGCAATAACGTCTTTTCACATGAGACGTTTTTCGGTAATTCGCGTCTCCCTCAAACGCAAATAGAAGAAGCTCTAAAATTCTGCTTTTCACATTTGCGTTTATAAACGCAATTTGGTAACGCAAACTCGGAAACACAAAACGCAAATGATTGCGGCCCGTTTGATTCAGCTTCAAAACGCCGCGTTTTGACGCAAACGCCGGTAAAATTGCGTTTTGAAGCGCAATCAATCGCCCCCTACGTGTGTTAAAGGCGACACCTCTTAACATCTCCATAGCCCAAGGAGATGCTCTTTGTTGCAAGCTTTTTCTGCGAAAGTGTGAAGCTGCAAATCCCTCTAAAAACCTTCGAAGAAACCCTAAAATCCCAATCGAAATTAGGGTTTTAGTTCAAAATATCTTCACCATCTTCACTCGTCCATGCCTCTCCTGCAATCTCCTCCAACCCGATCACTGCCTCTCCCTTTCTCCCAATCTCTTTTTTTTTTCCAAGAAACCCCATAATTTTATTCAGAAAACCCCCCATCAGAATCCCCAAAAAATCGATTTCCATCTCATCTTGTTCTGTCCCAAAAGCACTTCCTTTGACAGAGCAAGAAATCCTCCAATCTATCACTGAATCTGATGGAGACAAAGAGAAGAAGAGCCTTCCTGGCATTCGAATTTACGAGAACGACATGGCTCGACTGAATTTGATTGGAGATGTTTCTTTCGAGCAAGCTGCTGCTGCTGCTGCTGCTGATGGAGGTGAAGCTGCGGACGAACATATTGTGTCCGGCATTTCTACTATGGTGGTGGAGACGGTTTTCCCGGGCCCATTGGTCGAGCACAGCACAGTCTCAACTAGATTGGTGAGTTAAATTTTACATCTTTTCGGGTACCCATTGAAGAAAATTATTATTATTATTATTTTTTAATGTGTTTGTGTTTCAAATGGTAATTTGCTTAAATTTCCATGTTGCTTGAGGCATACCATTTCATAATTTTCTGGTGATCCATTGAAAAAAAAAATAGTTATTTGATTTGTGTTTATGTTTCAAATGGTAATTTGCTTAAATTTTGATGTTGGGTGAGACGAACCTTTTCATAATTTTTTTGTTACACATTGAAGAAAAAATGTTTATTTGAATGTGTTTGCGTTTCAAATGGTAATTTGCTTAAATTTCGATGTTGGTTGAGACGAACAATTTCATTAAAAAAGATTGGTGAATAAAAAAAGCTTTTATTTACTGGGGAGCTGACCTAAAACCCCAAAGCAAACCAACAGAGAACAAAGAACGAAAACTACCCGTACAATTACAACTGCAATCCCAGCTCCCCAAGTGGTCTTCAAAAAATATCCCTCTTGCTTCAATGAACAACGAGCTCCAATGAAACAAAAGACCTAGAACGTTGATGATAACCTCATGGACTTCTTGCTCCTTATTCTTGAACACCCTAGCATTTCTTTCACGCCACAAGCCCCAACAAATGGCAAAGGATAGGATGGACCATAACTTTCTTTTGAAGGTTTGGAAGCGCCCCCCCCCCCCCCCCCCCCCCCCCCCCCATGGACCATAACTTTCTTTTGAAGGGTTGGAAGCGCCCCCCCCCCTCCCCCTCCCACTCCCCCTCCCCCTCTCCCTGTGACCAACACTAAAAAATGCTCTAAAGCATTCTTGGAATTTGCTCCACAACTCCAAACAAACTGAAAAAAAATGAGATCAAACCAAGGAAGCAGTTGCGCAATGGAGAAGGATGTGGCTTACAGATTTCATAATTTTTTGGTTACCCATTTAAGAAAATGTAGTAATTGAATGTGTTTCAAAGGATAATTTCTTGAAGTTGAGACGAACCCAACCAATCACCAAAAGCACTTAGGTGTTAATGTTGTGGTAACACACTCTGCAGCCTTTGTTCCACTGTTTTTCGGCTTTCACTTTGTTACCCTCCTCAAGTTCCTTGGTAGCCCTTTCCTCGGGCTGCCTTCCAATAACATCCTTTGTGCCCACTATGTGACCTTTCCCCGACTTTCACTTTGGTGCCGCTCTTTCTGGGTTCTCAGCTTGCCCTTTCCCAGGTTGCTCCTGGTGAGTTTGAACCCAAGACTTGCAACTAATGCACCAAAGGAACATTGTTAATGGGGCGGGAAGTTAAGCACATATTTCTTGGGGGTCATAACATGGGCGTTTGAAACTGTTGCAGGAAAGTGGAGATTTTTTCAATAGTTGTTAACATCTACTTTGGATATCTTAGTCCTGAAAATCTCCCAAACTTTGGTGTGTGTGCATGCGTGTGTGGGGATATCGAAGCCCATCAGTTAGTGAATTGCCCGTAAAAAACATATATCATATGCCTCCATGTTTTTGGGTTATATTTATGTCCTGAGTCTAGCCATCTCTTATTATATCAGCTGTCTGCTATTAGTTTGCTGTTTGGTTTTAAGGCTTAATTAAACCCACACAGTTTTCCTGCACCTTAGGTTGTCACATCACAATGGTATTGGGTCACCCACATTCGGGCTTCATAAAATTGCTAATAACTATGGTGGATGACATTTCATCGTTTGCTAGTCCATCTAATTTTCAAAAGGAATCAAGATTTTTTAATGTCCCCCCCCCCCCCCCCCCCCTTCAACTGTCTAATACTTACTTATAATCATCATCATAGTTTTGCTTTATTCAAAATATTGGGTTCGGCAACATGATTACCTTTTATCTAAAATACCTAAACTTAATTGTTTTGACAGTTTATGCCAGCGAGAAAAGTTAAAGAGAAGGCCAGGAAGCTAAGAAATACTCTCCCCAAAGATATGCTGTCCAGCATGTCATCTAGAAATATACTTGCCCTGACATTTAGACAAGTAGTCTTGCAGTGTATTTGGAGTTTTGAACTGGAATTATTTGCTCCTGGAGCTGAGCGAAACAGGAAGATCTTGAAAATCCAAGAGAGGTTACGTACCCTTCCTTATCTATTATGCTTCTTTTTAAATTTTCAATGTCTGCCACTCATTTTCATAATATCATAATGTCCAACCTGCAGGGATCTTATGGTACTGATAGGTTCAGTTCTCTTATGCATTTCATATCAGCAGGTCCCGGCATTCTCCACTCTGAGCTCATCAGATGAACGATTTCTTTCTGTGCTTGCAGAAGCTATTTGCATGTCTTGTTTTGATAGCACTGAAATGGATTTCTGTGACAACTCCTTAGGTACAAGTTCAAACAATATTTTTTGTTGGTTTCAGAAGCCCAGAAGGGTTGCATCGAAGGACTTTTCTGTTGTCATATATAAATTATCTCAAGATGAGATAATTGAAAGTGCTAAGAAGTTTTTGGAAAATTTCAACAGGGAAAATTATATTCCAAGAGAAGAGAAAAGGAAGCACCGGTGGTGGACTTCATCAACATATTCAAAATTGGAAAGAATTGGTGGTCCCGAGTTCATTACATGGACAAGCGAGTATGTACCCGCTTACAAGATTCAAGTTGATGCATATAAATTTGATAATTCTAAGTTTGAAGGGTGGAAGAAGTCTGCAGAGAATATGTGGGAAATTCTTTTGACTCACAAACAAATGGTATTTAATCTTTCCTTGCAGCCTTGGCCTTCTACCAGCATTGTATAATGGAGAACTCTAATTCATGTTAAATATTACACAAGTTAATATTACTGGGCTTTTATACAATTTATTGGCGGACAGAGACTCACAGTTGGCTTTCTAACAAGCATTTTACCGGACCAAAACTAGATATTTTTTTATTATAGAAAATTAATAAAGGACCCTAGCAGGGATTTCTTTCTAATTAGTCCCTGAGATTTGGACGGTTGCTTGATAAGCCATTTAGTTAAACTTTCTTTTCTTAATGGTCCCTCAACCCAATCGCAGGTTATAATATTTTGAAATACTTAAATGACCCTTTTTCAACGATTTTTAAACGTGAATGACGAAAAAAATGATACACTTTTAATTTTGAACATTTAGATGTATTTTTTGATTTATTGCAACAACTAAAATAAAAAATGTAGAACGAAATCGAAATTAAAAAAAAAATAATATATATATATAATATAGGGTCGCGTTCCCACGACCCCCATTTCGACCCCCATCGCGACCCCCGATGTCAGCTATTCGATTTCCGTTAGATCTACGGTCCAGATCAATTATTCGATGGTAAAATAACGAGAATTCGTTATTTGCAAACGCCTCCCCGTAAAAAATAACAAAACAGTTCAGATTTCTTTTCTCTTCCTCTTCCTCTTCTCTCTCTCAAAAACAGATCAGATTTCTTCCTCTTCCTCTTCTTCCAAAGCTCTCTTCCTCTTCGTCTTCTTCCAAAGCTCTCTTCAAACTCACATATGCGACAACCCCCATCACCGTCTTCCTCATCTCTCTCTAAAAAATAGTTCTGATTTTTTCCAAAGCTTTCTTCCTCTTCGTCTTCTTCCAAAGCTTTCTTCCTCTTCGTCTTCTTCGTCCTCTTCAAACTCACATTTGCGACAACCCCCATCGCCGTCTTCCTCATCTCTCTCTCTCTCTCTCTAAGTCGTTGCGAAGAAACGAAGAGCTCGGCCGAACCCCAGCTCGACAGAAATCCAACTCGTCATCCCTCCCTCTGCTGGAAACGAAGACAGAACCTCGGCTTCGTCCTCATCTCTCTCCCTCTCTCTCTCTCTCTCCAACAGAAACCCTAAGGTAAACCCTTAATTTTTTTTTTCTTATTTTTTTTATGTATCGATTATGACGAATCATCGACAAATTTTGTTTTCAAAGCTGCTTTGTTTCATTGATATTGAGTTGTGGTATATTATACGTATGGGTTTGTCTAAATTCAAAATATCCAAGTATCCACGAAATCAGAAACCCTTAATTACTTTTTATTTTAAATTTCTTCGGTTATTCTGAGTTTTATATATGTTTAACTGAAAATTTTACAATCCTTATGTGTTTAATTCGAAGAAATGGGTTCGAATGGAAATTCCTATGCGTTTTTTTTATTTTATGATTGTTCATGTTCATGTTAATCTGCCTTATGTAAGCTGCATTTTTCTCTATCTACTAAATTGTGAATAGCTTATTATCCAAAACCTTCACAAATTTAGAAATACACTCTCAAATTTTTTGTTTTGTTTTAGATTCGTATTTGTTAGATTTAACATTAACATGATCCTAATCCGAATTGTAAATAACTGTTGAAGTTGTTTCAATGTGTTATAACACTTTGTAATGTTGAGAATAGGTAAAAGTTGGGGTGCCAATAGAAACACTCTCTCATTATTTATTAGATTTAGGATTTTATATAAGCTTAATCCTAATTGTAAACGACACCTAAAGTTGAAGAGTTTCCAAAAGGAAGCTTTGGAGGCTTGGTTAGCTAACCGAGATTGTCTTGTTCTTGCTGCAACAGGATTGGGTATGGATTTTTTATATTTTTATTTTAATTAAGTGAATTGGGTGGTTGTAATTGAGCTGAAGACCCCTTACAATGTCAGGATCAAAAAGAACAAATGAGTTTGCTTCCTCCTTACAAACTTTGTCTATTGTTGCCAGGCTGGAAGGGTTTGTTTCCAACAGAGAGCAGTCCTATGAAGATCCTATTGAAGAGTAAGTTTCATTTTTCAACTTTTTATTTTTATTCTTTTATTGAAGAATTAGTTCCTTAACATCAATGTAGAGTTGCTGATAAAATTAACTAAACTTTCCTCCCTTTTCCCTGTGATAGATTATGTCATGCTTGCAGAGAAATCCTAATATTTTGAAGTCCTTTCTTCAGGTTACTATATGCTGTTTTTGTCGTTTCAAGTGAGAATGCAATTGTTGCTGAATTGGCTGCAACATTACAGGGCAGCCCAAGGCCTTGCTCATGCTGAATTGGTTACTATATGCTGTTTTTGAAAATAATCCAACTACTTTCTTTAATTTTCTCATCCTTAAATAAAACTCTTTGATCTTTGCTTTTAATGCATCTAATCTGGTGATGGTATCCAGCCCACATTTGATTGCTCACACTAATTGAAATTTTACTTTATTCTTAATTTTCTATGTTATTAAATTTCAAAGAATTTCCTTACATCAAACCATTATTCCCCATCTTGTTTGCTATTATTTTCTACATGGGTTCATTGACCTCAATGTTGAGAGAGAAATCAACATCCAATTGAGCTATGGGCCCAACTTCTGTTTACATTTTTCCAATATGGAGACTGTCTGATATCTGCTACAATCAATCTGTTTTGTTATATGGTCATCCACGCAGAAGAGAAAAAACCATAATTTTGAATGGACTTTCATGTAAAATCCAATGAGAAGAAAATTATTAAGGGTCTCTATGATTGCACATGGTAAATATGTTTTTTAGGTCAATGATTGTGTGTTTTCCATGGAATTCATTTTCCTGTCCAACTTCTATTTACTTTTCTTCACTGGTAATGGGAAGAATAATAATCTTTTTCTCTTTAATGTCAGGTGAGGATAGGTTCTCAACTTTCCAAAGAAGGGATATAAGGAGTTCCATGGATTGGGTGGGGAACGAGTGGGTTGATATCAAGGCAAAACCAGATATTCTTTCATCCATTTCTGCAGCTGTTAGTCCTAGAATGAAGCTTTCTACTTGCTTGACTGTCACAATTACAGATGTGTGGTAGTTCAAGCTCTTCCTAGATCAACTTAGAACCATAGTTGAATGTTTTCCATTAAGTCCAGACTTCTATTTGTGTTGTACTTATGTTCTTTAGGCTGTGAAGTCATTGTCTAAAATGTTTCTCATTTGTAATTTATGTATCGTCATGTTTAAACTAATCAGCTTGTTTGTATTTTGCACCTTGGAATTCAGTTTATATTAATGGTCATGTTGAGTGGATCATAAATCTGAAGCAGGTCAGGTGAAAGGGTAACTAAAGATGAACATTGGATCAAGTTCAATGTGGTCTGAGTTGTAATTCTCTCCTTTTTGTTTGTTGAGAAAGTGACCCATTCAATAACATACAAAACCCATGTCCTTCAATAGAAATGCCATCATTTTCTTCCCTTTTATTTTCTATATATTCATCACCATTTTGTTGGAATGATCACTGTGGCATAAGGTCAGATGAATTCATTTACTAAACATCAAACAACGTGCTGGTTGCCCAACCTTTGAAACCTATAGACCTCAGTGATGGATATGTATAACAAACCCATCATAGCCATTGACCATCTCACCACTCAAGTTCAAGTAGGTGAAAAAAAAAAACAAACACTAAATAATATTCTCTGCTCAAAATTGAAGCCATGACCAATAAAGGAGTAATCAACAGCGTCAAAGTTAATAGTTACAAACACTTCTCCTAACTTCATTTGGCAATGTGGTGCTTACTTTGGCTCCAATTTTCTATTTTGGTATGTGGTAGGTTGAATAAGTTAAAAACAAAATTCTCTCAGAGACCAAATATTACCAGCCTGATTTGTAACTTGATAATACTATCGTCTATAATGAATAAAAAATAACTAAAATAAGAGAATGATTAATTAAAGAGGGCCAATCTCCTAAATTCATTGAGGAAACTCATGCTGATATGCTTTCAAGCATGATGATTATACTTCAACAACCAACATGTGAAATATTCTCTCTTAAGATGTCTGAAGCTTCAGCCACCCAAATTTTTTTTCTACAACATAATAATTAAACCACAGAGGCATAATGAAAATGTGGATAGAATCTATGAGCCAAAAATTGGTGATGTAATTATGTGAGACCAGGGCACATCAATGATTTAAATAGACCCCAAAGACCCTATCTTCCTGCCATAGTCACGCGTGGAAATTCTAATTTTGTCGTTGTTAGTTACAAAGACCCAAGAATTAACAAATAACCGAATCAAGAAAAGAAAATTTGCAAGAGATTGAGAAGTTCCAACTTGTTCCCAATTCAATAGTTCTGTATTGAACTCTATAAAAGCATTTCCATTAATCAAAATCTTACAAATTACTAAATATCCAACTGGTAAAAAGGCCTAATGTAGGCTTCGACAAGACTATAACATCAAATGAACCAAGTAATAATAGATTACAGGTTTCCTTTTCATCTCTTTAAATACTTGCCGATCAGCAGCATTACCTTGTCGAAAAATCATAGAGGCTTTCCATGTTCATAACTGCCTAATGAGAGAAGTGTTGATATTCCCAGTGTGACCTGCAATAATGATAAAATTAAGGAAACAGTTACTAAGTAATTACTTAAAAAACGTACTGGCACTAGGAAAGACACATTTTAAATACATGTGAACACAAAACAACTTGAAGACCAGCCATGCCCATGGTGTTCCCAATTAAAGATTTCACTGCAGGATGTATGTCCAACTTTCTTGTCGCCCACCACAAACCACAGATTGAAAGCAATGTGGTGGTTGCTAGAATACGATGATCGAGCTGTAAAACAATCAAAAAATGAATATAATTTAATTACTACAGAAATAATAATACTCTTTAAAGAGCTTCTGGGTATGAAAGGCCTTATTAGCCATTTCTCATTTTAAGCTAGTGCACATAGTTTACTGAATTGGAAACAAATCAAGTCTGCCTTATTTGAAAAGCATGGTCAATCACAAAAATAGAGAGACTAAATCACCGTAAAGGTTAGGAAAACACTGTCATAAAAAATATTTTGATAGATAACTACAATTTAAACTGTCGAATCGACAAATAAAACCATGAAAGTATCTGTATACCCAATAACTTAGCATGGAAAAGGTTCCCTGTACGGTTGATGTATTCTCAAAGAAGTTGTGCATAAGTGGTTCCATTCTAAAAATATCATCTAGAATCCATGTATAACCCATCTTTGGAAAAGTATTAAAAGCATGACCCTGGTAACCGAGCATGTGATCAACTATTACATCATAATTTGCTTTTGGGTGACAAGTGACAACCACCTAGCCTATCCACTAAATATTTGAAAATAATGGAACAAATGAGAATGGGAATAATTTCATACAGCATCATTTCCTGCGACAAAAGCACCTGACACAGCAGTAATGCCAACAAGGAAGCTTATAGGGAGGGCAAGTCTCTGAACTTTAGATACCCACGAAGCAAGAGATTCAGAAGGTGGTTCAGGCATGACAATTGAAAAACCAGTCCAAAGAAGGCCACAGTATATAACAAATGCTGATGTAAGATGAGCTGCAAGACGGTAAGGGCGGACTCTCAGCTGAACATATTCAGAAATTGGCTCCTACAAAAGCAGAACCATATTAGTGAATTTCATGACTAAAACAAGTCAACACACATTAAAAAAATGTTAAAGTGCTTCTTACTTCTAAACCACTTTTCACCATCCACCAGCCAATTAGTCCCTGCCCAGCACCAAGTGCAAGGAGACAAGAGTCTCAGACTAAGTCGAAAGGTTATAAATCCCTTGCTAAGAAAATATGTAAATGGAAGAGCAAACATGACACCAAGCCCCCTTCCCCACATCCGGTGTGCATATTCCATCCAATATATGAATTTAAAATCTTCAATGCTCATCCATGTTATCCAATGGTTGAGCCTGGATGAATAGAAGGTCAATGTCATGAACCATGTAAAAATTCAGCACAAATTAGATGCATTAAAAGCAAAGATCAAAGAGTTTTATTTAAGGATGAGAAAATTAAAGAAAATAGTTGGATTACTTTCAAAATGAAAATCACATGGGGAGACTAAGTATTAAAAAGAAAAGCAAATCATATAAAAACTACAACAAATTTAAACTTCCCTGCCTAACAATTAGGATTATAGAAGTGCTATAAAAACTCATGTACAGTTTTCATACATACAAATTTTATATAAAGCTATAAAAACTCATGTACATTTTTCATACATGCAATTCAGAACATGAAATTACAAAAAAAAAAAAAAAACAAGTTTTTGGACTATGTCCCATATATCAGCTAAGCAGCAATAACACCAACAAATAATAACACTCTCTAATATACAACACACAAATGTCAAAAGCAATTCAACACATTTTTTTTTTCCAATTTAACAAATAGAACCAAAGTTTTTAATAAATTTTTTTTAGTCCTGACCAGAGATGCTTTTCCAAGATACAACCAACCATAAATAAGATTCCAACACACTAGCCATACTCAAACATAGCAGAGCCCCAGTACAAGAGCCTCAGTATCCAATTGAATTTAACTGTGGGTCATATTATTAGAGAGTAGAAAGAGGAAAGATATTTGAAGTCCATAACTCAATCACAAGGAGAATGGACCAACACACACACACACACACAATCCCAATCACAAAGAAACTCAAAAAACAAGGATATTAATAGCCTAGAGAACCATGAAACTCTCCAAGGCAAAAGAGTGGCATCTCTCTATCTGATCTACGACCACCCTTTGGTTCTATTTCGATGACTTTCAAGTCTGTTTTAGTATATGTTTCATCATTCTTACAGTTTCATAAAAATTTCATTAATATTTTCACATCATTTCCATGAAAATTGTATAAATTTCCACACTAATCGAAACATTTTCATGAAACGTTTTGATTTCGAAGCTAACTGAAATAGACACCGAATCCACATTTAGTACCTTACATCAACACAAAGATGTGCATAAGCAAAAAACCATTCACCATTTTAGACTAAAAATAAAATAAAAATAAAAATAAATTAAGGGTTTACCTTAGGGTTTCTTTGGAGAGAAAGAGAGAGAGAGAGATGAGGACGAAGCTGCGACCTTCGTCGACGCCGTCGCAAACAAAGAGGAAGAAGAAGATCGTCGTCGTTAGCAGACGAAGTTGAAAAAAAACAGATCTGTTTTTGGGTCTTCATTTTTGGGTGATTCGAATATCAGTTTGAATCGTCGCGATGGGTTGGAATAGTTGGTAGATCGAAGAGTGAAACGAAGAAGATGACGTCGATCTGTTTTTCGATCGGAAGGACCTCTGAGTCGAAGAGGAAGAGAGTGAAGAAGAAGACGAAGATGGATGGAGAAATCAGATCTGTTTTTTTTTTTTTAATGTTTACGGGGAGGCGTTTGCAAATAACGAAAATTCGTTATTTTACCATCGAATAATTGATCTGGACCGTAGATCTAACGGAAATCGAATGGCTGACATCGGGGGTCGCGATGGGGGTCGAAATGGGGGTCGTAGGAACGCGACCCATATATATATATATATATATATATATATATATATATATATAGGGTCAGGTTCAAACGACAACCATTTCAACACACATATAGACAACGTGTTTTGTCTTATATGGGCAAAAATGTTTGGAATGGGCTGATTTTTTGTGAGGATGATCTCTGTGGTGAGGAGATCATCCTTGCCAAAAATCAGCTCATTATGAAACTTCTAGACCGTTCAATTTTTGTTGAAAAATTATAGACCGTCCAATTTTTGTAAATTAATTTGATGGGGTTACAAGTTTTGGAATGGGATGATTTTTTGCCAGGATGATCCCCTCATCACAGAGATCATCCTCACAAAAAATCAGCCCATTCCAAATATTTTTGCCCATATAAGACAAACACGTTGTCTATATGTGTGTTGCAGGAACCCGACCCATATATATATATATATATATATATATATAGGATCAGGTTCAAACGACAACCATTTCAACACACATATAGACAACGTGTTTTGTCTTATATGGGTAAAAATATTTGGAATGGGCTGATTTTTTGTGAGGATGATCTCTGTGGTGAGGAGATCATCCTTGCCAAAAATCAGTTCATTATGAAACTTCTAAACCGTCCAATTTTTGTAAATCAATTTTGATGGGGTTAGAAGTTTTGGAATTTGATGATTTTTTACCAGGATGATCCTCTCATCACAAAGATCATCCTCACAAAAAATCAGCCCATTCCAAACATTTTTGCCCATATAAGACAAAACACGTTGTCTAAATGTGTGTCGCAATGTGTGTTGCAGGAACCTGACCCATATATATATATATATATATATATATATATATATATATATATATATATATATATATATGGGTCAGGTTCAAACGACAACCATTTCAACACACATATAGACAACGTGTTTTGTCTTATATGGGTAAAAATGTTTGGAATTTGTGAGGATGATCTCTGTGGTGAGGAGATCATCCTTGCCAAAAATCAGTTCATTATGAAACTTCTAAACCGTCCAATTTTTGTAAATCAATTTTGATGGGGTTAGAAGTTTTGGAATTTGATGATTTTTTACCAGGATGATCCTCTCATCACAAAGATCATCCTCACAAAAAATCAGCCCATTCCAAACATTTTTGCCCATATAAGACAAAACACGTTGTCTATATGTGTGTCGCAATGTGTGTTGCAGGAACCTGACCCATATATATATATATATGGGTCAGGTTCAAACGACAACCATTTCAACACACATATAGACAACGTGTTTTGTCTTATATGGGCAAAAATGTTTGGAATGGGCTGATTTTTTGTGAGGATGATCTCTGTGGTGAGGAGATCATCCTTGTCAAAAATCAGCTCATTATGAAACTTCTAGACCGTCCAATTTTTGTTGAAAAATTATAAACCGTCCAATTTTTGTAAATCAATTTTGATGGGGTTACAAATTTTGGAATGGGATGATTTTTTGCCAGGATGATCCCCTCATCACAGAGATCATCCTCACAAAAAATCAGCCCATTCCAAACATTTTTGCCCATATAAGACAAACACGTTGTCTATATGTGTGTCGCAATGTGTGTTGCAGGAACCCGACCCTATATATATATAGTGGCTAGCTCGCCACTTTTTATTCATTATCGAGTTTAACATTTTTATTGAGCTCATCAATTTTTATTTATTGTTGAGCTCATCACTTTTTATTGTTGAGTTCAACAATTTAAAAAAAATGTCAAACTTGATAGTACACATGTTGAATCTAAAAATAGAAAGTATTGAGCTTAATGCTGGTAAAATCCAATCGTCTTCGTTTTTCAAACTTTTCTGACTAAAATGAATGAAAAGATTGACTCATCTTGATGCTTGATTTTTCTTTCTAGTTATTCTTTTTGAATTTTTGAATTTTTTGTCCTTGGTGATGTATTTGTGTTAAAAAAATAATAATTGAGAAGAGAGAGAGAGAGAGGGAGAGAGATAAGTAGAAATTTTGGTAGAGTTTTAAGTTGAGGGGTGTGGCTTGATAGCATATGTTGGATTTATGAGAAAAGAGAATTTATATAGAGTTTGGGGTAAAATGATTCAACCCTAAAAACAAATCAAAATAACATTCTTTTTGTTTTATTTTTCAATTGTATAAGGATTGAAATGGAATTTACCTTAGGATTTTAGGAGATTGATTGTGAAAATGCCTTGTATGAGGGACATAAGAGTGGAAGATGAGAAGCATGGGCTACATAATGTGATGGGGAAGATAATATGAGTATTTTTTTAATGGAGAGATGATGAGGATGTACAACACAAGGTGGTAGAGGTAAGGTGTAGATTAGGGTAGTAGGTGTATTGTAGTAGTAACATATGGCATAGGTAAGTTAGGTTTGAGAGATAAATTGTGGTAGTGACATGTGTCCACCTAAATGCACATGTGCTTAGGAGTTGAGCTAAGGCTTAGGTTTAGGATTTGGGCTTTGATTAGGATTTGAATGGATTTAATTTTTAAAAAGGGTTTATGGATGAATTGGGTACGGACTTCTGAGCAAAGGCCATGGGTCTTGTGCGTGCTTCATTAAACCAAATCCATCTTTCATGTGTTTTCTTGATTTCTCGGATTTGATCCGAATAAAATGAGGTGTCTACAATCTCTATGGTGATGAGATCATCCTCACAATAATCAATCCAATCTAAAACTTTCAATCCCATCAAATCCGAATAAAATGAGGTGTCTACAATCTCTATGGTGATGAGATCATCCTCACAATAATCAATCCAATCTAAAACTTTCAATCCCATCAAAAGTGATTTATAGTGGTGGACTTTTGATTTTTTATCGTAAATTTGTAAACCACTTTTGATGGGGTTGTAAGTTTTAGATTGGGCAAATTTTTTTTGAGGATAATCTCATTATTATCTAGATCATTCACATAAAAAATCAAATCAATCCGAAACTTTTAAGTCATATAGGACAAATTTTATCTCCCAAACTTTATATATATGAGGGAGATCCAAAAGATCTCAAATATACATACAATTATAGTATATATAAAAAGAAATCATTTCAACCATATTGAGGGAGGATCTGACCATGGTTCAACTAATTTGATAAGTTTTTGGTCCCAACTCAACCTTAAAACACTGATTAAAAAAAGAAAAAGAAAAAAACACTCTATGTGTGATCAAAAAGAGATTTTAAGATGTCTTATTTAATTACAATGTTAATTAATTAAGCTCTAAGTTATCTTAAAAATTGAATTATATTAATAATAATAAAAAAAAGAATTTTGTTAGTTGGGTTGCAATAGAATTGTAGAGAGACAATCAAAATTCTATGTGATCAAAAGGGAAAATGTTTAATGATCCCTATTGTTTAGGAGAACTATGTTAACATCCCTGATCACGTGGATTTAACAACCAAATACAAGTCTTTATGAAAAACAATAAAAAAAAGAAGTTTTCAAAAAAATAAAATAAAAATAAAAACATCTTTCAGCAATCCATCATATATTACATTCACGTAGCCTAGGTAATGTCACACCATGGCAATATGGCATAGTGACCACTTAATTAATTTTTGGATTAGTAGATAAAAACTTAACATATGAATATACATATACTACATCATTATACCAAATACAACATTAATTCTCAGTTTGTAGTTCATTATAACATTAACACAGACATAATTCTCACTCAACACATTTGCTAAATTCCTTATCTCATTTTGTTACTAGAAGCATTGGTTGCCCAGTTGACGTTTTTGTGGATTTTGAGTGAAAATTTTGATTAAGTAAAAAATTGATATTGTCCAAAAGAATCCAACTAGAAACCCGACCCATGCACCTTCCCACAAAAACCATGGCTCCTCCTCCTCCTCCTCCTCCTTCTTCGCTGTATAACTTCGTGGACTCATAGTTTGACATGGAACCTGAATTTGTTTCCCACACAACCCCTTGTTGTTAGCATAAGAATTGAGATCGTTCATTGTATCCATCTCGCTACCCTCCGGAATCTGACCCTCAAGTTCATTATTGCTTACATCCAATTTAGTAAGCTGTTTCATATTCTTGAATGTTTGTGGAATAATACCATAAAGCTTGTTATGTGACAAGTCTAAACTCTCTAGATTTTCAAATCCTCCAAAACTCGCAGGGATGCCACTGGAGAGTTTGTTATATGAAATATTGAGTGATTTAAGACCTGTAAGACAACCTAAAGATGATGGGATCTCGCCAGACAAATGATTTCTTGACAAGTCTAGCAATTTGTACATATATAGGCCATGACTAGGGAGACTTTGAACCATGCTCTTCCACTGTACTTTCGTGCCACTTCCTCTATGTTTTGGCAAGCTATGCATTTGAGTATAAAAACCATCAATCATCCCTGTGAGATTTCCAAACATCTGTGGGATTTCTCCATCGAGATTGTTGTTGGAAAGGTCGAGGATGTGAAGATTAGTTAGATTGGATAAAAGATGGGGGATAGACCCGTGGAAGTGATTTCCCCTTAAGATTAGAACTTTTAATCTTGATAATCGAGAGAGGAAGTTTGGTACCTCACCAGAAATTTCATTGTCATGGAGATCAAGGTACGTTAGGTTTTCCATTGTAGAAAAATTCTCTGATAAACGGCCTGAGAATCTGTTTTCTCCAAACTTGAGTGAACGTAGATTATTTCCAAAGTTCACTGGAACTTCTCCAAAGAATTTATTGGAGGATAGGTCAATGCACAACAAAGAAGGGAATTTAGGAATTTTGTCACCTGAAAAGTTGTTCTTAGACAAGATTAGTTCTTCTAAGTTGTGCAACCTTGTCATGGAATGCGGCAATGAACCAGAAAAATTATTTTGACCTAACCTTAGGATTCGAAGATTGGTCGCATCGTTGATGTTCTTTGGAAGTTGGCCAATAAAATTGTTGTTTGAAAGATCAATCACATCCAAGTCAGGTTTGAAAAGACGAGGTGGGAGGGAACCTGTGAGATTATTGTTGTTGAGATAAATGTTCGAGAGATTGAAATCAAGAAGCCATTGCGGGATTGTCCCTTCTAATTCATTGCCACTTAGATCCAATGAAGAAAGATCTTTCTGGTTGGACAGCCAACTGGGAAAGTTTCCACTGATGCCGCAGAATCCCAAATATAATCCATTCAACAAAAATTTGGGATTGATCTTCAAGTTGCCATGCAAATTAAGTTTGTTTCCTCCAAGATACAATTGCTCCAATCCCTCAATTTCAAACAACTCCACCGGGATCCCTCCTGTAAAAAACAAAATTATTTGTTAAATCAAAGATTGGATTTCCAAGTTAATAATGAGTTATTGAAATTTTACCTGATAAGTTGTTGTTGTACAGGATTAAATTGACGAGGTTAGACAAATTTCCAAAAGATGTTGGAATTCCACCAGTTAAGTTGTTGTCACTGAGGTCCAGATGAAGAAGGCTGGGTAGGTTGCCAATTTCAATTGGAATATTTGATGAAAGGGAATTGTTTTGAAGCTTCAAGGACTGTAGATCCCTTAGATTCTGCCAAATTGAGCTTGGGATTCCATCTGTGATTCCGTTGCTACTGAGATCCAATTCAACAAGCTTCGACAAGTTGCCAAATGATGTTGGGATTCCGCCAGAAAAATCATTATTATGGAGCTCCAAATTCTGCAATTGATTGAGGTTTCCGATCTCCGTAGGGATCTTTCCAGATAGATGGTTATAAGACACAACCAACTCTCTCAAGCTTAAAAGATGTCCCACTTCACTAGTCAAGTTTCCACTTAGAAAATTTGAACCCAGACTAAGAAATTTGAGATTTCTAAGACCAAATATTTGAGAAGGAATAGAGCCATTAAATCCATTAAAACCCAAGTCGAGAAAAACCAACCTAGTCAGGTTGAGAAAGCCGTTTGTCGGAATTTCTCCATGCATTCCATTCCCAGATATATTCAGATTTGTCAAGCTTCTTATACGAAAGAGTGGTGTCAAAGCTGCAACATTCGAACTCCCGATAATAGTGGAGAGATCAAGGCTTTCGACTAGTCTTGAAGAAAGGAGAGTAGAACAGTTTACACGATTCCATCGACAACAATCAGAATTGGAGACCCAAGAGTCCAAATCCAAAGGGTTGTACAAGAAGCTCTTGTCATGATTTCCAATTAATATGGATTTGAATTGGAGGAGAGCCTGTTCATGATCCTCAGGGCAGCATTGACATAGACTTGTGAAGAAGAAGAAGAAGAAGAAGAAGAAGAAGATGAAGAAGTAAGGAGAAGAGCAATGGAGTTGTGGTTGTGACTTGGCCATTGATTTGCTTTGGCAAGATATGGTGCTCACCAATCCTGTTACATTTCCTTTAATAGTAATTGAAGTTCAAAAAGTCGTTGGGTGGTTAGAAAGGGTTTTGTTCTTTGACTTTTTTTTGTTTTTTTTTTGGCTTGAGATTGGCATTATTTTATTGAAGTAGTTATTATTCTGTAATTTGAGTCATGTGGGTCTCTCTTAAAACTCATAAACAGCGTGGCTAAATAGTGGCTAACATGTACAGATCATCAGGACCCAACTTGCATTTATCCCCTACATGCACCCAAAAATAAATGGGTACCATGGCAATTTAATTTAACAAAAAAAAAAAAAAAAAATCATGAAGCCATTGGGTGATTAATACTTGATTTAGTAGTTTTTATTTGAATTCTAGAGCACTAAAAAATAAATCATTGACCTGAAAAATTAATTATTTCTTAACAACTTTAATGTGGCTTCCTTGAAATACCCTTAAATTCTACATAAAGACCAAAGGGGGAGGAGTGGTTATTTTTTCTAGACCTTGAGATAAATATTTGAGAGATTGAAATCAAGAAGCCATTGAGGGATTGTCCCTTTGAATTCATTGTCACTTAGATCCAATGAAGAAAGATCTTTTTGGTTGGACAACCAATTGAGAAAGTTTCCATTGATACCACAAGATCCCAAGTATAATCATTTCAACAAAAATTTGGGATTGATCTTCAGGTTGCCAAGCAAATTAAGTTTGTTTCCTCCAAGATGCAATTGTTCCAATCCCTCAATTTCAAACAACCCCACCGTGATCCCTCTTGTAAAAAATATGACCGGATACCACATAAATGTAGAGGAAAAATTTTATGAACTAAAAAAAAAACTTGACTAGTCGGATTGCTAAACACTAGACAGGTTGGCTCCAAACACAATGGTTGTAGTCCTATTGTGCCTTGGGCCTGCATGTGCGTGCGAGGCCCAACCTCTTTTTCTCTCTCACACTCAAGCAACTAGGAGCGTAGGAATATTTAAAAGATGAGCAAAAGTCCTATATTTATCCAATGTGGACTAAATATTTATAGAGCTATCTCTAACACTTAAAGAGAAATAATCTTTGACTTTTCAATTATCACAAACAAGGAAAATGCTCTTTTAACTAAGGTTTTACTAAAAATGAAAAAACCCTACACTAACCACATTCTAAGAGAAAATAAAGTCTTGTGTTCAAATTTTTCCCCAACAAAATTCAATAAATAATATTAACTATGAAACCTACAACATATACGATTTAAAGAGTAGGATTCGTTGGCTCTAAAATGCATTAAACGGAATTTTATTTTGAACCATACCGAATCGTTTCACACCCAAATGCATTAACGGGGAGTTGTTGTGATTTGGATGTGGATGGGTGTTTTTCTCTGCTTTGGAAAGAGAGGTTATGACTTTCACGTCTCCACATATAGTCCTCACCACTCCTATACATTTTATTTTTAACCATACCGAATCGATTCACACCCAAATGCACTAATAGAAGGTCAATGGAGGAGTTGTTGTGATTTGGACATGGATGGGTGTTTTTCTTTACTTTGACAAGAGATGTTACAACGTCCACATCTTCACATATAGTCCTCACCACTCCTATACATTTTAAAATCCTCCCCCCCCCCCCCCCCCCTCCCTCCCCCTCATAATTAATATTTATAATTATAAAAGAGAAATGTTATTGGCACCCAATTTTTACTTATAGTACCCTAATTTCTTAAATTATTTATCACACCCTATCAAAGAATAAAACACACCATTCAAACATTACAAAAGTTTGGTTCACGTTATTACCTCAACCTTAGAGTTTATAATTAGGATTAGGCTCACATAAAATCTTAAATCTAAGAGAGAAAATCACGAACCCACCGAATTTTGGTTGGGTTTGGCGAACCAATACATTAAGTTAGACAAACAATTTATTATATGTTTTTCATTGTTCATATTTTAAATTTAAATTTTTTTGTAGAGGGTAAAATCGGTATTAGACACAATTTAAATAAGGCGAATATTGATCACATGTCAGATTTAATGTGTATCTTGAGATTTTGATTAATCTATTTTGAATTAGATTTTATTTGTAATCTATTTTGAATTAGATTTTACTTGTAATCTTATCAAGAAATAGAAAGTCTCTTAATTGATTGGGGAGTATCTATTTTTAGATAATGATATATTTAATAAAGAATCCTAGATGATTTGTCTTTCCTTTTTAGGTTTTGACTTTTGTATTTGTATAAAGAGAACTTCTAGGTAAAAACAAGAAAGGAAAAAAAGTAGAGAAGGCTAGATTTTGTAGACCTTATGTTTTGTCTTCTCTCCATTTTTCCCTCTTTTTTTTAATTATATTTTCTATACTATTTTTTGTCGTTCATATGCATTAAGAACAATGAAGATCATATTAAAGGTAAATCTTGAGGAATTGACGACATCCAAAATTTTACTTCTGTAATTTTATTATTTTATTTCTATTTAAGTTGAAAATTTTAACATCCTAATTGTATGTATAACTTGTACACTTGAATTATATATACGCACAAGTAAATCAAGCAAACGAACATATATAAAAAACCAAAACAAACGATATACAAAATCAAAACAAACCAAGAAATGAATTATATCTACCTAAACCTCTAAACCAAGTTCATTCTAGAGTGGTGAACCACGAACCCAAATTTAAATTTAGTGAATCAACAAACCAAGTAATATATATATATATATGAACCATTGATAGCTCTGGATCAAGTATAATCCAATTTAATTTCGTAACCCGAAGCCTTTAATAGTTTGACTTGTTTAATTTTTTCCTACTAGGATGGAAGCCATGGAGTTAATGGAGCTAGTACCATAATTTTAAATCCCGTTTGAGACCAAGATGACTTGTCCTATTTGTCTCAGTATCGGTCACGAATGAGACAAGTTGACAAATCGTCTCAAACCTGATGTGTTTCTCAAAGGTCAATCCATTGTGTCATTTTTGAACAAGATGACTTGGTCTTGTTCATGGATGAGAAGTCAAAATGAGTTTTAAAACCATAGGAATAGACACTACTGTGAAAGCTCTTATAGCTTCCGTAATGTACATATAAGTGGGTATGTTAGCATTAGACCCACTAATTTTAACTAATCAGATATCTCCAATGAATTTGTTAAAATGTGTGTTCGACATGTAAGAAGTTAGAAATTATGTTAATTGTGACCAGCCTTTTGTTAAACCTCATAAATATTCAATTCAACTGATTTTTATTTTAAAAAAATGTTAAACTTAAAATTTAACATGTACATTGGAGATGAGACATGATTTTAAATTTCTTCCGAGATCGGGATGACTCGCTTAAGTCATCTCGATCTCGTTCAACAATGATACAAATATGCAAGGTGTTTCAACATTCACATCATATTTTGAAAATCTCGAAAAAGTACACTGAAATTTTGATTAAAATACATTTTTTTTCGAATTTAAATGTTTATTATATAAATAAAACATTATTATGACTAACTATTTTCTTCTATATCTTATTTTATTAAAAAATTATATATATATATATATATATGGGGCCATTCAAGGGCTAGATGTAAAAACATATGAAAAAACAATGGTTTTTCAAAATATGGGTTAGAGATTTTGGATTGAGCTGATTTTTTGCAAAAATGGTCACTATGATGAGAAGATCATCCTCACAAAAAATCAGCTCAATCATAAACTTCTAAATCCATCAAAAGTGATTTACAAATTATTGACAAAAAATCAACGGTCCACATTCTAAATCACTTTTAATGGGGTTAGAAGTTTCAGATTGGACTGATTTTTTTTTCAGATGATCTTTCCATCATAGAGATCATCCTCATAAAAATCAGCTCAATCCGAAATTTCTAACCCGTATTTTAAAATTTTATTAATATTACATTGTTTTTACATATGTTTTCTCATATGTTTATATATATATATATATGGGTCCCTTTCAGCAACAAACATTTTGACAAACATTTTGGCAAAACATTTTTCAAAACATGGGTTAGAGGTTTAAGAATGGGCTGATTTTTGGTGAGGATGATCTCTACGGTGAGGAGATCATCCTCATCAAAAATCAGCCCATTCCAAAACTTCTAGCCCCATATTAACAGGTTGAGAAATCGTGGACCGTCCATTTTTTGTAAACCATTTTTGTTGGGTTAGAAGTTTTGGAATGGACTGATTTTTGGTGATGATGATCTATTCCCTGTAGAGATCATCCTCACCAAAAATCAGCCCATTCCAAAACCTGTAACCCATATTTTCAAAAATGTTTTGCCAAAATGTTTGTCAAAATGTTTGTTGCTGAACATTTCCCTATATATATATATATATATATATATATATATATATATATATATATATATATATATATATATATATATATATATATATATGGGTTAGGTTCAAGGGCCATATGAGAAAACATATAAGAAAACTTTCGACGGTAAATAAAATTTTAAAATATGGGTTAGAAATTTTGGATTGAGCTGATTTTTTGTGAGGATGATCTCTATGATTGGAAGATCATCCAAAAAAAAAAAAAAAAATCAGTCCAATCTAAAACTTCTAACCCCATTAAAAGTGATTTAGAATGTGGACCGTCGATATTTTACCAATTTTTATCACTAATTTGTAAATCACTTTTGATGGATTTAGAAGTTTCTGATTGAGCTAATTTTTTGTGAGGATGATCTTCTCATCATAGTGACCATCCTTGCAAAAAATCAGCTCAATCCAAAACCTCTAACCCTTATTTTGAAAAACGAAAGTTTTCTTATATGTTTTCTCATATGGCCCTTGAACCTGACCGTATATATATATGGGTGACGTTCCTACGACCCCCATCGCGATCTCCGATGTCAGCCGTTCGATTCGCACTAGATCTACGGTCCAGATCGGATGTAGTGGTACAATCGATTGTAAAATAACGAATTTTCGTTATTTGCAAACGCCTCCCCGTAAAGAAAAGAAAAAAAACAGATCTGATTTCTCCATCCATCTTCGTCTTCTTCTTCACTCTCTTCCTCTTCGACTCAGATCTCCTTCTTCCGATCGAAAAACAGATCGGCGTCATCTTCTTCGTTTCACTCTTCGATCTGCCAACTATTCCAACCCATCACGACGATTCAAACTGATATTCGAATCACCCAAAAATAGATCTGTTTTTTTTTCGACTTCGTCTGCTAACGACGATGATCTTCTTCCTTCCTCTTTGTTTACGACGGCGCCGACGAAGGTCGCGGCTTCGTCCTCATCTCTCTCTCTCTCTCTTTCTCTCCAAAGAAACCCTAAGGTAAATCCTTAATTTATTTTTATTTTTATTTTATTTTTAATCTAAAATGGTGAATGGTTTTTTTGCTTATGCACATTTTTGTGTTGATGTGAGGTACTAAATGTGGATTCGGTCTCTATTTCAGTTAGCTTTGAAATCAAAACGTTTCATGAAAATGTTTCGATTAGTGTGGAAATTTATACAATTTTCATGGAAATGATGTGAAAATATTAATGAAATTTTTATGAAACTGTAAGAATGATGAAACATATACTAAAACAGACTTGAAAGTCATCGAAATAGAACCAAAGGGTGGTCGTAGATCAGATAGAGAGATACTGTTCTTTTGCCTTGGAGAGTTTCATGGTTCTCTAGGCTATTAATATCCTTGTTTTTTTGAGTTTCTTTGTGATTGGGATTGTGTGTGTGTGTGTGTTGGTCCATTCTCCTTGTGATTGAGTTATGGACTTCAAATATCTTTCCTCTTTCTACTCTCTAATAATATGACCCACAGTTAAATTCAATTGGATACTGAGGCTCTTGTACGGGGGCTCTACTATGTTTGAGTATGGCTAGTGTGTTGGAATCTTATTTATGGTTGGTTGTATCTTGGAAAAGCATCTCTGGTCAGGACTAAAAAATTTTTATTAAAAACTTTGGTTCTATTTGTTAAATTGGAAAAAAAAAATGTGTTGAATTGCTTTTGACATTTGTGTGTTGTATATTAGAGAGTGCTATTATTTGTTGGTGTTATTGCTGCTTAGCTGATATATGGGACATAGTCCAAAAACTTGTTTTTTTTTTTTGTAATTTCATGTTCTGAATTGTATGTATGAAAAATGTACAGGAGTTTTTATAGCTTTATATAAAATTTGTATGTATGAAAATTGTACATGAGTTTTCATAGCACTTCTATAATCCTAATTGTTAGGCAGGGAAGTTTAAATTTGTTGTAGTTTTTATATGATTTGCTTTTCTTTTTAATACTTAGTCTCCCCATGTGATTTTCATTTTGAAAATAATCCAACTACTTTCTTTAATTTTCTCATCCTTAAATAAAACTCTGCTTTTAATGCATCTAATCTGGTGTTGGTATCCAGCCCACATTTGATTGCTCACACTAATTGAAATTTTACTTTATTCTTAATTTTCTATGTTATTAAATTTCAAATAATTTCCTTATATCACACCATTATTCCCCATCTTGTTTGCTATTATTTTCTACATGGGTTCATTGACCTTAATGTTGAGAGAGAAATCAACATCCAATTGAGCTATGGGCCCAACTTCTGTTTACATTTTTCCAATATGGAGACTGTCTGATATCTGCTACAATCAATCTGTTTTGTTATATGGTCATCCACGCAGAAGAGAAAAAACCGTAATTTTGAATGGACTTTCATGTAAAATCCGATGAGAAGAAAATTATTAAGGGTCTTTATGATTGCACATGGTAAATATTTTTTTTAGGTCAATCATTGTGCGTTTTCCATGGAATTCATTTTCCTGTCCAACTTCTATTTACTTTTCTTCACTGGTAATGGGAAGAATAATAATCTTTTTCTTTTTAATGTCAGGTGAGGATAGGTTCTCAACTTTCCAAAGAAGGAATATATGGAGTTCCATGGATTGGGTGGGGAACAAGTGGATTGATATCAAGGCAAAACCAGATATTCTTTCATCCATTTCTGCAGCTGTTAGTCCTAGAATGAAGCTTTCTACTTGCTTGACTGTCGCAATTACAGATGTGTGGTAGTTCAAGCTCTTCCTAGATCAGCTTAGAACCATAGTTGAATGTTTTCCATTAAGTCCAGACTTCTATTTGTGTTGTACTTATGTTCTTTAGGCCGTGAAGTCATTGTCTAAAATGTTTCTCATTTGTAATTTATGTATCGTCATGTTTAAACTAATAAGCTTGTTTGTATTTTGCACCTTGGAATTCAGTTTATATTAATGGTCATGTTGAGTGGATCATAAATCTGAAGCAGGTCACGTGCAAGGGTAACTAAAGGTGAACATTGGATCAAGTTCAATGTGGTCTGAGTTGTAATTCTCTCCTTTTTGTTTGTTGCGAAAGTGACCCATTCAATAACATACAAAACCCATGTCCTTCAATAGAAATGCCATCATTTTCTTCCCTTTTATTTTCTATATATTTGTCACCATTTTGTTGGAATGATCACTGTGGCATAAGGTCAGCTGAATTCATTTACTAAACATCAAACAACGTGCTGGTTACCCAACCTTTGAAACCTATAGACCTTAGTGATGGATATGTATAACAAACCCATCATAGCCATTGACCATCTCACCACTCAAGTTCAAGTAGGTGAAAAAAAAAAACAAACACTAAATAATATTCTCTGCTCAAAATTGAACCCATGACCAATAAAGGAGTAATCAACAGCGTCAAAGTTAATAGTTACAAACACTTCTCCTAACTTCATTTGGCAATGTGGTGCTTACTTTGGCTCCAATTTTCTATTTTGGTCCGTGGTAGGTTGAATAAGTTAAAAACAAAATTCTCTCAGAGATCAAATATTACCAGCCTGATTTGTAACTTGATAATACTATCGTCTATAATGAATAAAAAATAACTAAAATAAGAGAATGATTAATTAAAGAGGGCCAATCTCCTAAATTCATTGAGGAAACTCATGCTGATATGATTTCAAGCATGATGATTATACTTCAACAACCAACATGTGAAATATTCTCTCTTAAGATGTCTAAAGCTTATGAGCCACCCAAATTTTTTTTCTACAACGTAATAATTAAACCACAGAGGTATAATGAAAATGTGGATATAATCTATGAGCCCAAAATTGGTGATGTAATTATGTGAAACCAGGGCACATCAATGATTTAAATAGACCCCAAAGACCCTATCTTCCTGCCATAGTCACGTGTGGAAATTCTAATTTTGTCGTCGTTAGTTACAAAGACCCAAGAATTAACAAATAACTAAATCAAGAAAAGAAAATTTGCAAGAGATTGAGAAGTTCCAACTTGTTCCCAATTTAACAGTTCTGTATTGAACTCTATAAAAGCATTTCCATTAATCAAAATCTTACAAATTACTAAATATCCAACTGGTAAAAAGGCCTAATGTAGCTGTAATTGGCTTCGACAAGACTACAACATCAAATGAACCAAGTAACAATAGATTATAGGTTTCCTTTTCATCCCTTTAAATACTTGCCGATCAGCAGCACTACCTTGTCGAAAAATCATAAAGGCTTTCCATGTTCATAACTGCCTAATGAGAGAAGTGTTGATATTCCCAGTGTGACCTGCAATAATGATAAAATTAAGGAAACAGTTACTAAGTAATTACTTAAAAAACGTACTGGCACTAGGAAAGACAAATTTTAAATACACGTGAACACAAAACAACTTGAAGACCAGCCATGCCCATGGTGCTCCCAATTAAAGATTTCACTGCAGGATGTATGTCCAACTTTCTTGTCGCCCACCACAAACCACAGATTGAAAGCAATGTGGTGGTTGCTAGAATACGATGATCGAGCTATAAAACAATAAAAAAATGAATATAATTTAATTACTACTGAAATAATAATACTCTTTAAAGAACTTCTGGGTATGAAAGGCTTTATTAGCCATTTCTCATTTTAAGCTAGTGCACATAGTTTACTGAATTGGAAGCAAATCAAGTCTGCCTTATTTGAAAAGCATGGTCAATCACAAAAATAGAGAGACTAAATCACCGTAAAGATTAGGAAAACACTATCATAAAAAATATTTTGATAGATAACTACAATTTAAACTGTCGAATCGACAAATAAAACCATGAAAGTATTTGTATACCCAATAACTTAGCATGGAAAAGGTTCCCTGTACGGTTGATGTATTCTCAAAGAAGTTGTGCATAAGTGGTTCCATGCTAAAAATATCATCTGGAATCCATGTATAACGCATCTTTGGAAAAGTATTAAAAGCATGACCCTGGTAATCGAGCATGTGATCAACTATTACATCATAATTTGCTTTTGGGTGCCAAGTGACAACCACCTAGGCTATCCACTAAATATTTGAAAATAATGAAACAAATAAGAATGGGAATAATTTCATACAGCATCATTTCCTGCGACAAAAGCTCCTGACACAGTAGTAATGCCAACAAGGAAGCTTATAGGGAGGGCAAGTCTCTGAACTTTAGATACCCCACGAACCCAAGCAAGAGATTCAGAAGGTGGTTCAGGCATGACAATTGAAAGACCAGTCCAAAGAAGGCCACAGTATATAACAAATGCTGATGTAAGATGAGCCGCAAGACGGTAAGGGCGGACTCTCGGCTGAACATATTTAGAAATTGGCTCCTACAAAAGCAGAACCATATTAGTGAATTTCATGACTAAAACAAGTCAACACACATTAAAAAAATGTTAAAGTGCTTCTTACTTCTAAACCACTTTTCACCATCCACCAGCCAATTAGTCCCTGCCCAGCACCAAGTGCAAGGAGACGAGAGTCTCAGACTAAGTCGAAAGGTTATAAATCCCTTGCTAAGAAAATATGTAAATGGAAGTGCAAACATGACACCAAGCCCCCTTCCCCACATCCGGTGTGCATATTCCATCCAATATATGAATTTAAAATCTTCAATGTTCATCCATGTTATCCAATGGTTGAGCCTGGATGAATAGAAGGTCAATGACATGAACCATGTAAAAATTTAGCACAAATTAGATGCATTAAAAGCAAAGATCAAAGAGTTTTATTTAAGGATGAGAAAATTAAAGAAAGTAGTTGGATTATTTTCAAAATGAAAATCACATGGGGAGACTAAGTATTAAAAAGAAAAGCAAATCATATAAAAACTACAACAAATTTAAACTTCCCTGCCTAACAATTAGGATTATATAAGTGCTATAAAAACTCATGTACAGTTTTCATACATACAAATTTTATATAAAGCTATAAAAACTCATGTACATTTTTCATACATACAATTCAGAACATGAAATTACAACAAAAAAAAAACAAGTTTTAGGACTATGTCCCATATATCAGCTAAGCAGCAATAACACCAACAAATAATAGCACTCTCTAATATACAACACACAAATGTCAAAAGCAATTCAACACATTTTTTTTTCCAATTTAACAAATAGAACCAAAGTTTTAAATAAAATTTTTTTAGTTTGACCAGAGATGCTTTTCCAAGATACAACCAACCATAAATAAGATTCCAACACACTAGCCACACTCAAACATAGCAGAGTCCCCGTACAAGAGCCTCAGTATCCAATTGAATTTAACTGTGGGTGAGTAGAAAGAGGAAAGATATTTGAAGTCCATAACTCAATCACAAGGAGAATGGACCAACACATACACACACACACACAATCCCAATCACAAAGAAACTCAAAAAAACAAGGATATTAATAGCCTAGAGAACCATGAAACTCTCCAAGGAAAAAAAACAGCATCTCTCTATTTGATCTACGACCACCCTTTGGTTCTATTTCGATGACTTTCAAGTCTGTTTTAGTATATGTTTCATCATTCTTACAGTTTCATAAAAATTTCATTAATATTTTCACATCATTTCCATGAAAATTGTATAAATTTTCACACTAATCGAAACATTTTCATGAAACGTTTTGATTTCGAAGCTAACTGAAATAGACACCGAATCCACATTTAGTACCTCACATCAACACAAAGATGTGCATAAGCAAAAAACCATTCACCATTTTAGACTAAAAATAAAATAAAAATAAAAATAAATTAAGATTTAGACTGTGTTTGTTAACAGTTCTGAAGTCTGAATGGAGGTGGTCCACCGTTCAAATTCAGACTTCAGCTTTGTTAAACATGTTTGTTAAATTTCAGATTTTAGAAAAAGAGGTCGATTTCAGCGGAAAAAATTCAGCGATAGAAAGTCGCTGGAGGATACTTCTGATTTCTTAAAAAAATATTTTTACCTAAAATACCCTTATAAAAAAAATATATTTCTATTTATTATCCCTTATAAAAAAACGTTAAACCCTTACCTCCTCTCTCTTCTTCATCTCCTTCTTCTCCAACTCGGCCATCAAGACCTACGCAGGTATGTGCATCTACCACCACTCTATTGTTCTTTCTTGATTAATCACACCATGTGAATCTAATATTGAGAAAACCAAATCAAAAAAGAATTGATTCAGATTTTTTACCATGTAGTTTCAGATTTTTTTAACCATATTTCCAGATTTTTTAATCAATGTTTATTGGAAAACAATTCAAAAAGAAGTGATTCAAATTTTTTAACCATAATTTCATATTTTTTAACCATAACCATAGTTTCAGATTTTTCAATCATATTGTTTCAAATTTTTTAACCATTGTTTATTGGAAAACAATCTAAAAAGTATTGTTTCAAATTTTTTAACCATAGTTTCAGATTTTTTTAACCATAACCATAGTTTCAGATTTTTTAACCATAACCATAGTTTTAGATTTTTTAATCATAGTTTCAGATTTTTTAACAATAGTTTTAGATTTTTTAACCAGTATTTATTGGAAAACAATCCAAAAAGAATTGGTTCAAATTTTTTAACCATAGTTTCAAAATTTTTAACCATAACCATAGTTTTAGATTTTTTTAATCATAGTTTCAGATTTTTTAACCATAGTTTTAGATTTTTTAACCAGTATTTATTGGAAAACAATCCAAAAAGAATTGGTTCAGATTTTTTAACCATAGTTTTAGATTTTTTAACCATAACCATAATTTCAGATTTTTTAATCATAGTTTCAGATTTTTTAACCATAACTATAGTTTCAGGTTTTGTAACCATAGTTTTAAATTTTTTAACCAGTGTTTATTGGAAAACAATCCAAAAAGAATTGATTCAAATTTTTTAACCATAGTTTCAGATTTTTTTAACCATAACCATAGTTTCAGATTTTTTAACCATAACCATAGTTTTAGATTTTTTAATCATAGTTTCAGATTTTTTAACCATAGTTTTAGATTTTTTAACCAGTATTTATTGGAAAACAATCCAAAAAGAATTGGTTCAAATTTTTTAACCATAGTTTCAGATTTTTTAACCATAACCATAGTTTTAGATTTTTTTAGTCATAATTTCAGATTTTTTAGCCATAGTTTTAAATTTTTTAACCAGTATTTATTGGAAAACAATCCAAAAAGAATTGGTTCAGATTTTTTAACCATAGTTTTAGATTTTTTCACCATAACCATAATTTCAGATTTTTTAATCATAGTTTCAGATTTTTTAACCATAACCATAGTTTCAGGTTTTGTAACCATAGTTTTAGATTTTTTAACCAGTGTTTATTGGAAAAACAAACATATTGGGCTGCGTGCCATACATATAAAACGGCTTGACATATGTATGGGCTGCGTGCCATACATAGAAAACATATGTGTTTTCTTAATATATGGGTGAAAATCATCTATGATAATGTGCATGTATATAATGATGATTCTTCCTATATTCCAATATCATTATTTGTTGAGACCACCATGTTAAAGTTTACACTCCTCACATATATAAATTAATCCTGAAATTTGAATATTATTGGGATTCTTCCTATATTCCAATATCTATTATTTGTTGAGATCATCATGTTAAAGTTTGAACTCCCCACATATATAAATTTACGATGAAAAATTAAAACAAAGATCCATTAAAAATAAAAATCTTCTAAGATTTGTAATTGTGAAATAATGAAACAATAACAAAAATCAAAATTTCAACAAAATCCCAAAATTTCAAACAACCAACCGAACCTATTATGGAGAAATCGAATAAAAAGTAGAAATCGAACCCTTTTTAACATCTTTCATACTTTTTTTTTTGTTTTTCTTCTTGCATAAAGCTCGGTCATTAGATATATTGTTGTGGTATTGGCTCCATTTGATTTATACTTCCATTTCATTGTTATTCATAGATATGGCTCACAAAAATAAATATAAAGAAAAGAGTGTTGATAGAGCAGACTTTTCTACAGACCAATCGAAAAGGAAACACTTTCTTGAGTTGTGCTTAAGTGAGGTGAACAAGGAAGGGTACAGAGGAGTATCTCTTACCAGTGCTTCATGGAAAAGATTAGAATCTAAATTCAATAAGGCATGGGGAGTGAATTTTAGTCATAAAGTGTTCAAAAATCAATATGATTACTTGAGGGCTGATTACAACATATGGCGAAAACTTGTTGGATTGTCCGGGCATGGGCTTAGTGCGGATATCAATACTATAAATTGGCCTCCACAGAAGTGGGATGATGTCTTAGAGGCAAGTCTCTAATCTTACGTACATATTTTTAACTTGATTAACTAGACTTAGTCTAATTATTTTTATATTATTGTTTGAAATAGAGAATTCCCGAAGCTAAGAAGTTTAGGAACAAACCTCTTGTAGATGCTGAATTGATGATGGGTGTATTTGAAAGTACTCTTTCAAATGGCGATAAAGCATGGAGCCCCTTCTCATCGATCCCACGCCCTACTGTTGATAGCGATGTGAATGGTCCTGAACCTATGGAGTACACAAATTTGGACGCTGAAGACACTTATGGTGACTCATTTTTAGGAGAAGGGGATACATACTTCCAAGGTGTAAGTGTGGAAGGCACCCCTAATACCCCACTTGAAGAGAATACATCACAAGGTCCGATGAAGAAGAAACGTAGGAATTCGAATAGTGGTGACACTATTGAAAAAAACTTGGAAAGGCTTATTAATGTCATCGAAGAACAGATTAATAAAGAAGAGGCTAACAAAGGACCTTGTTTTAAAGATGTGAATGAAGTTATGAAGGATTTGAAGAACTTAGGAGTGATAAGTATTCATACTTATCATGTTGCTATATTGAAATTTGCACAACTACCGAAATTGGAATACGCATTTATGGACTTGGATAATGAAGTAGAGAGGGTTCAATTTTTGGAGTTTATTGTAAATAATTAGTTGAAGTCAAACATTTTTTAAATAAAAACCAATGATGTATTGGTTATTTTGATATTTTTGGATAGTTACTGTGGATGGTTATTTTTAAATTTTGATATTTTTTTATAGTTAATATAGATGATTTTTTTGGAGTTATTATCATTGATGATATTATGAAATTTTTGATTGTTTAATTGGAATTATTATCTTGTTACCTAATCGAATATGCATGTTTTAACTTACTAAATAGATTGCATGTTTGAAAAATCTTTTTTTACAGCTTCAATTAATACTAACTTTTTTTAATTTTTCATTGTGTTTAGTGATAATGACGCCAAAACAATGGTTGTTGATGAGATTGGTAACATTACTTTTTATGCTTAAACTTAAAAATCGTATGAATGTTCGACAAAGGTTGTGCACATCATCACTTTCTGGCAAGGCATATGTGCGAGAACTTTTGGAAGGATCTTCAACACAAATGTACGAGATATTTAGGATGGAGAAGAATGCTTTTGTACAATTATGTCAATATTTTCGAGATAAAAATTGGTTAAATGATAGTAGATATATAGACGTAGAAGAGAAAATGGCAATGTTTTTGATGACAATATGTCATAATTGTCGGAATCGATTAGTAAAATATCGATTCCAACATTCTGGAGAAACCGTAAGTAGGTATTTTCATGAAGTGTTGGATGCAATGATACAGTTTGCACGAGAGATAATAGTCCCCCCAGCATTTGACAAGCCAATGGGAGAAATTCGATCTCATGTACATTTGAGAGAAGGGCCATTTAAGGGTGCTGTCGGTGCATTAGATGGCACACTAATTGATGCGCACATTCCACTTGATCAACAAGTCCCATTTAGAGGAAGGGGACAGGGAAAATGTTTTCAAAATGTAATGGCGGTGTGTGATTTTGATATGAAGTTCATATATGTGATGGCTGGATGGGAAGGAATTGCACATGACTCGAGGGTATTAAATGAAACACTGCGTAACCCGATTAACAATTTTCCAATACCTCCTCTAGGTATGTATTTTCAAATTATATTTTTGAAATTAATCTTATAATCAATAATATAAATTTTACATATGTTTTATATTTGTTGCAGATATGTATTATTTATGCGACGCTGCATACACACACACTAGAGGTTTTATGACTCCATATCGTAACACACGCTATTGGCTAAGAACATATCGAGGAACGCGTGCAATGGGTAGAAAGGAGAAATTTAATCATGCACACGCTCGATTAAGGAATGTCATTGAGAGGACCTTTGGTGTATGGAAAAAAAGATTCCCAATTTTGAACAGAATGCCTTCATATGATTATCACACTCAACGGGACATTGTTATTGCATGCATGGCAATACACAATTTCTTACGTCGTGTTTCTCTCCATGATGAGTTGTTTCGACAATATGAAGTTGATGTCGACGAAGAGAGTAATTCTTTAGTAGAATCCGAATCATCACATGATCCACCATGTTATAATGACATATTCTCATCGCAAGCACAAGCTGATATGATCACTTTACGTGATCAAATTGCAATTCAACTAGAAAATGAGTGATTGTTTATTGTTTGAGTATTACTTTGTTAGAATGTAATTTCTCAAGTATGAATTCAATTTAAAAACAATACTTTTGGATTATTTAATTTGAAATATGTTGATAGTTTCATTATGCGTAACATGTTATGATTTTTGGTAAAAATAATTTATTAGAATTATAAAAGGGTAATGTTGTCAAAATGACCATTATGTTTTAAAATTCTATTTGTAACCAGAAGCTCTTAAAAGTTATAAACAAACAACTTTTCCAGAATAAGATTCCAGATTTCAGATTTCAGACTTCAGATTTCAGACTTCAGACTTCAGACTTCAGACTTCAGAAGTGTTACCAAACATACCCTTACCTTAGGGTTTCTTTGGAGAGAAAGCGAGAGAGAGAGATGAGGACGAAGCCGCGACCTTCGTCGGCGCCGTCGCAAACAAAGAGGAAGGAAGAAGATCATCGTCGTTAGCAGACGAAGTCGAAAAAAAAACAGATCTGTTTTTGGGTGATTCGAATATCAGTTTGAATCGTCGTGATGGGTTGGAATAGTTGGTAGATCGAAGAGTGAAACGAAGAAGATGACGCCGATCTGTTTTTCGATCGGAAGAAGGAGATCTGAGTCGAAGAGGAAGAGAGTGAAGAAGAAGACGAAGATGGATGGAAAAATCAGATCTGTTTTTTTCTTTTGTTTACGGGGAGGCGTTTGCAAATAACGAAAATTCGTTATTTTACAATCGATTGTACCACTACATCCGATCTGGACTGTAGATCTAGTGCGAATCGAACGGCTGATATCGGGGGTCGCGATGGGGGTCGTAGGAACGTCACCCTCTATATATATATATATATATATAAATCAAGGGTCCCATTCACCAACAAACATTTTGGCAAAATATTTTTCAAAACATGGGTTAGAGGTCTTGGAATAAGCTGATTTTTGGTGAGGATGATCTCTACGGTGAGGAGATCATCCTCACCAAAAATCAACTCATTCCAAAACTTCTAGCCCCAGTTTACAAGTTAAAAAATCGTGGACCGCCCATTTTTGATGGGGTTAGAAGTTTTGGAATGGGCTGATTTTTAGTGATGATGATCTCCTCACCGTAAAGATCATCCTCACAAAAAATCAGCCCATTCCAAAACCTCTAACCTATGTTTTGCCAAAATGTTTGTTGCTGAACATTTCCCGTAAATCAATCAATCTAAATCGAGTCAAATGAATTGTCTCGTTGACTCATCCGAGACAACTCGGTCTTTTCTATGAACCAATTACTACGTGTGTTAAAGGCGACACCTCCTAACATCTCCATAGCCCAAGGAGATGCTCTTTGTTGCAAGCTTTTTCTGCGAAAGTGTGAAGCTGCAAATCCCTCTAAAGACCTTCGAAGAAACCCTAAAATCCCAATTGAAATTAGGGTTTTAGTTCAAAATATCTTCAACATCTTCACTCGTCCATGCCTCTCCTGCAATCTCCTCCAACCCGATCACTGCCTCCCCCTTTCTCCCAATCTCTTTTTTTTTTTTCCCAAGAAACCCCATAATTTTCTTCAGAAAACCCCCCATCAGAATACCCAAAAAATCGATTTCCATCTCATCTTGTTCTGCCCCAAAAGCACTTCCTTTGACTAAGCAAGAAATCCTCTAATCTATCACTGAATCTGATGGAGACAAAGAGAAGAAGAGCCTTCCTGGCATTCGAATTTACGAGAACGACATGGCTCGATTGAATTTGATTGGAGATGTTTCTTTCGAGCAAGCTTTGACTGCTGCTGTTGCTGATGGAGGTGAACCTGCGGACGAACACATTGTGTCCGGCATTTCTACTATGGTGGTGGAGACGGTTTTCGCGGGCCCATTGGACAAGCACAGCACGGTCTCAACTAGATTGGTGAGTTAAATTTTACACCTTTTCGGTTACCCATTGAAGAAAATTAGTTTTTTTATTTTTTATTTTTTATTTTTTATTAATGTGTTTGTGTTTCAAATGGTAATTTGCTCAAATTTCCATGTTGCTTGAGACATACCATTTCATAATTTTCTGGTGATCCATTGAAAAAAAAATAGTTATTTGATTTGTGTTTATGTTTCAAATGGTAATTTGCTTAAATTTTGATGTTGGGTGAGACGAACCATTTCATAATTTTTTTGTTACACATTGAAGAAAAAATGGTTATTTGAATGTGTTTGCGTTTCAAATGGTAATTTGCTTAAATTTCGATGTTGGTTGAGACGAACAATTTCATTAAAAAAAATTGGTGAATAAAAAAGCTTTATTTACTGGGGAGCTGACCTAAAACCCCAAAGAAGGAACAAAGCAAACCAACCGATAACAAAGAACAAAAACTACCCATACAATTACAACTGCATTCCCAGCTCCCCAAGTGGTCTTCAAAAAATATCCCTCTTGCTTCAATGAACACCGAGCTCCAATGAAACAAAAGACCTAGAACGTTGATGATAACCTCATGGACTTCTTTCTCCTTATTCTTGAACACCCTAGCATTTCTTTCACGCTACAAGCCCCAACAAATGGCAAAGGGTAGGATGGACCGTAACTTTCTTTTGAAGGGTTGGAAGGCCCCCCCTCCCCCCCTCCCTGTGACCAACACTAAAAAATGCTCTAAAGCATTCTTGGAATTTGCTCCACAACTCCAAACAAACTGGAAAAAAAAATGAGATCAAACCAAGGAAGCAGTCGCGCAATGGAGAAGGATGTGGCTCACAGATTTCATAATTTTTTGGTTACCCATTTAAGAAAAAGTAGTAATTGAATGTGTTTCAAATGATAATTTCTTGAAGTTGTGACGAACCCAACCAATCACCAAAAGCACCTAGGTGTTAATGTTGTGGTGACACTCTGCAGCCTTTGTTTCACTGTTTGTCGGCTTTCACTTTGTTACCCTCCTCAAGTTCCTTGGTAGCCCTTTCCTCGGGCTGCCTTCCACTAACACCCTTTGTGCCCACTATGTGACCTTTCCCCGACTTTCACTTTGGTGCCGCTCTTTCTGGGTTCTCAGCTTGCCCTTTCCCAGGTTGCTCCTGGTGAGTTTGAACCCAAGACTTGCAACTAATGCACCAAAGGAACATTGTTAATGGGGCGGGAAGTTAAGCACATATTTCTTGGGGGTCATAACATGGGTGTTAGAGACTGTTGCAGGAAAGTGGAGATTTTTTCAATAGTTGTTTTTTTTATCAGTATTTTTTCAATAGTTGTTAACATCTACTTTGGATATCTTAGTCCTGAAAATCTCCTAAAGTTTGGTGTGTGTGCGTGCGTGTGTGGGGATATCGAAACCCATCAGTTTGTGAATTGCCCGTAAAAAACATATGTCCTATGCCTCCATGTTTTTGGGTTATATTTATGTCCTGAGTCTATCCATCTCTTATTATATCAGCTGTCTGCTATTAGTTTTGCTGTTTGGTTTTAAGGCTTAATTAAACCCGCACAGTTTTCCTGCACCTTAGGCTGTCACATCACAATGGTATTGGGTCGCCCACATTCGGGCTTCATAAAATTGCTAAAAACTATGGTGGATGACATTTCATCATTTGCTAGTCCATCTAATTTTCAAAAGGAATCAAGATTTTTAATGATCCATTGACAGGCTTTTTATATGCCCAATCCGATCTTTGGTAGATGTCCCCCCCCTCAAGTCTCTAATATTTACTTATAATCATCATCATAGTTTTGCTTTATTCAAAATATTGGGTTAGGCAACATGATTACCTAAACTTAATTGTTTTGACAGTTTATGCCAGCGAGAAAAGTTAAAGAGAGGGCCAGGAAGCTAAGAATACTCTCCCTAAAGATATGCTGTCCAGCATGTCATCTAGAAATATACTTGCCCTGACATTTAGACAAGTAGTCTTGCAGCATATTTGGAGTTTTGAACTGGAATTATTTGCTCCTGGAGGTGAGCGAAACATGGAAGATCTTGAAAATCCAAGAGAGGTTACATACCCTTCCTTATCTATTATGCTTCTTTTTAATATTTCAATGTCTGCCACTCATTTTCATAATCTCATAATGTCCAACCTGCAGGGATCACATGGTACTGATAGGTTCAGTTCTCTTATGCATTTCATATCAGCAGGTCCCGGCGTTCTCCACTCTGAGCTCATCAGATGAACGATTTCTTTCTGTGCTTGCAGAACCTATTTGCATGTCTTGTCTCGATAGCACTGAAATGGATTTCTGTGAGAACTCCTTAGGTAAAAGTTCAAACAATATTTTTCGTTGGTTTCAGAAGCCCGGAAGGGTTGCATCGAAGGACTTTTCTGTTGTCATATATAAATTATCTCAAGATGAGATAATTGAAAATGCTAAAGAAGTTTTTGGAAAATTTCAACACAAAGGAAAATTATATTCCAAGAGAAACAAAAAGTAAGCACCGGTGGTGGACTTCATCAACATATTCAAAATTGGAAAGAATCGGTGGTCCCGAGTTCATTACATGGACAAGCGAGTATGTACCCGCTTACAGGATTCAAGTTGATGCATATAAATTTGATAATTCTAAGTTTGAAGGGTGGAAGAAGTCTGCAGAGAATATGTGGGAAATTCTTTTGACTCACAAACAAATGGTATTTAATCTTTCCTTGCAGCCTTGGCCTTCTACCAGCATTGTATAATGGATAACTCTAATTCATGTTAAATATTATTCAAGTTAATATTACTGGGCTTTTATACAAGTTATTGGCGGACAGAGACTCACAGTTGGCTTTCTAACAAGCATTTTAACGGACCAAAACTAGATATTTTTTTTTTATAGAAAATTACTGAAGGACCCAGGCGGAGGGATTTCTTTCTAATTAGTCCCTGAGTTTTGGGCGGTTGCTTGATAAGCCATTTAGTAAAACTTTCTTTTCTTAATGGTCCTCAACCCCATGGCAGGTTATAATATTTTGAAATACCTAATCTACCTTTTTTCATCTTCTTCACATGCTTAGATTTTTCAACCGCGATTCCAATCATTTTCAACGATTTTTAATCGTGAATGACGAATGAAAATGATACACTTCTAATTTTGAACATTTAGATGTATTTTTTGATTTATTGCAACGATTTAAAACAAAAAATGAAGAACGAAATCGAGATTCAAAAAATATATACATACAATGGTTAGCTTGCCACTTTTTATTCATTATCGAGCTCAACATTTTTATTGTCAAGCTCCCAAATATTATTTATTATCGACCTCACCAAAATTTATTTATTGTTGAACTCACCAATTTTATTTATTGTCGAGCTCACCACTTTTTATTGTTGAGTTCAACAATTTAAAAAAAAATGTCAAATTTGACAATAAAAATGTTGAACCCAAAAATAGAAAGTGTTGAGCTTAACGTTAGTAAAATCCACCTGTCTTCATTTTTCAAGTTTTTTTGACTAAAATACATGAAAAGATTGACTCATCTTGATGCTTGATTTTTCTTTCAAGTTCTTTTTGAAATTTTTATTTTTTTTCTTATTGGTGATGTATTTATGTTAAAAAAATAATTGAGAAGAGAGAGAGAGAGATAAGTAGAAAGTTTGGTAGAGTTTTAGGTCGAGGGGAGGGAATTTATATAGAGTATGAGGTAAAATGATTCAACTATAAAAACAAATGAAAATAACATTCTTTTTGTTTTATTATTCTTTTAAAATTTTCAATTGTATGAGGGATGAAATGGAATTTACCTTAGGATTTTAGGAGATTGATTGTGATAATATAAGTATTTTTTTAATGGAGAGATGATGAGGATTTGCAACAGAGTGGTAGAGGTAAGGTGTAAAGTAGGGTAGTGGGTGTATTGTAGTGGTAACAAATGGCATAGGTAGGTTAGGTTTGGGAAGTTGATTGTGGTAGTGGCATATGTCCACCTAAATGCACATGTGCTTAGGAGTTGGGTATGGACTTTTTGGCAAAGTTCATGGGTCTTGTGCGTGCTTCCTTAAACCAAATCCATCTTTCGTGTGTTTTCTTGATCTCTCAGATTTGATCCGAACAAAATAGGGTGTCTACAATCTCTATGGTGAAGAGATCATCTCACAATAATCAAACCAATCTGAAACTTTCAACCCCATTAAAAGTGATTTAAAGTGGTGGACTATCAATTTTTTATCGTTAATTTGTAAATCACTTTTGATGGGGTTATAAGTTTTAGATTGGGCAAAGTTTTTGTGAGGATAATCTCGTTACCATATAGATCATCTACATAAAAAATCAAACTAATCCAAAATTTTAAGTCATATAGGACAAATTTTGTCTCCCAAGCTTTTTATATATATATATGATGGAGATCCAAAAGATCTCAAATATACATACAACCATAGTATATATAAAAAGAAATCATTTCGACCATATTGAAGGAGGATCTGACCATGGTTCAGCTAATTTGATTAGTTTTTGGTCCCAACTCAACGTTAAAACATTATTTAAAAAAAAAAAACAAAAACTCTATGTGTGATCAAAAAGAGATTTTAAGATGTCTTATTCAATTACAATGTTAATTTATTAATCTCTAAGTTATCTTAAAAATTGAATTACATTAAAATAAAAAAAATGAATTTTGTTAGTTGGGTTGCAATAGAATTGTAGAGAGAATCAAAATTCTATGTGATCAAAAAGACAAATGTTTAATGATCCCTATTGTCTAGGAGATCTGTGTTAATGTCAATGATCACGTGGATTTAACAACCAAATACAAGTCTTCATGAAAAACAATAAAAAAAAGAAGTTTTTTTAAAAATAAAATAAAAATAAAAACAGCTTTAAGCAATCCATCATATATTACATTCACGTAGCGTAGATAATGTCACACCATGCAATATGGCATATTGACCACTTAATTAATCTTTGGATTAGTAGATAAAACATTCACATATATATGAATATACATATACTACATCATTATACCAAATACAACATGAATTCTCAGTATGTAGTTCATTATAACATTAACACAGACATAATTCTCGCTGAAGGCATTTGCTAAAATCCTTATCTCATTTTGTTACTAGAAGCATTGGTTGCCCAGTTGACGTTTTTGTGGATTTTGAGTGAAAATTTTGATTAAGTAAAAAATTGATATTGTCCAAAAGAATCCAACTGGAAATCCTACCCATGCGCCTTCCCACAAAAACCATGGCTCCTCCTCCTCCTCCTCCTTCTTCGCTGTATAACTTGGTGGACTCAGTGTGTGACATGGAACCTGAATTTGTTTCCCACACAACCCCTTGTTGTTAGCATAAGAATTGAGATCGATCATTGTATCCATTTGGCTACCCTCCGGAATCTGACCCTCAAGTTCATTATTGCTTACATCCAATTTAGTAAGTTGTTTCATATTTTTGAATGTTTGTGGAATTATACCGTAAAGCTTGTTATGTGACAAGTCTAAACTCTCAAGATTTTCAAATCCTCCAAAACTCGCAGGGATGCCACTGAAGAGTTTGTTATATGAAATATTGAGTGATTTAAGACCTCTAAGACAACCTAAAGATGATGGGATCTCGCCCGACAATTGATTTCTTGACAAGTCTAGCAACTTGTATATATATAGGTCATCACTAGAGAGACTTTGAACCATGCTCTTCCACTGTACTTTTGTGCTACTTCCTCTATGTTTTGGCAAGATACACATTGGAGTACGAAAAACATCAATCATCCCTGTGAGATTTCCAAACATCTGTGGGATTTCTCCATTGAGATTGTTGTTGGAAAGGTCGAGGATTTGAAGATTAGTTAGATTGGATAAAAGATGGGGGATTGACCCGTGGAAGTGATTTCCCCTTAAGATTAGAACTTTTAATCTTGATAATCGAGAGAGGAAGTTTGGTACCTCACCAGAAATTTCATTGTCACGGAGATCAAGGTATATTAGGTTTTCCATTGTAGAAAAAGTCTCTGGTAAATGGCCTGAGAATCTATTTTCTCCAAACCCGAGTGTACGTACATTCTTTCCAAAGTTCACTGGAACTTCTCCAAAGAATTTATTGGAGGATAGGTCAACGCACAACAAAGAAGGGAATTTAGGAATTTTGTCACCTGAAAAGTTGTTCTTAGACAAGTCTAGTCGTTCTAAGTTGTGCAACCTTGTCATGGAATGTGGCAATGAACCAGAAAAATTATTTTGATCTAGCCATAGGGTTCGAAGATTGGTCGCATAGTCGATGTTCTTCGGAAGTTGGCCAATAAAATTGTTGTTTGAAAGATCAATCATTTCCAAGTTAGGTTTGAAAAGACGAGGAGGGAGGGAACCTGTGAGATTATTGTTGTTGAGATAAATGTTCGAGAGATTGAAATCAAGAAGCCATTGAGGGATTGTCCCTTCTAATTCATTGCCACTTAGATCCAATGAAGAAAGATCTTTCTGGTTGGACAGCCAACTGGGAAAGTTTCCGCTGATGCCGCAGGATCCCAAGTGTAATCCTTTCAACAAAAATTTGGGATTGATCTTCAAGTTGCCACTCAAATTAAGTTTGTTTCCTCCAAGATGCAATTGTTCCAATCCCTCAATTTCAAACAGCTCCACCGGGATCCCTCCTGTAAAAAAGTAAAATTATTTGTTAAATCAAGGATTGGATTTCCAAGTTAATAATGAGTTACTGAAATTTTACCTGATAAGTTGTTGTCACTGAGGTCCAGATGAAGAAGGTTGGGCAAGTTGCCAATTTCAATTGGAATATTTGATGAAAGAGAATTGTTTTGAAGCTTCAAGGACTGTAGATCCCTTAGATTCTGCCAAATTGAGCTTGGGATTCCATCTGTGATTCCATTGCTACTGAGATCCAAATCAACGAGCTTCGACAAGTTGCCAAGTGATGTCGGGATTCCGCCAGAAAAATCATTATTATGGAGCTCCAAATTCTGCAATTGATTGAGGTTTCCGATCTCCGTAGGGATCTTTCCAGATAGATGGTTGTAAGACACAACCAACTCTCTCAAGCTTAAAAGATGTCCCACTTCACTAGTCAAGTTTCCACTTAGAAAATTTGAACCCAGATTAAGAAATTTTAGATTTCTAAGACCAAATATTTGAGAAGGAATAGAGCCATTAAATCTATTAAAACCCAAGTCGAGAAAAACCAACCTAGTCAGGTTGAGAAAGCTGTTTGTCGGAATTTCTCCATGCATTCCATTCCCAGATATATTCAGATTTGTCAAGCTTCTTATACGAAAGAGTGGTGTCAAAGCTCCAACAGTGGAACTCCTGATAATAGTGGAGAGATCAAGGCTTTCGACTAGTCTTGAAGAAAGGAGAGTAGAACAGTTTACACGATTCCATCGACAACAATCAGAATTGGAGACCCAAGAGTCCAAATCCAAAGGGTTGTACAAGAAGCTCTTGTCATGATTTCCAATTAATATGGATTTGAATTGGAGGAGAGCCTGTTCATGATCCTCAGGGCAGCATAGACATAGACTTGTGAAGAAGAAGAAGAAGAAGAAGAAGAAGATGAAGAAGTAAGGAGAAGAGCGATGGAGTTGTGGTTGTGACTTGGCCATTGATTGATTGCTTTCTATTGATTTACTTTGGCAAGATATGGTGCTCACCACTCTTGTTACATTTTCTTTAATAGTAAGTGAAGTTGTCTTGTCTTGGATCAATTTCAAAAATTCGTTGGGTAGTTTGAAAGGGTTTTGTTCTTTGAATTTTTTTTTTTTTTTTTGGCTTGAGATTGGCATTGGTCCCCAGAGTATGTGTTAGGTGTGGGGAAGTCAACAAGAGAGCTTTAAAGTCGTTGTTAAACTAATACCACAAGTCAAGCCATAATTCTCTCCTTTGGATAGCTAATGTGGAATTAACGTGGCAGTGTTGATAGAGATTACTTAAGATGAAGAGGCGATGACTGAAGATGAAGATGGAGTGGAGGTGGTATTTCCACACATAACTGTGACATTATTTGTTTCTGGCATGGTTGAAATTGAGAGAAGCAGAGTATGCCTTAGGGCTCTGATACTATAAAGATCTTACACAAGTATTGAATGTAAAAATGTTTTTTTGTCTTCATTAAGAGTGATCACATTTATACAGGTTTGCTATAGATACAAATCAGGAACCTAATCTAAATAAGTTAACTAAATATTTACAGAATATTACAAAATAAAGAAGGATATCTGCAGAGTAATTATAGAATATTACACAATAAAGAAGGAATAAGTCCAGCCATAATTTGGGGAGAGAATTATGGCTTGACTTGTGGTATTGGTTTAACATCAAGATCTTACACAAGTATTGAATGTAAAAATGTTTTTTTGTCTTCATTAAGAGTGGTCACATTTATACAGGTTTGCTGTATATACAAATCAAGAACCTAATCTAAATAAGTTAACTAAATATTTACAGAATATTACAAAATAAAGAAGGATATCTGCAGAGTAATTATAGAATATTACATAATAAAGAAGGAATAAGTCCAGCCATAATTTGGGGAGAGAATTATGGCTTGACTTGTGGTATTGGTTTAATAGTCGTTAGATGGCCGTAGTTTCATTATTTATTGAAGCAAGTATTATTCTGTAATTTGAGTCATGTGAGCGTCACTTAAAACTCATAAACAGTGTGGCTAAATAGTGACTAACATGTACGGATCATCAGGACCCAACTTGCATTTATCCCCTAATGCACCCAAAAAATGGATACCATGGTAATTTAATTTAACAAAAAATAAAAAATAAAAAAAAATCATGAAGCCCTTGAGTGATTAATATGTGATTTAGTATTTTTTATTTGAATTCTAGAGCACTAAAAACTACATCGTTGACCTGGAAAATTAATTATTTCTTAACAACTCGAATGTGGGTTCCTTGAAATACCCTTAAATTCTACATAAAGACTAAAGGGGGAGGAATGGTTATTTTTTCAAGACCTTGAGATAAATGTTTGAGAGATTGAAATCAAGAAGTCATTCAGCGATTGTCCCTTTGAATTCATTGTCACTTAGATCCAATGAGAAAGTTTCCACTGATGCCACAAGATCCCAAGTATAATCCTTTCAACAAAAAATTGGGATTGATCTTAAGGTTGCCACGCAAATTAAGTTTGTTTCCTCCAAGATGCAATTGCTCCAATCCCTCAATTTGAAACAACCCCACCAGGATCCCTCTTGTAAAAAATATGACTGGATACCACATAAATGTAGAGGACAAAATTTTATGAACGAAAAAAAAAAAAAAAAAAACTTGACTAGTTGGATTGCTAAACACTAGACAGGTTGACCTCAAACACAATGATTGTGGTCCTATTGCGCATTGGGCCTGCATGTGTGTGCAAGGCCCAATCTCTTTTTCTCTCTCACACTCAAGCAACTAGTAGTGTAGGAAAATTTAAAAGTTGAGCAAAAGTCTTATATTTATCCAATGTGGGATTAAATATTTATAGAGCTATCTCTAACACTTAAAGAGAAATTTTTTTTGACTTTTCAATTATCACAAACAAGGAAAATGTTCTATTAACTAAGGTTTTACTAAAAATGGAAAAACCTTACACCAACCACACTCTAAGAGAAAATAAAGTCTTGAGTTCAAATTTTTTCCGAACAAAATTCAATAAATAATATTAACTATGAAACCTACAACATATACGATTTAAAGAGTAGGATTTGTTGGCTCTACAATGCATTAAACGGAATTTTATTTTGAACCATACCGAATCGATTCACACCCAAATGCATTAATGGGGAGTTGTTGTGATTTGGACATGGATGGGTGTTTGTCTCTGCTTTGGCAAGAGATCCACATATAGTCCTCACCACTCCTATACATTTTATTTTGAACCATACCGATTCGATTCACACCCAAATGCACTAATAGAAGGTCAATGGGGAGTTGTAGAAATTTGGACATGGATGAGTGTTTGTCTCTGCTTTGGCAAGAGAGGCTACAACTTTCACATCTCCACATATAGTCCTCACCACTCCTATACATTTTATTTTGAATCATACCGAATCGATTCACACCCAAATGCACTAATAGAAGGTCAATGAAGGAGTTGTTGTGATTTGGACATGGATGGGTGTTTTTCTCTGCTTTGACAAGAGATGTTACAACTTCCACATCTTCACATATAGTCCTCACCACTCCTATACATTTTAAAATCCCCCCCACCCCCCATAATTAATATTTATAATTATAAAAGAGAGATGTTATTGGCACCCCAATTTTTACTTATAGTACCCCAATTTCTTAAATTGTTTATCACACCCTATCAAAGAATAAAACACACCATTCAAACATTACAAAAGTTTGGTTCACGTTATTACCTCAACATTAGAGTTTATAAGTAGGATTGGGCTCACATAAAATCTTAAATCTAAGAGAGAGAATCACGAACCCACCGAATTTTGGTTGGGTTTGGCGAACCAAAACATTAAGTTAGACAAACAATTTATTATATGTTTTTCATTGTTCATATTTTAAATTTAAATTTTTTTGTAGAGGGTAAAATCGGGATTAGACACAACGTAAATAAGGCGAATATTGATCACATGTCAAATTTAATGCGTATCTTGAGATTTTGATTAATCTATTTTGAATTTGATTTTATTTGTAATCTTATCCAGAAATAGAAAGTTTCCTAATTGATTGGGGAGTATCTATTTTTAGATAATGATATATTTAGTAAAGAATCCTATATGATTTGTCTTTCCTTTTTAAGGTTTGACTTTTGTATTTGTATAAAGAAAACTTCTAGGTAAAAACAAGAAAGGAAAAAAAAATAGAGAAGGCTAGATTTTGTAGACCTTGTGTTTTGTCTTCTCTCCATTTTTCCCTTTTTTTTATATTATATTTTCTATATGATTTTTTATCGTTTATGTGCATTAAGAACAATGAAGATCATATTGAAGGTAAATCTTGAGGAATCGACGACATCCAAAATTTTACTTCTGTAATTTTATTATTTTATTTATATTTAAGTTGAAATTTTTGACATCCTAATTGTATGTATAACTTGTACACTTGAATTATATATATACGCACAAGTAAATCAAGCAAACGAACATTTATAAAAAACCAAAACAAACGATATACAAAATCAAAACAAACCAAGAAACGAATTATATCTACCTAAACCTCTAAACCAAGTTCATTCTAGAGTGGTGAACCACGAACCCAAATTTAAATTGAGTGAATCAACAAACCAAGTAATATATATATATATATGAACCATTGATAGCTCTGGATCAAGTATAATCCAATTTAATTCCGTTACCTGAAGCCTCTAATAGTTTGACTTGTTTATTTTTTCCTACTAGGATGGAAGCCATGGAGTTAATGGAGCTAGTACCATGATTTTAAATCTCGTCTGAGACCAAGATGACTTGTCCTATTTGTCTTAGTACCGGTCACGAATGAGACAAGTTGATAAATTGTCTCAAACCTGATGTGTTTCTCAAAGGTCAATCCATTGTGTCATTTTTGAACGAGATGACTTGGTCTTGTTCATGGATGAGAAGTCAAAATGAGTTTTATAACCATAGGAGTAGACACTACTGTGAGAGCTCTTATAGCTTCCGTAATGTACATATAAGTGGGTTTGTTAGCATCAGACCCACTAAGTTTAATTAATCAAATATCTCCAATGAACTTGTTAAAATGTGTGTTCAACATGTAAGAAGTTAGAAATTATGTTAATTGTGACCAGCCTTTTGTTTAAACCTCATAAATATCAATTCAACTGATTTTTATTAAAAAAAAAATGTTAAACTTAAAATTTACCATGTACATTGGAGATGAAACATGATTTTAAATTTCTTCCGAGATCGAGATAACTTGCTTAAGTCATCTTGATCTCGTTCAACAATGATACAAATATGCAAGGGGTTTCAACATTCACATCATCTCACGAGATAAAAGAGATGTCTCAAACGATATTTTGAAAATCTCAACAGAGTAAACTAAAATTTTGATTAAAATACATTTTTATTCGAATTTAAATGTTTATTATATAACTAAAACATTATTATGACTAAATATTTTCTTCTATATATATATATTTGGACGGTTCAGCAGCCTTAAAGTTTGCCAAGTTTGGTGCCAAACATTTTTCAAAATATGGGTTAGAAACTTTGGAACGAGCTGATTTTTTGTGAGGATGATCTCTATGATGAGGGGATCATCCTCACAAAAAATCAGCCTATTACAAAACTTCTAACCCCATCAAAAGTGATTTACAAAAATTGGACGGTCCACGATTCTTCAACTTGTAAACTAGGGTTAAAAGTTTCAAAATGAGTCTGATTTTTTGTGAGAATGATCTCTACGATCTCTTCACCGTAGAGATCATCCTCACAAAAAATCAGCCTATTCCAAAACTTCTAACCCCATCAAAAGTGATTTACAAAAAATGTTTGACACCAAACTTGGCAAACTTTAGGGCTGCTGAACCGCTCCTTATATATATATAGGGTCCCGTTCAGCAACAAACATTTTGACAAACATTTTGGCAAAACATTTTTCAAAACATGGGTTAGAGGTTTTGGAATGGGCTGATTTTTGGTGAGGATGATCTCTATATATATAGGGTCCCGTTCAGCAATAAACATTTTGGCAAAACATTTTTCAAAACATGGGTTAGAGGTTTTGGAATGGGCTGATTTTTGGTGAGGATGATCTCTAGTTTGTTGCTGAACATTTCCCATATATATATATGTGACAGTTCGACATCCCTAAAGTTTGCCTAGTTTGGTGCCAAACATTTTTCAAAATATGGGTTAGAAGCTTTGGAGTGAGCTGATTTTTTGTGTGGATGATCTCTATGATGAGGAGATCATCCTCACCAAAAATCAGCCTATTCCAAAACTTCTAACCCCATCAAAAGTGATTTACAAAAATTGGATGGTTCACGATTCTTCAACTTGTAAACTAGGGTTAGAAGTTTTAAAATGAATTGATTTTTTGTGAGGATGATCTCTTCACCGTAGAGATCATCCTCACAAAAAATCAGCCTATTCCAAAACTTCTAACCCCATCAAAAGTAATTTACAAAAAATGTTTGGCACCAAACTTGGTAAACTTTAGGGCTGTCGAACCGCTCCCATACATATATATATGGGGACGGTTCAGCAGCCCTAAAGTTTGTCAAGTTTGGTGCCAAACATTTTTCAAAATATGGGTTAGAAACTTTGGAATGAGTTGATTTTTTGTGAGGATGATCTCTATGATGAGGAGATCATCCTCACAAAAAATTAGCCTATTCTAAGTTGAGTGAATCAACAAACCAAGTAATATATTATATATATATATATATATAGGGTAGCGTTATTTGGCCAACAATTTGGCAAAACATTTTGGCAAACACATTTTTCAAAACATGGGTTAGAGGTCTTGGAATGGGCTGATTTTTGATGAGGATGATCTCTCGGTGAGGAGATCATCATCACCAAAAATCAGCCCATTCCAAAACTTCTAACCCCATCAAAAATGATTTACAAAAAATGGACGGTTCACGATTTTTCAACTTGTAAACTGGGGCTAGAAGTTTTGGAATGAGCTGATTTTTGGTGAGGATGATCTCCTCACCGTAGAGATCATCCTCACCAAAAATCAGCCCATTCCAAGACCTCTAACCCATGTTTTGAAAAAGTGTTTGCCAAAATGTTTGCCAAACTGTTGGCCAAATAACGGGACCCATATATATATATATATATGAACCATTGCTAGCTCTGGATCAAGTATAATCCAATTTAATTCCGTTACCCGAAGCCTCTAATAGTTTGACTTGTTTTATTTTTTCCTACTAAGATGGAAGCCATGGAGTTAATGGAGCTAGTACCATGATTTTAAATCTCGTCTGAGACCAAGATGACTTGTCCTATTTGTCTCAGTACTAGTTAGGAATAAGACAAGTTGACAAATCGTCTCAAACCTGATGTGTTTCTCAAAGGTCAATCCATTGTGTCATTTTTGAACGAGATGACTTGGTCTTGTTCATGGATGAGAAGTCAAAATGAGTTTTAAAACCATAGGAGTAGACACTACTGTGAGAGCTCTTATAGCTTCCGTAATGTACATATAAGTGGGTCTGTTAGCATCAGACCCACTAAGTTTAACTAATCATATATCTCCAATGAACTTGTTAAAATGTGTGTTCGACATGTAAGAAGTTAGAAATTATGTTAATTGTGACCAGCCTCTTGTTAAACCTCATAAATATTCAATTCAACTAATTTTTATTAAAAAAAAATGTTAAACTTAACATTTAACATGTACATTCTTTCGAGATCGAGATGACTCGCTTAAGTCATCTCGATCTTGTTCAACAATGATACAAATATTCAAGGTGTTTCAACATTCACATCATCTCACGAGATAAAAGAGATGTCTTAAACGATATTTTGAAAATCTTGACAGAGTAAACTGAAATTTTGATTAAAAACATTTTTTTTTTTCGAATTTAAATGTTATTATATAAATAAAACATTATTTTATAACTAAATATTTTCTTCTATATCTTATTTTATTAAAAAATTATATATATATAAATCAATCAATGTAAATCGAGTCAAATGAATTGTGTCGTTGACTCATCCGAAACAACTCGGTCTTTTCTATGAACGAGAAGAGACGACGAACCGAGTATTGAAATCATGAGAGGAGAACAAGTTTGTTTGTTTGTAGTTACCAATTACTACGTGTGTTAAAGGCGACACCTCTTAACATCTCCATAGCCCATAGGAGATGCTCTTTGTTGCAAGCTTTTTCTGCGAAAGTGTGAAGCTGCAAATCCCTCTAAAAACCTTCGAAGAAGCCCTAAAATCCCAATCGAATTTAGGGTTTTAGTTCAAAATATCTTCACCATCTTCACTCGTCCTTGCCTCTCCTGCAATCTCCTCCAACCCGATCACTGCCTCTCCCATTCTCCCAATCTCTCTCTCTCTCTCTCTTTTTTTTTTTTCCAAGAAACCCCATAATTTTATTCAGAAAACCCCCCATCAGAATTCCCAAAAAATCGATTTCCATCTCATCTTGTTCTGTCCCAAAAGCACTTCCTTTGACAGAGCAAGAAATCCTCCAATCTATCACTGAATCTGATGGAGACAAAGAGAAGAAGAGCCTACCTGGCATTCCAATTTACGAGAACGACATGGCTCGACTGAATTTGATAGGAGATGTTTCTTTCGAGCAAGCTTTGACTGCTGCTGCTGCTGATGGAGGTGTAGCTGCGGACGAACACATTGTGTCCGGCATTTCTACTATGGTGGTGGAGACGGTTTTCCGGGGCCCATTGGACGAGCACAGCGCAGTCTCAACTAGATTGGTGAGTTAAATTTTACACCTTTGCGGTTACCCATTGAAGAAAATTAGTTTTTATTTATTATTATTATTATTTATTTATTAATGTGTTTGTGTTTCAAATGGTAATTTGCTTAAATTTCCATGTTGGTTGAGACAATACCATTTCATAATTTTCTGGTGACCCATTGAAGAAAAAATAGTTATTTGATTTGTATTTATGTTTCAAATGGTAATTTGCTTAAATTTCAATGTTGGGTGAGACGAACCATTTCATAATTTTTTTGTTACACATTGAAGAAAAAATGGTTATTTAAATGTATTTGCGTTTCAAATGGTAATTTGCTTAAATTTCGAAGTTGGTTGAGATGAACAATTTCATAAAAAAAAATTGGTGAATAAAAAAGCTTTATTTACAGGCGAGCTGACCTAAAACCCCAAAGAAGGAACAAAGCAAACCAACAGAGAACAAGGAACAAAAACTACCCATACGATTACAACCGCAATCCCAGCTCCCCAAGTGGTCTTCAAAAAATTTCCCTCTTGCTTCAATGAACACTGAGCTCCAATGAAACAAAAGACCTAGAATGTTGATGATAACCTCATGGACTTCTTGCTCCTTATTCTTGAACACCTTAGCATTTCTTTCACGCTACAAGCCCCAACAAATGGCAAAGGGTAGGATGGACCATAACTTTCTTTTGAAGGGTGGAAGCCCCCCTCCCCTCCCCGTGACCAACACTAAAAAATGCTCCAAAGCATCCTTGGAATTTGCTCCACAACTCCAAACAAACTGAAAAAAAAAATGAGATCAAAGCAAGGAAGCAGTCGCACAATGGAGAAGGACGTGGCTCACAGATTTCATAATTTTTTGGTTACCCATTTAAGAAAAAGTAGTAATTGAATGTGTTTCAAATGATAATTTCTTGAAGTTGAGACGAACCCAACCAATCACCAAAAGCACCTAGGTGTTAATGTTGTGGTAACACACACTGTAGCCTTTGTTCCACTGTTTGTCGGCTTTCACTTTGGTACCGTCCTCAAGTTCCTTGGTTAGCCCTTTCCTCAGGCTGCCTTGCACAAACACCCTTTGTGCCCACTATGTGACCTTTCACTTTGGTGCTGTTCTTTCTGGGTTCTCAGCTTGCCATTTCCCAGGTTGCTCCTGGTGAGTTTGAACCCAAGACTTGCAACTAATGCACCAAAGGAACATTGTTAATGGGGCGGGAAGTTAAGCACATATTTCTTGGGGGTCATAACATGGGTGTTCGAAACTGTTGCAGGAAAGTGGAGATTTTTTCAATAGTTGTTAACATCTACTTTGGATATCTTAGTCCTGAAAATCTCCCAAAGTTTGGTGTGTGTGTGCGTGCGTGTGTGGGGATATCGAAGCCCATCAGTTGGTGAATTGCCCGTAAAAAACATATATCATATGCCTCCATGTGTTTGGGTTATATTCATGTCCTGAATCCAGCCATCTCTTATTATATCAGCTGTCTGCTATTAGTTTTGCTGTTTGGTTTTAAGGCTTAAACCCGCGCAGTTTTCCTGCACCTTAGGCTGTCACATCACAATGGTATTGGGTCGCCCACATTCGGGCTTCATAAAACTGCTAAAAACTATGGTGGATGACATTTCATCGTTTGCTAGTCCATCTAATTTTCAAAAGGAATCAAGATTTTTAATGAATCCTTGACAGGCTTTTTACATGCCCAATCAGATCTTTGTTAGATGTCCCCCCCCCCCCCCCCCCCCCCCCCCCCCCCCTCAAGTCTCTAATTTTACTTATAATCATCATCATAGTTTTGCTTTATTCAAAATATTGGGTTCGGTAACATGATTACTTTTTATCTAAAATACCTAAACTTAATTGTCTTGACAGTTTATGCCAGCGAGAAAAGTTAAAGAGAAGGCCAGGAAGCTAAGAAATACTCTCCCTAAAGATATGCTGTCCAGCATGCATCTAGAAATATACTTGCCCTGGCATTTAGACAACTAGTCTTGCAGTGTATTTGGAGTTTATAACTGGAATTATTTGCTCCTGGAGCTGAGCGAAGCATGGAAGATCTTGAAAATCCAAGAGAGGTTACATACCCTTCCTTATCTATTATGCTTCTTTTTAATTTTTCAATGTCTACCACTCATTTTCATAATATCATATTGTCCAACCTGCAGGGATCACATGGTACTGATAGGTTCAGTTCTCTTATGCATTTCATATCAGCAGGTCCCGGCGTTCTCTACTCTGAGCTCATCGGATGAACAATTTCTTTCTGTGCTTGCAGAAGATATTTGCATGTCTGTTCTCGATAGCACTGAAATGGATTTCTGTGAGAACTCCTTAGGTACAAGTTCAAACAATATTTTTCGTTGGTTTAAGAAGCCCAGAACGGTTGCGTCGAAGGACTTTTCAGTTGTCATATATAAATTATCTCAAGATGAGATAATTGAAAGTGCTAAGAAGTTTTTGGAAAATTTCAACACGAAGGAAAATTATATTCCAAGAGAAGAGAAAAGGAAGCACCGGTGGTGGACTTCATCAACATATTCAAAATGGGAAAGAATTGGTGGTCCCGAGTTCATTACAGGATTCAAGTTGATGCATATAAATTTGATAATTCTAAGTTTGAAGGGTGGAAGATGTCTGCAGAGAATATGTGGGAAATTCTTTTGACTCACAAACAAATGGTATTTAATCTTTCCTTGCAGCCTTGGCCTTCTACTAGCATTGTATAATGGAGAACTCTAATTCATGTTAAATATTATACAAGTTAATATTACTGGGCTTTTATACAAGTTATTGGCGGACAGAGACTCACAGTTGGCTTTTTAACAAGCATTTTAACGGACCAAAGATATATATATATGGGAAATGTTCAGCACCCTAAGTTTTACCACACACTTTAACAAACGTTTTTTGTCCTACATGGGTTAGAAGTTTTGGAATGAGTTGATTTTTGGTGAGGATGATCTCTATGATTAGAAGATCATCCTCCCCAAAAATCAGCCCATTCCGAAATGTTTAGCCCCATGTTTACACGTTGAAAAATCGTGGACCGTCCATTTTTTGTAAATCAATTTTGATGGGGTTAGAAGTTTTGGAATGAGCTGATTTTTGGTGAGGATGATCTCCTCACCATAGAGATCATCCTCACCAAAAATCAGCTCATTCCGAAACTTCTAACCCATGTAAGACAAAACGCGTTTGTTAAAGTGTGTGGTAAAACTAGGGTGGCGAACGGGACCCTATATATATATATATATATATATATATTATATATATATATATGGGTCCCGTTCGGCACCCGAAGTTTTACCACACACTTTAACAAACGCGTTTTGTCCTACATGGGTTAGAAGTTTCGGAATGAGCTGATTTTTGGTGAGGATGATCTCTATGGTGAGGAGATCATCTTCACCAAAAATCAGCTCATTCCAAAACTTCTAACCCTCTCAAAAATGGTTTACAAAAAATGGACGGTCCACAATTTTTCACTTGTAAACATGGGGCTAAACATTTCATAATGGGCTGATTTTTGGGGAGGATGATCTTCTAATCATAGAGATCATCCTCCCCAAAAATCAGCCCATTCCAAAATGTTTAGCCCCATGTTTACAAGTTGAAAAATCATGGACCGTCCATTTTTTATAAATCATTTTTGATGGGGTTAGAAGTTTTGGAATGAGCTGATTTTTGGTGAGGATGATCTCCTCACCATAGAGATCTTCCTCACCAAAAATCAGCCCATTCCAAAACTTCTAACCCATGTAGGACAAAACGCGTTTGTTAAAGTGTGTGGTAAAACTTAAGGTGCCGAACGGGACCCATATATATATATATATATATGGGGAGCGTTCGCTGGCTAACTTTTTGGCAAACGGATTGGCAAACTTATATGGGTCGTTCGATATTACGCCATCAGACGGCCGCGATTTAATCTCAGCGAAACTTAAATTTATACATATATTTGCAGTGCCATCCTCAAAATATATTCATTTTATTTTGACATCCCTCTTCTCTTTAAACCAAACAGGACAAAACTCTCTGTTCTGTTCGAACAGAACTCCAAACCTTTTCTCTTCGAACTCTCTCTCGCTCTCTCTCTTCTCACTCGCTCTCGTTCTCGTTCTTACTCTCTCATTCTGTCTCGTTCGCTCTCTCTCTCACTCTCTCACTCACTCACTCACTCACTCACGCTGCCTCTCTCACTCTCTCACTCACTCATGCTGCCTCTCTCGCTTAAACCTGATCAAACCCTCTCTCTCTCTCACTGAAACCCTCTCTCTCGCTCTTTCATTCTCTCTCGCTCTCGCTCTCTTCCTCGCTGCGACTACCTCTCTCACTCTATCATTGTGTGTGAAACTCCATCTCTCGCACGAACACGAACACGAACAGGACCCTATTCCTCCCTGCAACTCCATCTCACGAACACGAACGGCTGTTCGTTTAGCCTTCGTCAGGTTAGTAAATGTTCTGAAACATTTGGCTCATACACTAGGGTTTTGTTGAGGTAATGTGTTTAGCTCTTGTTCACAAAGCTAGGTGAGTTTTGTTTTGTTTTGCATTTTAAAATGAGTCTTACGGATCTTGGTTTTAATTTTCTTAAGGATTGTACTTTTGGTTACTACCTCTATTGTTGGTTAGCTGACCGCAAATCTTTGGGATGAGTATGAGGACCTTTGCTGCTGGTTTTGTATGGTCGTCCTATTGTGAAAATGATCTACCATATGGAGCAATAAAAGCATCAATCTTGGTGTGCTTAAGCAGGGTGGTGTAGCTGCATAAAGGCCATCAATAGACATGATATGTGAATTTAGCCCAGGCATGTATCTTGGAATCCCTTCTTGCATAGGCAAGTGTAGGGAAGTTATTAGTATTCAAAAAACAGAAAACATGGAAATTGTCACCTTTGATGAGCCAATGAATGTTGTCTTTTGATGACTGTTTTCCCTCAATTGTGGTCTCCAATTCTTCTTTGTTATGAATGTTCTTGTAATAAATGAAGTTTAAATTTACCTATTTTGATGATCATGTTGTTTTGGTTATAGAACTTTCGAAATTAAGTTTAAATTTACCTAACTGAGCCCTTTTAAGATAACTTTTTTTCTCTGTTGTTTCAGATACAAATCTATGTGGAAAGCTTAATCGCAGAAACAATCATCTTGCTTGTGGAGAGCAGCGATACCATTGATAGTGCAGAAACAATTCAACTAAAGAAGACAATTTTTCTAGACATACTAGTGGAGAGACTTGTGTAGAAGACGATGATGATGGTTCGGTTAGCCATGATCCATAGGATGAGAAATCTTCATGTGTGTTCAGTAACTTTTCAAGATGAGGATGCTTTTGAAGAGCATTCTTAATTTTGGTGCTAAAATTATTTGTAAAGCTAAGGCAGATTGAAAGCGCCCTCGATCCGCGGGGTGCGCGGATCCGCTTTTGACCCTTGAGGTTTGGGAGTCGCCACCTAGTTATTGTGGTCTAGGAACCAACTGACTCTAACATGGATAAAAAGAACTAATCTACCATAAAAAATCTGAATTCGGGGATCAAGTTACGGGGTTGGAAGGTGTAGGCACCAACCCCGCCCGGCCAAAGCCGGTCTCTACTAACTTTCCAAGTAAATTACATTGCTAAAACCTAGATAAAAATAAATATAAAAAAATACATACCTTTCCGATAGCAAGGATTTTGCTCCCTCAGATCTGACAAAAAAAATTCCTTGTACTGTACTCCCTTGCTTCGTTCTGTCTCCGGATTTGACTTCGGATCTCCTAGATCAAGGTATCTCTTTGTTTCTGAATCTGAACTCTTCAAGTTTGTTGCGGATTTAGGGGTGTTTGGAGGGATTTTAGGGGTTTTCTAGACTAAAATTAAAGGGGGGATGTTAGGTAAGGAGTTGGGGCTCCAAAACTAGGGTTTATGGGAGGCTAGGGGAGCTTCTAGACCTACTTCTCTTAGGGTTTATGATTATATACGAAAATAGGGTGTGAGCACCTCTATTTATAGATGTTTTTAGGGGTTGATTTGGATAGAGTTAGTGTTTAATTAGAGATCTTTTAATTAGAGTTGTGTTTTAGTTAGACTTATTTTAGGTAGAATTGTGTTTTAATTAAAATTATTTTAGGTAGAATTGTTTTTAAGTTAGAACTCTCTTATTAGATAGAGTTATTATTTAATTAGAGTTCTATTATGACTTTTGGTCTTATTTGATTGACTTTAATATTTTGACTTTAGTCTTAACTGATTGACTTTTAATATCTTGACTTCAGTCTTGCTTAATTGACTTAATTTTGACTTCAGTCTCACTAATTGACTTTAATACCTTGACTTCAGTTTTGCTTGATTGACTTTAAAATTTTGGAGAACCCCGCTCTAAAATATCTTTAATTCTTTGGACCCCCAAATGGAGGGGTCCTTAAAGAAATATCTCACGAACCCTCAACAATTTTGCTTGAGAGCCCGATTGATCGATTTCTTTGGTTCAAAATTTTAAATTAATTTAATCAATGTTTCACTTTAATTATTTAATATTTTATTTATTAATTTCGAATTTTTTAATTATGAAAATTATGAAATTATCGTTTTGCCCCCGGAGAGGACTTTTCACGTTTTAAGTCGGTTTTTAATGTTCTAGGATGTTTTAGAATCGATTTTTCGTAAGGAATTCAATGAGAATGTTATGTCATTTATGAAAATTTTTATGTGAAATGATTGTGAACTTTATGAGGGGCATTTTTCGTAATTTTGTCAATTCTGTTAAAATTGGTGAAATGATTTATTTGGTTTCGATTTATTATTTTATGTGTTTGAATGGGTTTTCCTAAGCGTAATGTAGGCTCTAGGGTTGTTTTGAGGTTAGGGGTATTTGGTAATTCGGTCAATTTTTAGTGATTTTTATCGTGAAGCTTCTTTTTGGTTTGCAAGATGATGATTTCTATGTTTCTGGGGTCGTATTTACCTAGCGTAGCGTGGTTTCTAAGTTTTGTCAGTTCGAGATACCTCATCCGGATTTCTGAAACATATCTGGTAACAAAATAAAGCAATGGAATACACATCCATCATTGGGAATCATTGCGATCGGGTTGACGAGTTGATTAATCAGGCGGATGCAAAAATGGGGTGTCTACACAGATATAAACTTTATGGATTCTATTGGTTTGAATATCTTTGCAATGTATATTGTGGATTCTATTGGTTTGAATATCGTTTAGTTTGAATATCTTTGCTATGTATATTGCCAAGGGTGTGGTGATCTGCTATGTATATTGCCAAGGGTGTGGTGATCTGTTACTTTACAATTTGTGAAATGAGAATTAAGTTACAACAGGAGCATGTGATTGTGATAGTGGTGATCGATCCATTTTCTTAGCACAATAATGTACGAAGTGGTGCTCAAAAGCATCAATGGGGGAAGATGTTGATTTGGCAACTTTGCAAACTAATCCACCAGTAGCTCCACTTGGTTTGCTAATCTTGATAAAAATTTTCAGCATTGGAGTTCAGAGTATGTGGTCTTTTTTTTCTCTTGTTTAGAAGTAGGTTGGGGGATGCATGGGAATGAATGTACTTTGTTTTTTAGTTGACGTGTAAACAATTATTTGAACTTCAGATTTTGAGATTCTTGAGGCTTTTGAATTGGAATGTAATATAAATGTTAGTTTGAGCTTTAGACTTTATTTATTGATACATGGAATGTTCATGAAATATATATAATCATTATTTATTTCTAGTTTTATTCCAAGTGAAAATGTATATAATTTCACTTATTTCCAGTTCTATGCTTGTTGGTGTTGATATCCCTCTTCTCAAGATATTCTTCATTTATTTATCATTGCATAGGTTACAGGTGTGATGGGTTTTAAATGGGTTTTGCTATGGTTCTTGGTCATTTTAGTGCTCTCTATTGGATAGCTTGGTTTTGAAGAATTTAATGGAGGTTTGGCTTTTGAAGTAGTAGTGATAGTTGCAAATGTAAGCTTTATAACTTAAGTAATAAGCTTAGTATTTTGCTTGTATTATTATAGGAAAGAAGTCTTCATGTTTCATTCCCCAAGGACCATAGACAAACTGAGTCTGGTGATAGATGATTCTTCCTCTTGTAATAAAAGGCATGTAGTTTTTAATGGATTAATGAAAATATTGGTAGTGACCCACAAGAGGGTCCACTAATAGACAATCATAGATGCATGCTTGATCAAGTAGATTGAGAGTCACTATTTAAATGATTCCAACAATGTAGAATTCCCAAGTACTCATGATGTGAACCTGGATTTTAGGTAATCCATTTAATGTGGTTGCTTGCATAGTCACAAAATTATTCACCATATGCAATTTATTCCTATCCACATGCTAGCACCAGCTATCCAAGAATTATGCATACACTTTGATAACTTTAGTAATCTCTACTTTATCAAAAGACCAACTCTATGGTATGATAATACCCATAAAAAAAATGATTTTACATGCTTGTTGTAGCCATGTTTGAGTATACTAGGCTTGGTTAAGCTATTTAAGTAGGGTCACTTCTAATTTGCGCTTTATTATAAATAAGGATATGAACAAATTGAAGAAAATTCGTCAATAAAATCTAGAAAGAAATCAAAGGGCACAATGCTGGAAAGGTGGTTGGCTCTAGAACATTAGATTTCAGAAAGTGAAAAGTTATCACACATCTTTTTCTGTATAGAAAGTCCTAAAATGGGTTTCTATTTGATGATACTCTCACATGGCCCTGAAGTATCTTGGAAACTCGATAACTTGAGCTGTATATAAGAACAACATCTTATCTTCATATAATAAAATAGCGATATAAAAGGTGGAAAAAAGAAGACTTAATACGAAAAATACTAATAAAAGGAAACACCATGATGCAATAGCAAAGAAGTCAAAATGAAGCAACACCATAAGAACATTCAAGTAAAATCAATTCATCCTAGCAGAAATAAGATTCCCATGGTATGCTAGCTCTACACTTAGAATGAGATGATTTCTTAATACTAAAAGTGGTGATGAAATTGCTAGATATCTAGTAGAACCAGGCGTATGGTATGGGTTGCAGCAGCACTTCACAACCTCTAGAGAGACGATTTTGGATTCAAGAACTCAAAAAAAAAAAAAAAATTGACAGATTGAATTCGTAAGTTCATGTTGAACATTTTTATTTGATTCAATAGGTACCTGAAAAAACATTACAAAAATGATTCAATATACAAAAAGAGTTGCCTGTACATACAATATGTCTCATTTACAATTCTTATTCAATACATAAGGCATGTTTTACTCATGCAATGGCCAAAAGAGCACAAGACTTCATACAATTGCAAACATTTGATCTGGATGACATGTTCCACACTCCTGCTCTAGTACCCCCCTTGCTTCTTCAAACAACTCAACAGCCTCATCAATCTTGTACACTTGTACACAAGCCAATCCCATCTGATTCAGTACAACCCCAAAGAATGCTGATTTCCTCTCTCCAATGGCTCTAAGCTTTGCTACAACACTCTCAAAAGAGCTCCGAGCCTCTTCATATCATCCAACCATGTAAAACATCACACCCATCAGTACTTTTATCCCTACAATCGTGCGTCGCTGCCCCGATGTGTCTTCCAACAATTTCATTGCCTTTTGTAAGAGCTTCAATGCTTCCTCGAGCTCATTCATAGATGGCGCATAAAAGGTGGGTTGAGTAGAAATCCTAACCATGTAAGAGGCCAAAATTAAAGCATTTTAGTCCATCCTCTCTAGTAATACAAAGCATGTTAAAGTATGGGATATCTTTTACTTTGGGGCTAGTCTGATTGGACTGATGGAAAATGTAATACATCGAAATGTAATACAATACACCATTCAAAACCTATATATTTTCTAAGTATGCAAGGATTGAAAGTCTAAGTTGGAGGAACATTATTTAAACATCTAATGTAAACCAAACCCATTTTAGCTTCAACATTAAATTTACTAAATTGACTAAGATTCATGGAATTGCTTTGAAGAAGCTTAGTTTGATTGAATCATTTTGCTTCTACAAAGCTTCAAACAAGAATGTACATGAGAAAAATAGTGTACTAGAGAAGCTTTTACGTAGAATAGTTCAAGAACGATACTCACCCAGCTTTTGTTTTGTAATGAAACCACCAATGTGCAATGTTGAAAACAAGAATATCAACTCCTTTCCATCTCGAAGTGCTCCTATCAATGGTGTCAATTCTCAGAGTTGGTACTTGCTTCTGTCTTAATCTTGCCTTACTCTCGTGAACTAAGAAATGAGTGGCATCGTATTCAACTGTACACTTAAAGTCCTACAAAAAACCCCTCGAGAATCAAATATTTGTGCAGATCCAATATACGATTAAGAAATGAACAAGTTTTCACAGAACTACCACAAATTTGAAACTGTAATTTCCCTTCTCTTTAGTGATCCTTCGACCATGGGACTCAGAAACGCACTTCGGATCCTTGATGGGTCCTCTCAATAAACACAATATGGATTCCCATTGGTCGCTGTTAATTGAATCACCAACAAAAACCAGTCTCTTCCTCTAATCCTTCAATCAATCCAGCATTTTTTATGCATTGAACCTAAAATATATCCAATTTCCAACTCATCAAAATTTTTCTTTTGTAATTTTCAAACTGAATCAGAGTTAAAGAACAAGGATAACATGCAAACTTCACAATTTCACATCTACATGAGATTCAATCAATTTAATATTTCTAAGATTAAGTAACAAAGATAACAAAGAATCAAGTGGAGTAGGAAAACATGCAAACTTCACAATTTCACATCTACATGAGATTTAATAAAATTAATATTTCTAAGATTAAGTAAATAAAATAAAATAAAATAACACTATACACCTTCAGCTTATGATATTCTTCTTGGCCTCTCAAGCTGTGACATCTTTAAGAGCCTCTTGGGCATCAATTTCTCGAACAATTTAAAGCCCTCATCAACCAAACCCCTTTGTTTATTGATTGTTACAAGCTGCCACTCTCCAGGTTTCCATTTTCTTTGTCATCATGGCTGGAACGATAGTGGGAGGGTCCCGTTCGTGTTCGTGTTCGTGCGAGAGAGAATGAAAGAGCGAGAGAGAGGGTTTCAGTGCGAGGGTTTCAGCGTGAGTGAGTGAGAGAGAGAGAGAGAGAGAGAGAGAGAGAGAGAGAGAGAGAGAGAGAGAGAGAGAGAGAGAGAGAGCGAGCGAGAGAGAATGATGAGAGCGAGAGCGAGAGCAAGTGAGAGAGAGGCAGATGAGAGAGAGGTTGAGAGCGAGTGAAGAGTTTGAAGAGAGAAAGAGAACAGAGAGTTATGTTCTCTCTGGTTTAAAGAGGAGAGGGAGGAAGCACGAAATAAACAATTGTTAAGGGATGGCGTTGTAAATATGTATATTTGTATTATAACGTGTGAGATTAAATCACGTCCATTCGATGTCGTTAGATCCAACGCACCCAAAAAGTTTGCCAATCCGTTTGCCAAAAAGTTAGCCAGCGAACGCTCCCCTATATATATATATATGGGAAATGTTCAGCACCCTAAGTTTTACCACACACTTTAACAAACGTTTTTTGTCCTACATGGGTTGGAAGTTTTGGAATGAGCTGATTTTTGGTGAGGATGATCTCTATGATTAGAGATCATCCTCCCCAAAAATCAGCCCATTCCGAAATGTTTAGCCCCATGTTTACACGTTGAAAAATCGTGGACCGTCCATTTTTTGTGTATCAATTTTGATGGGGTTAGAAGTTTTGGAATGAGCTGATTTTTGGTGAGGATGATCTTCTCACCATAGAGATCATCCTCACCAAAAATCAGCTCATTCCGAAACTTCTAACCCATGTAAGACAAAACGCGTTTGTTAAAGTGTGTGGTAAAACTAAGGGTGGCGAACGGGACCCTATATATATAAGGTCCCGTTCGGCACCCTAAGTTTTACCACACATTTTAACAAACGCGTTTGTCCTACATGGGTTAGAAGTTTCGGAATGGGCTGCTTTTTGGTGAGGATGATCTCTATGGTGAGGAGATCATCCTCACCAAAAATCAGCTCATTCCAAAACTTCTAACCCCATCAAAAATGATTTACAAAAAATGGACGGTCCACGATTTTTCAACTTGTAAACATGGGGCTAAACATTTCGGAATGGGCTGATTTTTGGGGAGGATGATCTTCTAATCATAGAGATCATTCTCACCAAAAATCAGCCCATTCCAAAACTTCTAACCCATGTAGGAAAAAAAACGTTTGTTAAAGTGTGTGGTAAAACTTAGGGTGCTGAACATTTCCCATATATATATAGGGAAATATTCAGCACCCTAAGTTTTACCACACACTTTAACAAACGTTTTTTGTCCTACATGGGTTAGAAGTTTTGGAATGGGCTGATTTTTGGTGAGGATGATCTCTATGATTAGAAGATCATCCTCCTCAAAAATCAGCCCATTCTGAAATGTTTAGCCCCATGTTTACACGTTGAAAAATCGTAGACCGTCCATTTTTTGTAAACCATTTTTAATGGGGTTAGAAGTTTTGGAATGAGCTGATTTTTGGTGAGGATGATCTCCTCACCATAGAGATCATCCTCACCAAAAATCAGTCCATTCCAAAACTTCTAACCCATGTAGGACAAAACACGTTTGTTAAAGTGTGTGGTAATGCTTAGGGTGTTGAACAGGACCCATATATATATATATATGGGAAATGTTCAGCACCCTAAGCATTACCACACACTTTAACAAACGTTTTTTGTCCTACATGGGTTAGAAGTTTTGGAATGGGCTGATTTTTGGTGAGGATGATCTCTATGATTAGCAGATCATCCTCCCCAAAAAATCAGCCCATTCCGAAATGTTTAGCCCCATGTTTACATGTTGAAAAATCGTATACCGTCAATTTTTTGTAAACCATTTTTGATGGGGCTAGAAGTTTTGGAATGAGCTGATTTTTGGTGAGGATGATCTCCTCACCATAGAGATCATCCTCACCAAAAATCAGCTCATTCCGAAACTTCTAACCCATGTAAGACAAAACGCGTTTGTTATATATAGGGTCCCGTTCGGCACCCTAAGTTTTACCACACACTTTAACAAACGTTTTTTGTCTTACATGGGTTAGAAGTTTTGGAATGGGCTGATTTTTGGTGAGGATGATCTCTATGATTAGAAGATCATCCTCCCCAAAAATCAGCCCATTCCGAAATATTTAGCCCCATGTTTACAAGTTGAAAAATCGTGGACGTCCATTTTTTGTAAATCATTTTTGATGGGGTTAAAAGTTTTGAAATGAGCTGATTTTTGGTGAGGATGATCTCCTCACCATAGAGATCATCCTCACCAAAAATCAGCCCATTCCGAAACTTCTAACCCATGTAGGACAAAACGCGTTTGTTAAAGTGTGTGGTAAAACTTAGGGTGCCGAACGGGACCCATATATATATATATATAGGGTCGCGTTATTACGACCCCCTTTGCGACACACCTTTTTGTCTTATATGGGCAAAAATGTTTGGAATGGGCTGATTTTTTTTTGAGGATGATCTCTGTGATGAGGGGATCATCCTGGCAAAAAATCATCCCATTCCAAAACTTCTAACCCCATCAAAATTGATTTACAAAAATTGGACGGTCTATAATTTTTCAACAAAAATCGGACGGTCTAGAAGTTTTGGAATGGGATGATTTTTTGCCAGGATGATCCCCTCACCATAGAGATCATCCTCATAAAAAATCAGCCCATTCCAAACATTTTTGCCCATATAAGACAAAAAGGTGTGTCGCAAAGGGGGTCGTAATAACGTGACCCATATATATATATATATATTTATAGAAAATTACTAAAGGACCCTAGCCGGGATTTCTTTCTAATTACTCCCTGAGTTTTGGGCGGTTGCTTGATAAGTCATTTAGTAAAACTTTATTTTCTTAATGGTCCTTCAACCCCATGGCAGGTTATAATATTTTGAAATACCTAAATTACCCTTTTTCATCTTCTTCACATGCTTAGATTTTTCAACCACGATTCCAATCATTTTCAACGATTTTTAATCGTGAATGACGAATGAAAATGATACACTTCTAATTTTGAATATTTAAATGTATTTTTTGATTTATTGCAATGATTTAAAATAAAAAATGAAGAACGAAAACGAGATTCAAAAAATATATACATACACACATAATGGTTAGCTTGCCACTTTTTATTCATTATCGAGTTCAACATTTTTATTGTCAAGCTCCCAAATATTATTTATTATCGACCTCACCAAAATTTATTTATTGTTGAACTCACCAATTTTATTTATTGTCGAGCTCACCACTTTTTATTGTTGAGTTCAACAATTTAAAAAAAAATGTCAAACTTGACAATAAAAATGTTGAACCCAAAAATAGAAAGTGTTGAGCTTAACGCTAGTAAATTCCACCCGTCTTCATTTTTCAAGTTTTTTTGACTAAAATACATGAAAAGATTGACTCATCTTGATGCTTGATTTTTCTTTCAAGTTCTTTTTGAAATTTTTATTTTTTTTTCTTCTTGGTGATGTATTTATGTTAAAAAAAATAATTGAGAAGAGAGAGAGAGAGATAAGTAGAAAGTTTGGTAGAGTTTTAGGTTGAGGGGAGGGAATTTATATAGAGTTTGGGGTAAAATGATTCAACCATAAAAACAAATGAAAGTAACATTCTTTTTGTTTTGTTATTCTTTTAAAATTTTCAATTGTATGAGGGTTGAAATGGAATTTACCTTAGAATTTTAGGAGATTGATTGTGATAATATGAGTATTTTTTTAATGGAGAGATGATAAGGATTTAGAACAAGGTGGTAGAGGTAAGGTGTAGACTAGGGTAGTGGGTGTATTGTAGTAGTAACATATGGCATAGGTAGGTTAGGTTTGGGAGGTTGATTGTAGTAGTGACATGTGTCCACTTAAATGAATATGTGCCTAGGAATTGGGTTAGGGCTCAACTTTAGGATTTGGGCTTGGATTACGATTTGGATGGGTTTAATCTTTAAAAAAAGGTTTATGGATGAATCAAGCTTAGGAATTGGGTACGGACTTCTTGGCAAAGTCCATGGGTCTTGTGCGTGCTTCCTTAAACCAAATCCATCTTTCGCGTGTTTTCTTGATATCTCAGATTTGATCCAAACAAAATGGGGTGTCTACAATCTCTATGGTGAGGAGATCATCTCACAATAACAAGTCCAATCTGAAACTTTCAACCCCATCAAAAGTGATTTAGAGTGGTGGATTGTCAATTTTTTATCGTTAATTTGTAAACCACTTTTGATGGGTTATAAGTTTTAGATTGGGCAAATTTTTTGTGAGGATAATCTCGTCACCATATAAATCATTCACAAAAAAATTCAAACCAATCCGAAACTTTTAAGCCTATAGGATAAATTTTGTCTCCCAAACTTTTTATATATATATATATATATATATATGAGGGAGATCCAGAAGATCTCAAATATACATACAACCATGGTATATATAAAAAGAAATCATTTCTACCATATTGAAGGAGGATCTGACCATGGTTCAACTAATTTGATAAGTTTTTGGTCCCAACTCAACCTTAAAACACTAATTTAAAAAAAAAAATTTATATGTGATCAAAAAGAGATTTTAAGATGTCTTATTTAATTACAATGTTAATTAATTAATCTCTAAGTTATCTTAAAAATTGAATTATATTAAAAGAAATTGAATTTTGTTAGTTGGGTTGCAATAGAATTGTAGGGACACAATCAAAATTCTATGTGATCAAAAGGACAAATGTTTAATGATCCCTACTGTCTAGGAGAATTGTGTTAATGTCACTGGCATGGAATATTTGACAACTGAATACTAGTCTTTAAGAAAAACAATAAAAAAAAGTAGTTTTTCTAAAAAAAAATAAATAAATAAAAGCATCTTTCAGCAATCCGTCATGTGGTATATTCACGTAGCGTAGGTAATGTCACACCATGACAATATGGCATAGTGACCACTTAATTAATTTTTGGATTAGTAGATAAAACATTCACATATGAATATAAATATACTAGATCATATACCAAATACAACATTAATTCTCAGTTTGTAGTACATTATAACATTAACACAGACATAATTCTCACTCAACACATTTGCTAAAATCCTTAACTCATTTTGTTACTAGAAGCATTGGTTGCCCAGTCGATGTTTTTGTGGATTTTTAGTGAAAATTTTGATTAAGTAAAAAAATGATATTGTCCAAAAGAATCCAACTAGAAATCCGACCCATGCGCCTTCCCACAAAAACCATGGCTCCTCCGCCTCCTCCTTCTTCGCTGTATAACTTGGTTGACTCATAGTTTGACATGGAACCAGAATTTGTTTCCCACACAACCCCTTGATGTTAGCATACGAATTGAGATCGTTCATTGTATCCATCGTGTTACCCTCCGGAATCTGACCCTCAAGTTCATTATTGCTTACATCCAATTTAGTAAGCTGTTTCATATTCTTGAATGTTTGTGGAATTATACCGTAAAGCTTGTTATGTGACAAGTCTAAACTCCCTAGATTTTCAAATCCTCCAAAACTCGCAGGGATGCCACCGGAGAGTTTGTTATATGAAATATTGAGTGATTTAAGACCTCTAAGAGCACCTAAAGATGATGGGATCTCGCCAGACAAATGATTTCTTGACAAGTCCAGCAACTTGTACATATATAGGTCATCACTAGGGAGACTTTGAACTATGCTCTTCCAATGTACTTTCGTGTCATTTCCTCTATGTTTTTGCACGATACACATTTGAGTATAAGAAATATCAGGGGCCTTAATCATCCCTGTGAGATTACCAAACATCTTTGGGATTTCTCCGTTGAGATTGTTGTTGGAAAGGTCGAGGATTTGAAGATTAGTTAGATTGGATAAAAGATAAGGGATTGACCCGTGGAAGTGATTTCCCCTTAAGATTAGAACTTTTAATCTTGAGAATCGAGAGAAGAAGTTTGGTATCTCACCTGAAATTTCATTGCCATGGAGATCAAGGTATATTAGGTTTTCCATTTTAGAAAAGTTCTCTGGTAAACGGCCTGAAAATATATTTTGTCCAAACTCGAGTGAACATACATTCTTTCCTAAGTTCACTGGAACTTCACCAAAGAATTTATGGTAGGATAGGTCAATGCACAACAAAGACGGGAATTTAGGAATTTTGTCACTTGAAAAGTTGTTCTTAGACAAGTCTAGTTGTTCTAAGTTGTGCAACCTTGTCATGGAATGTGGCAATGAACCAGAAAAAATGTTTTGACTTAGCCATAGGATTCGAAGATTGGTCGCATCGTCGATGTTCTTCGGAAGTTGGCCAATAAAATTGTTGTTTGAAAGATCAATCATTTCCAAGTTACGTTTGAAAAGACGAGGTGGGAGGGAACCTGTGAGATTATTGTTGTTGAGATAAATGTTCGAGAGATTGAAATCAAGAAGCCATTGAGGGATTGTCCATTCCAATTCATTGTCACTTAGATCCAATGAAGAAAGATCTTTCTGGTTGGACAGCCAACTGGGAAAGTTTCCACTGATGCCACAGGATCCCAAATATAATCCTTTCAACAAAAATTTGGGATTGATCTTCAAGTTGCCACGCAAATTAAGTTTGTTTCCTCCAAGATGCAATTGTTCCAATCCCTCAATTTCAAACAGCTCCACCGGGATCCCTCCTGTAAAAAATAAAATTATTTGTTAAATCATGGATTGGATTTCCAAGTTAATAATGAGTTACTGAAATTTTACCTGATAAGTTGTTGTCACTGAGGTCCAGATGAAGAAGGTTGGGCAAGTTGCCAATTTCAATTGGAATATTTGATGAGAGAGAATTGTTTTGAAGCTTCAAGGACTGTAGATCCCTTAGGGTGCGATTGATTGCGCTTCAAAACGCAAATTTACCGGCGTTTGCGTTAAAACGCGGGATTTTTTTTTTTTTGAGCGTTTGATACAGCGTTAAAACGCTGCGTTTTGAAATTTTTAACGCAATTTTGTAACATTTACCGCTGTTTTGAAAAGCGGATGTGAGGAGCTTCGCGGAACAGCGTTAAAACGCGATGATGTGAAAAGACTATTATTCCCTTCGACTTTTTTAACATTTACATCACTGTCCGCGATTTAACCTCGTTCACACTTCACCCTTCGATTTCATAGTCGACTGATCTCATTGAAGACGACGACCAGCCGACCGATCTTATCGACGACGACGACCATAGAAACACCGATCTAACCCTTTGACGACGACGCCGGTTTCTTTGTTCAAACGAAACCCATCAATGACGACGACGCTAGCTTCGGTCAAACGAAACCCACCGGCTTGAAAAACCCACCGTCGATCGACACCATTCATCTCTGTGAGCTCTCTCTCTCTCTATCTCATCGATTTCATTATCTCTTTGTTGACGAAATTGCATATTAACAGAAAATATTCTGTTAGGGTTGTAATTTTTTGGTTGATTTTTATTAAAATAAATTTTTGTTAGAAATATTTGTGAATGATTGTTGTTGATTAACGTCTCTTAGAAATTTTTTTGTTAGAAATTGCATCGATTAACGCCTTTTAGAATTTTTGTTGGAAACAAGCAATATTTGTTAGAATAGGATCCAAACATTTGGGATATTGAAATTACTTGGGCCTTTACAACGTTGGGATTTCAGCTTTGGGGAGGATTTTCTTACATATGACCTTGGAAATTTCTCCCCAATTCAATGAGAGTAGTAGCTCACCTTTGAAAAAATTTCAGCTTTGGGGAGGATTTTCATGAATGGCGAGATCATGCCATGTCCACAGCTTTAATTTCAAAGCTTTTCTATTATTCTTTCTGCTCATGATGCTTACGCTTATGTTTCTGTCATCCAATGACTAAGTGCCATGTCGACTAATACCACTATCTTTTAACCAATGAGATCATGCCATGTGGACTATTGTAACTTTGTCATACATTCGTGGCTCATCCTGAATTAGGAATCGAACTTATCTAATATTCTAATCCAACATTTACGGATCCTTTTATTCCAATACAATCCAACTGCAACAAGGATTGGAATATAATTAAACTTGAGGCTGCAAATGCTCCTTGTAAAGAGATTCCATTTTATAATACTTTTAATTATTAAAATATATTGATTTTTTAATTTTTTTACTAATAATATGAAGTAGTGTTCATCGGCCAACTAGATCATTTATTAGCTAATGTGTCTTAATTAGTGAAAGGGATGAAGCTATGTTATATTACAAACTCCTTGAGTCTTCTCCAAAAACTCGGCAGAGTTGATTAGATCATCCTAAAGTCGACAAAAGAGTTATGTGCTGAACTTTAATTTTTTTGGGTGAATTACCATTTTGTGAGTTGAAAATGAATTATTTATGATTTCAGCTAACTGTTCATTTTAATTATCAAAACATGAATGGTCCTGACTAATAAATGATTTCACTAATTAAGACACATTAGCTAATAAATGATCTACAGTTTAACTACCTAGAAGACCCCGAAATGGGATATGATTTCTAGATCTATGAAAATGTTGGTTGGGATTAAGACGTCGTACATTGTTGGAGGTAATTAGATTACCTAGGAGAACAAGTTCCAATTTATGTTTGCTTGATTTAGTACATATAATTGCAAGGTTGGTTTGGATTACGACATTATCCATTGTTGGGGGTAATTTTTGATTACCTAGGAGAACAAATTCCCATTTATGGTTGCTTGATTTCACACAGTTATAGAGAAAAAGCATATGCTGCATGTGGGCTAGTTTTGTTGAGGACACTGTTTACTCAATTAGTAATTGGCCTCCATATGGACCTAGATTATGACAAGTTGCAATCCATAGACCATATGAATCATGTGTTTAAAAAACACATGACCATGTTGCGACGATGTGTCCCTTTCAAAGTTCAAATATAAAAGTAAAGAACTAAAGCTTTAGCTTTACGCAACTGTAATTCTGAATCTATAACCTTTAGTTTACTAGCGCATTGTGAATTGCAAGGAAGTAGACCAACTCCATGTTGATTTTTTGAGATTTCCTTGGGATCACAACCGGTGTTGCGATATGCTGTCTGAACATCTTGACATAGCCACTCCTTTTTGAGGTTTTGACATCCACAACGAACATTAACCTTACAAGAGGGAGTTGACAAGGGAATAAAATAAAATTAAGATAAATGTATATTTTTATGTTTTTATTTATTTCAGTTTTACTTATTATATTAACTATGATTATTATGTTTAAATGATGTAAGAATCTAAATGTGGTGGTTGTGGATGTGTTACGTATATACGATGTAATGTGGATGTGCTATGTAAAATGTGAAATTTGGATTGAATATTATGCAGGTATTTTGTTTATCAGGAAAATTTCATATGTTCAATTTCAAGAGGAGATGCTGTCGAAATTTTTATAGAATTTTATTATATTTATCTATATTTAGTGTAATTATATATTTATAGGGGTATTTTAGTAATTTTTGATGCATTCTGCGTACATTATGTTGGATTGTGTATTATGCAGGTATTTTATTTATCAGGAAAATTTTATATGTCTATTTTTAAGAGGAGATGCTGCCGAAATTTCTATAGAATTATAAATTTTTCTATAATTTTTTATAGATTTATAAACATTTTAAAATTAAAATAATTATTTTTTTAATTTTTTATATAATTTTATTATATTTATATATATATATTTAGTGTAATTATATATGTATAGGGGTATTCTGATAATTTTTATGCCTTCTGGTTGCATTATCAACCTTAAGGGCATTCTGGTCATTTTACCCTACTACAGCATATTTTAGAAGCTGTATCAAACAGTCCACAGTTAGATTCTAGTCAACAGCACAGCAGTTTTAAAAAGCTCTATCAAACAAGTTTTTCAGCTTTTCAGATTCTGACAGCAGATTCAGACAGCAGAAGCAGACAGCAGTTTTAAGAAGCTGAATCAATCGCCCCCTTAGATTCTGCCAAATTGAGCTTGGGATTCCATATGTGATTCCATTGCTACTGAGATCCAAATCAACGAACTTCGACAAGTTGCCAAGTGATTTTGGGATTCCGCCAGAAAAATCATTATTATGGAGCTCCAAATTCTGCAATTGATTGAGGTTTCCGATTTCCGTAGGGATCTTTCCAGATAGATGGTTATAAGACACAAACAACTCTCTCAAGCTTAAAAGATGTCCCACTTCACTAGTCAAGTTTCCACTTAGCAAATTTGAACCCAGATTAAGAAATTTTAGATTTCCAAGACCAAATATTTGGGAAGGAATAGAGCCATTAAATCTATTAAAACCCAAGTCGAGAAAAACCAACCTAGTCAAGTTGAGAAAGCCGTTTGTCGGAATTTCACCATGCATTCCATTCCCAGATATATTCAGCTTTGTCAAGCTTCTTATACGAAAGAGTGGTGTCAAAGCTGCAACAGTGAAACTCCTGATAATAGGGGAGAGATCAAGGGTTTCGACTAGTCTTGAAGAAAGGAGAGTAGAACAGTTTACACGATTCCATCGACAACAATCAGAATTGGAGACCCAGGAGTCCAAATCGAAAGGGTTGTACAAGAAGCTCTTGTTATGATTTCCAATTAATATGGATTTGAATTGGAGGAGAGCCTGTTTATGATCCTCAAGGCAGCATAGACATAGACTTGTGAAGAAGAAGAAGAAGAAGATGAAGAAGTAAGGAGAAGAGCGATGGAGTTGTGGTTGTGACTTGGCCATCGATTGATTGGTTTCTATTGATTTGCTTTGGCAAGATATGGTGCTCACCACTCTTGTTACATTTTCTTTAATAGTAATTGAAGTTGTCTTGTCTTGGGTTAATTTTATGATCAATTCTAGTATGAACGTGGCTAGTCGGATTGCCAAAAAAAACCCACTATTAATAAAATGAGATAATTTAGCTAAATTAATGATGAAAAAAGATGGAAATACTGACCTGTTGCATGAAACTCTCAACCCAAGCTTTCTTGTTGTGATTCTCCTATCCAATGGCTGTATTTTCAGGACACCTTAGGATTCTATAGAAGAGGAAGAGATGGTAACCAAACATGATCAATAATCCGCATGGGACCAAGAACAGATCAAGGTATTTCTCATCCCAATCCATCTTCTTTGTTAACTAATTTGCATTAATTGGGAGAGAGATGGCTTTATAAACTTAAATAACAAAGATTTTTTTTTTAAAAAAAACCATATTTCGTGATCAATTAATAGTTCATCAACTAATTCATTAATTAGTTGAATTGATCGGCTAGTCCCTTATTCTAAGAATTTTAAGAACTTTTTAAAAAATCTGGAGAATTTTGTGACTATGCTCCCTAGATGATGATATACATAGTTGGATGAATGTTAAGTATAAACGACTGTATTCAGAAAATGTATGAATAATCCTTACAAACAATAAACTAAGGAAAATTAATTGATTGAAAAGCCTCCACCAATCAATTTCTTTTTGGGAATTTGAGCCTTCTTTCCATTTCTTTTTAAACCATGTCCTAATCCCATCGACAAAGTCGTCTTGAACATCATTTGACTTGGTCAAAGTAAAAATATTCAAAATATACAACCAAACAAAATCTCTTATAAAGAAGGAAAGAAAGCCTGTTAGATTGAAAATCCTAAACGAGTGGCCGAAGCAAAAGTTAAGGCCTAATAAGAAATTTTTAATGCCCGTTAAGCTGAAAAAATTGAGAACATTAAAAGTATAAACGAATGTATTCAGAAAATGTATGAATAGTCCTTGCAAACAGTAAAATATGGGGAAATAGATTGAAAAGCCTCTGTCATGTGCGACGAAGACCATTAATAATCTCAATTTAAAGAAACTTCCAAGTTGAAAATTCTAAATGTGGAGAAAAAACAAAAATCGATGCGGATTGAGGTAGTTATCTAGACCATCATTTGAATGGAGGAACACGATTTATTTAGTCTTCCCAATAAGACTTGATGATAGTGATGTGGGTGATTAACATGTGGACTAATTTTTTTGAGAATATTTTATTTGGTCCATGAGAACTTCCAGGTAATTTAGTATTTTTTATTTGAATCCTACAGCACTAAGAACAAAATCATTGATATGAAAAATGTGACTTCCTTGAAATACCCTTAAATTCTACATAAAGACAAAAGAGGGAGGAATGGTTATTTTTTCAAGACCTTGAGATATATGTTGTGAGAGATTGAAATCAAGAAGACATAGAGGGATTGTCCCTTCCAATTCATTGTCACATAGATCTAATTGGACAGCCAATTGGGGAAGTTTGCACTGATGCCGCAGGATCCCAAGTATAATCCTTTTAACAAAAATTTGGGATGATCTTCAAGTTGCCACGCAAATTAAATTTGTTTCCTCCAAAGATGCAATTGCTCCAATCCCTCAATTTCAAACAACTTCACCGGGATCTCTCTTGTAAAAAATATGACCTTGTGCCATTAAAAAATATGACCCAATACCACATAAATGTAGAGGACAAAATTCTATGAACTAAAAAAAAACTTGACTAGTCAGATTGCCAAACACTAGTTGGGTTGGCCCCAAACACAATGGGTTGTAGTTCTATGGTGCCTTGGGCTCCCATGTGCACCTAAGGTCCAATCTCTTGCTCTCTCAAACTCAAGCAATTAAGAGAGTATGAACATTTATAAGTTGAGTGCAAGTCTTATATTTATCCGATGTGGGACTAAATATTTAGAAAGTTATCTTTGCAACTCTCAAGAGAAACAAAAAGAAATAATCTTTGGTTTTTCAACTATCACAAACAAGGAAAATGTGTTCTTAACTCAGATTTAACAAAAAAAAAAAACCTACACCAACCACACTCAAGAAAAAATAAGGTCTTGAGTTCAAATCTTTCCCCCAACAAAATTTAATAAATGATATTAACTATGAATCCTACAACATATACGATTTAAAGAGTAGGATTGGTTGACTCTAAAATACATTAAGCGGAATTTTATTTTGAACCCTACTGAATCGGTACAAATGCACTAATAGAACGTCAACGGAGGAGTTGTTGTGATTTGGCCATGGATGGGTGTTTTTCTCTTCTTTAGCAAGAGAGGTTACAACTTCCACATCTCCACATATAGTCCTCACCACTCCTATACATTTTAAAATTACAAAGCATCCCTTTCTTCAATTTTATCTTCAAAATCCATCCCCCCCCACCCCAATAATTAATATTTGTAATTATAAGAGAGAGATGTTATTACTTATAATACCTCAATTTCTTAAATTATTTATTACACCCTATTAAAAAAATAAAACACGTCATTCAACACTACAAAAGTTTGGTTCAAGTTATTACTTTAACATTACAAAGAATTATAACACATTCAAACAACTTCAACATTTGTTTATAATTAGGACTATGCTCACATAAAATCTTAAATCTAAGAGAGAGAGAACCATGAATCCATCAAATTTTGGTTGGGTTTGGCTAACCAAAACATTAAGTTCAACAACCAATTTATTATATGTTTTTCATTGTTCATATTTAAAATTTTAAATTATTTTTGTAGAGGATAAAATCAGCATTAGACACATGACGTAAATATGGCGAATATTAATCACATGTCAGATTTAATGTGTATCTTGAGATTTTGATTAATCTATTTTGAATTAGATTTTATTTGTAATCTTATCTAGAAATAGGAAATCTCCTAAGTGACTAGGGAGTATCTATTTCTAGATAATGATATATTTAGTAAAGAATCTCGGATAATTTGTCTTTCCTTTTTAGGGTTTGGCTTTTGTTTCTGTATAAAGAGAACTTCTAGGTAAAAGCAAGGAGAGGAAAAAAGTAGAGAAGGCTAGGTTTTGTAGACATTGTATTTTGTCTTCTCCACATTTTCTCCTCTTCTTTGATTATTTTTCTGTATGATTTTTTCATCGTTCATGTGCATTAAGAATAATGAAAATAGATTATTAAAGGTAAATCTTGAGGAATCAACGACATCCAAAATTTTACCTCTACAATTTTATTATTTTATTTCTACTTAAGTTGAAAATTTTAACATCCTAATTGTACTTATAACTTGTATACTTGAATTATTATAAGCACAAGCAAATCAAACAAACAAACCGATATAGAAAACCAAAATAAACCAAGAAACAAATTATCTCTACCTAAACCTTTAAACCATTCTAGATTGGTGAACCACAAAACCCAAATTCAAATCGAGTGAATCGACAAACCAAGTAACATATATCTGAACCATTGATAGCCTTATATCAAGTATAATCCAATTTAATTCCATTACCTGAAGCCTCTAATGGTCCGACTTATTTTATTTTTTCCTACCTGGATGGAAGCCATGGAGTTAATGGAGTCAGTACCATGATTTTAAGTCTCGTCCGAAACCAAGATGACTTGTCCTATTTGTCTCGGTACAGGCCACAAAGGAGACGAGTTGGCAAATCGTCTCAAACCCATGGTTTTTAAACTTGTTCGAGATCAAGACGTATCATCCAAGTTAACTCGGTATCGAAGTCCAACAAGACCAACTCACAAAGTGTTATGAGATGACCGTGTATTGTGAGATAAGTGAGTCGTCTCGGACAATATTTTCGATTATCTCGGGCAATACGAACAAGACAACGAAGTAATGGTTTAACTTGCGAGTTAAATGAGACGTATCAGATGAGATTTTCAAAATCTCGTCCAAATTAATCGATACAAACGAGTTAAAGCCTCAACCCTCAATTCTTTCACTCCCAAATTGATTTTTTTTTTTAATTTTATATTTTTTGAATTCATTTTTTTATAGGAATTATGTTTGAATTTTTTAAGAATTTTTTATATTTTTTAAATGGTTAAAAACCATTGTCTCAATGTCGAACGAGACGTATCATCCGAGTCAACTCAATATCAGAGTTGAACAAGACGAGACATAATACCAAGTTTAAAAACCATGCTCAAACCTGATGTGTTTCATAAAGGTCAATCCATTGTGTCATTGTTGAACGAGATGACTCCGCCTTGTTCATGGATGAGAAGTCAAAATGAGTTTTAAAACCATGGGAATTACACACTATCGTGAGAGCTCTTATAACTTCTACAATATACATATAAGTGGGTCTGTTAACATCAATCCCACTAAATTTAACTAGTCAGACCTCTCCAATGAACTTGTTAAAATGTGTGTTAGACATGTAAGAAGGTAGAAATCATGTTAATTGTGACCATGCTTTTGTTTAGTCACATCAACGTTAAACCTCATAAATACTCAATTCAACTGATTTTTATTTAAAAAAGGAATGTTAAACTTAAAATTTAACATGTCCATTAAAAATGAGACATTATTTTAAATTTCTTTAGGGACCGAGATGACTCACCCAAGTCATCCCGATCTCGTTCAACAATGATACAAATGTGCATGGTGTCTCAAAATTCACATCATCTCGTGAAATAAACTAGATGTCTTAGATGATATTTTGAAAAATTTGATCGAGTAACTGAGATTTTGATTAAAATAATTTTTTTTAGAATTTAAATATTTACTATATAAATAAAAAATTATTTTATGACTGAATAGTTTCTACTATATCTTATTTTATTAAAAAATTATATATTTTTTAATATATATATAAATCAATCAAATGTAAATCGAGTCAAATGAATTGTCTCGCTGAGAGGAGTTGACTCATCCGAAACAACTCGGTCATTTCTATGAAGTATGAACGAGAAGAGACGACGAACCGAGTATCGAAACCATGAGAGGAGAACAAGTTTGTTTGTAATTACCAATTAGTGCGTGTGTTAAAGGTGACACCTTTTAACATCTCCATAGCCCATAGGAGATGCTCTTTGTTGTAAGCTTTTTTGGCGGAAGTGTGAAGCTGCAAATCCCTCTAAAAACCTTCGAAGAAACCCTAAAATCCCAATCGAAATTAGGGTTTTAGTTCAAAATATCTTCACCATCTTCACCCATCCATGCCTCTCCTGCAATCTCCTCCAACCCCATCACTGCCTCTCCCTTTTTCCCAATCTCTTTTTTTTGCAAGAAACCCCATAATTTTCTTCAGAAAACCCATCAGAATCGCTAGAAAATCGATTTCCATCTCATCTTGTTCTGCCCCAAAAGCACTTCCTTTGACAGAGCAAGAAATCCTCCAATCTATCATTGAATCTGATGGAGACAAAGAGAAGAAGAGCCTTCCTGGCATTCGAATTTACGAGAACGACATGGCTCGACTGAATTTGATTGGAGATGTTGCTTTCGAGCAAGCTTTGACTGCTGCTGCTGCTGATGGAGGTGAAGCTGCGGACGAACACATTGTTTCCGGCATTTCTACTATGGTGGTGGAGACGGTTTTCCCGGGCCCATTGGACGAACACAGCACAGTATCAACTAGATTGGTGAGTTAAATTTTACACCTTTTTGGTTACCCATTGAAGAAAAATTAGTTTTTATTTATTTATTATTATTATTTATTTATTAATGTGTTTGTGTTTCAAATGGTAATTTGCTTAAATTTCCATGTTGGTTGAGACAATACCATTTCATAATTTTCTGGTGACCCATTGAAGAAAAAATAGTTATTTGATTTGTATTTATGTTTCAAATGGTAATTTGCTTAAATTTCAATGTTGGGTGAGACGAACCATTTCATAATTTTTTTGTTACACATTGAAGAAAAAATGGTTATTTAAATGTATTTGCGTTTCAAATGGTAATTTGCTTAAATTTCGAAGTTGGTTGAGATGAACAATTTCTTAAAAAAAAATTGGTGAATAAAAAAGCTTTATTTACAGGCGAGCTGACCTAAAACCCCAAAGAAGGAACAAAGCAAACCAACAGAGAACAAGGAACAAAAACTACCCATACGATTACAACCGCAATCCCAGCTCCCCAAGTGGTCTTCAAAAAATTTCCCTCTTGCTTCAATGAACACTGAGCTCCAATGAAACAAAAGACCTAGAATGTTGATGATAACCTCATGGACTTCTTGCTCCTTATTCTTGAACACCTTAGCATTTCTTTCACGCCACAAACCCCAACAAATGGCAAAGGGTAGGATGGACCAGAGCTTTCTTTTGAAAGGTTGGAAACCTAACCTCTCTCCCCCCCCCCCCCCCCCCCCAAAAAAAAAAAAAAACCAACCCCTCCTTCCCCGCGATCAGCACTCAAAAATGCTCCAAAGCATCCTTAGAAATTGCTCCATGACTCCAAACAAACTGAAAAAAATGAGATCAAACCAAGGAAGCAGTCGCGCAATGGAGAAGGATGTGGCTTACAGATTTCATAATTTTTTGGTTACCCATTTAATAAAAAGTAGTAATTGAATGTGTTTCAAATGATAACTTCTTGACGTTGAGACGAACCCAACCAATCACCAAAAGCACCTAGGTGTTAATGTTGTGGTAACACACTCTGCAGCCTTTGTTCCACTGTTTGTCGGCTTTCACTTTGGTACCCTCCTCAAGTTCCTTGGTAGCCCTTTCCTCAGGCTGCCTTCATCTAACACCCTTGGTGCCCACTATGTGACCTTTCCCCAACTTCACTTTGGTGCCGTTCTTTCTGGGTTCTCAGCTAGCCCTTTCCCCGGTTGCTCCTGGTGAGTTTGAACCCAAGACTTGCAACTAATGCACCAAAGGAACGTTGTTTAATAGGGCGGGAAGTTAAGCACATATTTCTTGGTGGTCATAACAGGGGCGTTTGAAACTGTTGCAGGAAAGTGGAGATTTTTTCAATAGTTGTTAACATCTACTTTGGATATCTTAGTCCTGAAAATCTCCCAGACTTTGGTGTGTGTGTGCGTGTGCGCTTGTGTGTTGGAATATCGAAGCCCATCAGTTATTGAATTGCCTGTAAAAAACATATATCGTATGCCTCCATGTGTTTGGGTTATATTTATGTCCTGAATCCAGCCATCTCTTATTGTATCAGCTGTCTGCTATTAGTTTAGCTGTTTAGTTTTAAGGCTTAAATCCACACAGTTTTCCTGCACCTCAGGCTGTCACATCACAATGGTATTGCTTCGCCCGCATTCGGGCTTCTTAAAATTGCTAAAAACTATGGTGGATGACATTTCATCGTTTGCTAGTCCATCTAATTTTCAAAAGGAATCAAGATTTTTAATGATCCCTTGACAGGCTTTTTATATGCCCAATCCGATCTATGGTAGATGTCCCCCCCCCCCCCTTCAATTCTCTAATATTTACTTATAAAAAAATTCTCCAATATTCACCTCACTTCTGACATAAATTAAATAGCCATATCATAATCATTATCATCATCATAGTTTTGCTTTATTCAAAATATTGGGATCGGCAACATGATTACCTTTTATCTAAAAGGCTTAAACTTAATTGTTTTGGCAGTTTTTGCCAGCGAGAAAAGTTAAAGAGAAGGCCAGGAAGCTAAGAAATACTCTCCCTAAAGATATGCTGTCCAGCATGTCATCTAGAAATATACTTGCCCTGACATTTAGACAAGTAGTCTTGCAGCGTATTTGGAGTTTTGAACTGGAATTATTTGCTCCTGGAGCTGAGCGAAACATGGAAGATCTTGAAAATCCAAGAGAGGTTACATACCTTTCCTTATCTATTATGCTTCCTTTTAATTTTTCAATGTCTACCACTCATTTTCATAATATCATATTGTCCATCCTGCAGGGATCACATGGTACTGATAGGTTCAGTTCTCTTATGCATTTCATATCAGCAGGTCTCGGTGATCTCCACGCTAAGCTCCTCGGATGACCGAGTTCTTTCTGTGCTTGCAGAAGCTGTTTGCATGTCTGTTCTCGACAGCACTGAAATGGATTTCTGTGAGAACTCCTTAGGTACAAGTTCAAACAATATTTTTCGTTGGTTTCAGAAGCCCAGAAGGGTTGTGTCGAAGGACTTGTCAGTTGTCATATATAAATTATCTCAAGATGAGATAGTTGAAAATGCTAAGAAGTTTTTGGAAAATTTCAACACAAAGGAAAATTATATTCCAAGAGAAGCGAAAAGGAAGCACCGGTGGTGGACTTCATCAACATATTCAAAATTGGAAAGAATTGGTGGTCCCGAGTTCATTACATGGACAAGCGAGTATGTACCCGCTTACAGGATTCAAGTTGATGCATATAAATTTGATAATTCTAAGTTTGAAGGGTGGAAGAAGTCTGCAGAGAATCTGTGGGAAATTCTTTTGACTCACTCACAAATGGTATTTAATCTTTCCTGGCAACCTTGGCCTTCTACCAGTATTGTATAATGGAGAACTCTATTTTATGATTCATGGTAAATATTAGTTGGACTTTTAGGATTTTAATTATATCATGTGTTACAGTTCATGTCTTCATGAGATATGTTTTAGTTTGAGCTACTGATAAAAAAAAAAAAAAAGTTTGCTCCATTCTATTTGAATGTTCTCAATGCTTTTTTAACACATTGATTGAAGGTTTGTGCATGTGCACACACATACACAGATCACATAATGTTTAAAAAAACAATATGTTTTGAATCCTAAAATTCAAATTGAGACTTAACCTAAACAATTTGACTCATAAGGCTTTCTTAAGATAAAAATTCTACATTTTCTATAGAAATCTTACCATTCAGATAAAATCATTTTTTCTTCTTCTTATGATTACTATATTCTATGATATGTGGATAAAATCATGGAGCACCTTCCTGGTGAATATAGTGAGTTTTGAGAAATTACCATTGAGACTTTAGTTTGCTGAATGTATTTGTGATGTCATTTCTTGGATTTAAAGTTAATTAATGATTTTTTTTCTTTTATATAATTTGGTGCATATTTGTCCAAATGAATTAAATTCAATAGTTTTGCAGGTTGGATTGGCTGACATTCTAGATATGTACTATGAAGATCTATATACTCTCCCAGATAAACAGTTTTCTAGTGGGGTGGTCGCAGATTTTACTAACTTATCAAAGAATAAGGTACTTGAAAGCATTGGTACTTATTGTTTTTTTTTGGTGACTGTAATTTCATATGGTCAAGGAAACCTGATTCTTGAGCCACATGGTTTCTTTTATTGCAGAGAAGCACTTCTTTGTGGAAAATGCTATCTATCACCCTTGCTAGTGGAGTTTTTGTTGTTTCCATTAGTATTCTTTCTCAAATTTATTGGCCTCACTTCAACAAGACCAGAGTAGTTCCTTCAGGACGTTCTTCAGCTCCAATGTCTGAATTTGACTGCTCTCAGCATGAGTCTTTGGAAGCCACTGAGGTACATATTCATGTTCCTATTGTTATGTTAAACAAGGAAATATCTGTCAACTTTTCACAGTTCCAATTTTTCAGGGCAGTTGGTAGCATTTGAACAATACTGTAATGTACATTGTGGTGTTCAATTTTTTTTTTTTTTTTTTGATAAGTGTGTCGTTCATTATTATTAAGCGTCAATATTTCATCATTGAATGGGATTGGTTTGTTTGATTGTTCATCAGTTATGAAGCACATTCCTGCATGATATGTCCTAATTTTGCAACGCAAACAAAGAGAGCATGAATTTACTTAGATATTGAATAGCCTTTTCCTCCATTCATTGCGAATGATATCATCTTATACTAGACAAGTCAAATTATGTATTCCTGAGCTAGGGCTGCAACTTGGCCGGACTGGCCCAAGCTCAACCCGATTGATGAGCGAGCTTGGGCCGAGTTATGTAGAACATGAGTTGAGCCTGGGTTAGAATAGCTCAACGCGGCCTTAATTTGGGTTGCAGATTCGGGGCAACCCATCACAACCCGAACCCGAGACTATATATTAATATATAAATATTTTATATTAATTATATATTTTTATATTATCTTTAATTTTTTCTTGTTTAAGATATAATTTTTTTTTTATATTTATTAATTGTATTTCTTATTTAAGATATAAAATTGCTTTGCAATCAAAACAAAATTAGGCTTATTCATTGAGTCCAACCCACCCAAAACCACCTAAGCTCAAACTCGGGTTAAGGAGCTCAATGCTTGGGTTGAGTTGAGCTCAGTTTGAGGGCTCTGCCACTTGATTTGGGCCTGGGCCTAACCCTCCCCCAGCTTGCAGCCCTACCGCTCTACCTGTAACTAGTTGTTAAAATAACTTCTGACATCCTTTTTAGCAGTTCTCTTCTTCTTCTTTATTGAAAGTGGAATTACTACATTATATCAAAATATAATTAAACTTGTGAATTTATGGAAGAAGGTGGTTTCTGAAAAATGAAAAAAACAAAAACATACATGAATAGACTAAAGGTTGGATATCAGCTATAAGCCTCATCAATAACAAATTCCATATTTCTAGTAAAGTCTTCCATTAATATCTTGGAATTCTTTTAAAATGATTGCTCATTTGGTCATTCCATCATAAACTAATCAATTGACAAATCCCCGGAAATGGAATGAAGAAGAATCTTCATAGGGTTTTGGGCATATCTTCCAATGAAAAGCAGTTATTAGCTATTAGAGCTTCCTCCATTATTATTATTATTGTTATTGTTATTGCCATTGTTTTGATTTCACCATCTTTTGTCATCTAATATTAGAGTTTGTGGATAGTTAGAAGATTTGTGCATCTCGATTGTCAAAAAGATCAAGGATGGGGTTGGTTGGCCTGGGGAGATAACAACAGAATCAGATTTTGGCGCCTGGGCTGGGGAGCTCCCAAATTACTTGAGGAGGTCGCATGACACAAATCTAGTCCCTGATGTCATTTCCAGCCATAGAGAAGATACTGCAACACACTGTGATGGAAATGCACCAACTTCAACAGATTTTTCTAGTTTTGTTGGGTCTGTATCAGATGAAAGCAATACTGACATGAAAACATCTGCACAGGATATAGCTAGTTACCAGGTACATTCAAATAAAGTGCATTTACTTCTGGACGAACATATACACGTATGTGTCCAGATTATTTTTTTGGATCAAACAAAACATTTTTTCTTTTTTTGACTATCCTGTCAAGTTGTTTCAATTTAATTGTATTGTTCTACATTGACAAAATTTATCATAGAAGGTTGTAGTTATGCACTACTTTTTTTCGTTGATAATTTTTCATTTATGACCTTTCTCATGTTATTAACTTGCTTTGTTGCGTTCCACATTGAAATTAAGGTGGTTTTGTCGAAGGGCGGTAATATAATTGGGTTTCAGCCCACAAGCCGTATTGCCGTTAACCATTGGGCAAGCAATCCCTTAGCAAAGGAGTTATACGATGGGCGAAAGCTTTCCCCTGGTAAGACCTAAATGCCTCCCACAATCTGTTGGTTAGGACTTGGTGTTTCTTGATGTATTTACTAGATTCTCCCCTGCAGGTCTTATAGAACCTGGTCTCAAGATCCCTCGTCCGGAAGAGATTGTTGTAGTAGAGTTGTTGATGTCGTTAAACCCTGATTCGTGGTTCGTATTGGCTAGGCCATTTCAGTGATCATGTTGAGATAGTGCCAACATGAACTACAATGGTTATTGTAGATACCAATTTTTTTTTTTTTTACCCACATCGTTTTTTTTCCTTTTTATATTGCTATTTTTATCATATTTAGGTCGTTTGCCTTTCTAATGCACGCTTATGATTGCCATGCAATTTGCCAAGGGTGTTGAGAGTTGTTTTTTTTTTTCTTAATTTTGATGAGTAGTTTTATGCAGTTGTTACACAAAGTCAAGAAAAATACATCAATGTAACTAGTATTTAGTTATATTTGGAGTCTAGAATGTTTTCATAGCATGAACTGGGATCAAACACACAAAAACACATACACGGCTTTAATTCCACAAAGAGAGGGAGTAGTGGTGGATGAAACAAAGAGAATTTTGATCACTTATAATAACAAATGCGACAATTGGAGTAAAATAGCTCAATTTTTATATATTTGTATATGTGTGCAAATGTGCTTGTGTTTGAGAAACATACCCTACAAATTTACACGATGGTGAATTTCTCTATTTGCACGAGGGAGTAGGAAATGGGGGAGATCCATGAGATCTCTAACACATATTTTCTCAATTAGAGATTTGCATCTAAGGATAACAAAAGATGAATACATTTTTTTGCAGTCATTTTGTCAACGATCGTATTTCCCAAGAAGTATGTTTGCTTCTAATAGAATTGTACTATACTTGAAAGCCTCATGGATTTTCCTTGAACGACAATGATACATACCTACTAGATCATATTGCGGAGAACAATAAAAAGAGGAAGAATATTCAGAAAGATCTTATTCAAGAGATATCAGACTTAAATTAATCAATTCAAGATGGTTAGTCCTCCAAAATCCAATAGGATTCTAGTCATCTTTCTCTTAATGTTTTCTCATATAAATTTGGAGAGATAAATAGCATAAAGTTCTAATTATACATTACAATTTAATATCCTACTAAATAGGAATTAGTTCTCAAACCACCAAATTACTCACATTCCAGGTACAAGACACCTATCTCCCACCTTTCCCACTCATGGTTTTAAAACTTGGTTTCGCATCTCGTCTCCTCTAGGCCTAATACCGAGTTGTTTAGGACGAGTTTTTTAAGACGTCTCGTTAAAAAAATCAAAAAATTGAACGTGAGGTATTAAATCTCGGTAAAAAAAAGTGACTTGTGAGTTGTTCTTGTTCAGTTCCGATATCGAGTTAACTTGGGCGATATGTCTTGGTCTCGGACAAGTTTTAAAACCATGTTCCCACTTAAACCAAATTCTTAGGTAATTAATTATCCTACTTCTCACCTGTCCTGACTAAACTACTTCATTCCATAATATAGGTAGATATTAGGCAATAACTTTAAAATGGAATTCTTTTGGTAAATTTAACTTTTTAAGATAGAAATTTTGAGAAAGACAATATATAAATCCCTGAGAAGAGTATTTATAATCATATATTCATGTATTGATCTAAACTTTTTTCTATTATAAATAGAATAAGGTAATTTAGAGAAAAGCTTAATTTCAATCTTAATCAAACTATAGTATTTATCTGGACATCATAGAAAAGACAAAACAAAAAAATTATTATTGATTGATAGAAGGTTTAATTATTTCTCAAAAAAGCTAATAGAATTTTTTTAAAAATATTTTTACATCGATTTTTATTAAAAAATAAAAATTGATAGAAAGGGAGTTGGCAATTCAATCTTAAAGCACTCATAAACAGCGCAAAAAATATAGGGGGCAGGTCAAGGGCATATGTAAAAACAATGGTTTTTCAAAATATGGGTTAGAGGTTTTGGATTGAGCTGATTTTTTGCGAGGATGGTCACTATGATGAGAAGATCATCCTCGCAAAAAATCAGCTCAATCAGAAACTTCTAAATCCATCAAAACTGATTATAAATTATTAACAAAAATTAACAAAAAATCGACGGTCCACATTCTAAATTACTTTTTTAATGGGGTTAGAAGTTTCAGCTTGGACTGATTTTTTTTTTCAGATGATCTTCCCATCATAAGATCATCCTCACAAAAAAATCAGCTCAATCCGAAACATCTAACCTATATTTTGAAAATTTATTAATGTGTACATTATTTTTACTATGTTTTCTCATGTGTCCCCTGAACCTGACCCAAAAATAAAACCCTATATATGTGTGAAAGGGAGATTGCAAGATGTCTCAAGTGTAATTTTTCTAAAAACCTTTAATTGGTTGTTAAATTTTAATGAGTGATTAATAAACTAAAGAAAAGAAAATTTGTTCGGTCATCCATCATTCACGTAGCTCAAGCAACGTCACACCATGGCATAGGGACCACTTAATATATTTTTGGATCATAAGATAAAAACATTCAAATCTACACACACACACACACACATAGGATTTAAAACGGGTAGGGTTCAGGCCAGATATGTGTCTACCCATATTCAGATACGACTAGGAACCTACTAGTGTAAGCCATATCCAATTTTTTTTTTTTTTTAACTTCATCAAAACCCATATCTGGATCTGATCCAATCAAAATAATTGATTCGGGTCGGTCCTGTCGAATAGTTTCAAATCATTTTAAAGTAATTTATCCAAAAATGTGACTTAAAGTGATTTGAATTCAAGACCTCTCCTCTTTTGAAAAAAAAACTTTGACAACTACATAAATACTCATTTGTTGATGAATGATAAATTAAAAAATATAAAAATATAACATACAACAAACAAAATAATATATCATTTGGAGGTAAGCGGATATAAGAATGGATCCATATCTGACTTGTATCCGTCTCAGGTTAAAGGACATCAAACCATATTTTCATTCGGATATATTTGAAGGAACCAAACCCTCTAAAAATTGGATTCGGATCATTTTGGATTTCGGATAAAATCCGACCCCCCCCCCCCCCCCCCCCCCCCCCCCCGGGCCAATTTTATATCATATACCAAACAAAACACAAGTTCACAGTTCGTAGGTCATTATAACATTAACATGGAGATTATTCTTCACTCACTAAACACATTGGTGAAAATCCTTACCTCATTTTGTTACTAGAAACATTGACTAAGTTGAAGATCGATTTTGGATTTTGGGGGAAAATTTTGATTAAGTTGAAGATCGATTTTGTTCAAAAGAACCCAACTACAAATCCGATCCATGCGCCTTCCCACAAAATCCATGGTTCCTCCTCCTCCTTCATTATATAATTTGGTGGACTTAGTATGTGACATGGAACATGAATTTGTTTCCCACACAACCCCTTGTTATTGGTAGAAGAATTGATATCGTTCATTATATCCATTTGATAACCCTCCGGAATATGACCATCAAGTCCATTATTGCTTACATTCAGTGTAGTAAGTTGTGTGAGATCCTTGAATGTTTGTGGAATTACACAATAAAGCTTGTTATTTGATAAGTCTAAACGCTCTATATTTTCAAATCCTGGCCTCCAAAGCTCTCGGGGATTCTCCCAGAGAGTTTGTTATATGAAATGTTGAGTGATTTAAGACCTCTAAGACAACCTAAAGAAGATGGGATCTCACCAAACAATTGATTTCTTGACAAGTCGAGCAAGCTTTACAAATTTAGGCTCTTGCTAGATAGATTTTGAAACATGCTCTTTCAATTCATGTTTGTGCCACTTACTCCAAAAAAATATGTTTCAAATGTCTTGTCGATGAAGGATCCTTCCATAGGATCAAAATTATCAAGGGCCTTTTTCATCCCGGTAAGATTTCCAAACGTCCGTGGGATTTTTCCGTGGAGATTGTTGCCAGAAAGATCAAGTATTGATGATTAATTAGATTGGATAGAAGATGGGATATTGATCCATGCAAGTAATTTTCCCTTAAGATTAGAACTTTTAAACCCGAGATTCGAGAGATGAAGTTTGGTACCTCACCCGAAATTTCATTGTCATGGAGATCAAGATATTGGAGTTTTTCCATTGTAGTCAAATTCTGTGGTAGGCGGCCTGAGAATCTGTTTTTGCCAAACTTAACTGTATGTACATACCTTCCAAAATTTACTGGAACATCACCAGAGAAATTGTTGGAGGAGAGGTCCAAGTAAGAAGAAGAAGAAGAGCAATAATGATGGTTGTGATTTGGCCATGGATTGATTGATGGGTTTCTTTTGATCTCTTTTGCTTTGGCAAGAGAGGATACAGTTTCCACACCCCTCTTATAGAACTACATTTTCTTTCACTCTCTATTTTTCTTCAACAAGTCCGAGTCGCCTTGGGTCAATGTGTTTCAAATTTCAATTTCAATTTCAAACAAGGGAAAAAAAGAAAGAAAGATGCATGGGTGCATGGCTTTACTTTAAATAATTAATTTCTGTCATCTTCCCACGTTGCAAAGTGTGTCTTTGAGATCGGTTCACACAACGATTGCATGATCAATTGAAAATATATTTCAAATATAATAATAATAATAATAATTTTTTTATTTATAAATAGTAGATGGCATCAATGTTCAAAGTTCAAACGGGCATATATTACAACTATAACGATTAATGTATGATCTAAATTTTGTGTAATTATTTTAAAAATTTTAATATAATTTTGTATCATTTAATATATTGCATTATAAGGATTTTTTTTTAATTTAACAAAATATTTTCCAAGGCAACTTTGTACTTTGTAGATAACATAATAAAAGAGATATTTATGTAATTTTAAAAAAGTTAAAAATTAACCAAAGTAATTCCACTAATCGTGAGATGATAATTTTATTTGTTTTGATAGAAACGACGTCTTTACTCTCATAATGAGAGAAGGCGGTGTAGAAGTGGTTCCAGAGGCGGATTTATAATGGAGGCACTTGCCCCCACAAGAATTTTCAAAGTCTGAATTTGCGAGCTATTATGATAGATTTTAAGAGATAAAAAAATCTATCACGATTGTCCTCACAATTTTTTTTTTTCACTTTTAATTATCCTAACAACTTTTTTGTTTCACTCAATCTTAATTGTCCCCACAAAAAAATTTCTACTCATGGTTGCTCCCACATGAGCTAAATCTTGGCTCCACCCCTGAGTGATTCGACACCAAGATTTGGATTTCAGAACTATCCCTAACTTTACATTTAAAGTTGATATAATTATGGTTATTTTGGTAAAAAAAAAACAAAGAAAATTGGAATCAGTCTTATAAGCATATGTGTATTTATTTTTAAAATTACAAAAATATCATTCTTACTATCTTTTAATTAATATTTTTAAATTACAAATAAGCCCTTCTAATACATGGTCCTTTGCACATGCCACATTCTAGTTGATAATAATGAAATTAAATGCAAATGTGGTGGCATTTTAGGTCTTCCAAATTTTGATGGCTAACCACTTCACTCTAGCTTCTCTTAATGTAACAGTGAAAGTTTAAAATAATAGATGCTACCACCATAAAATCTCATCTTGAAATTTTAGTATCAAATATAATCTAATGAAAAAAATGTTGGCATTTTGGTGGGAAAAAAAAATACATAATAATAAATAGACTTACTTATCAAACAAGCATTGAAAATTGTGAAATTCTCATTTCACCGTACTATTCATTTTATTTTCACAAAAGATAAAGGGTAAATTACCATTTTGAGATATGAAAATGAGTTATTTACGATTCCGACTCATTATTCCTTTTAATTATCAAAACGTCGAGGATCATGTTTTTGTTAAAAAAAAAAAAAAAAAAATTCAGAATGATAACGAATTTGATGGTTTTAAAAGTGACTATTTCACAGATTTAAAGTGACAATTTTTTACGTTTAAAATAACTATTCCAATTAGTCACTTTAAACCTGTTAAATAGTCACTATAAAAACCTTTGAATTCATTATCGTTCACGTTTTGGTAATTAAAATGAATAGTGAGCTAAAATCGTAAATTCGTCAAAAGTTGATCACTTTTTCATAAATATCCCAAAGATAAATTACCTTTTTAGAACTATAATATTTCACTTAAGGTGGGGAAAAATTCGAGTTTTATAAAGTGATTTTTTTAACCGTTTACTAGATCTAAAGCATGGTAAATATTTAATGTTGTATAAAATATTAATTTCTTGCCCTCGAGTGAAATATTTTAATTTTAAAAATATTAATTTATCATTTTTGAAATTAAAGTGATTAGTGCACTGAAACAGGAATTTGACAAAATTTCTACCCTTCCTGATAGTTTTCCCATGCACATGCGATTCACATGGATTGTTCAATACTCTTTAAAAATTACATTAAACTTTTTACCTAAGTAGGGAAATTCTTTTCTGATTAGTTTCCAATGACGATATTTATTCTAACCTTTGAAATGTATATCTTTTTATCCAACTTGTAAGTATATTTAGTACGTCTTAAGATCTTTTTTATTATTATTCAAAATTATTTGTTTGGTAGCAATTGGAGATAATTTTTAACTTAAATATTAATTTTTCTTGTCGTGAACTTCTTGATATTAATCTGATGTTAAAGAAAACGAACAAATTAGCCTATCTTGGGTTTGTTCAATTTAGAGGAGTTTACGTAAATAATACTTGGATTTGGGGTTTGCTTCGTAATTATTCAATAATCAATATTAGTAAAATTAAAATCATTGTAATAATTTTATTTCCTTTTGATAGAGTTTCTTGCACAATGTGAAAAAGGCTCAAATTTGATGGCTTTGGACTGTCAAATTTCATAAAATTCGATGGACCAAAAGGTCGAATTGGTGTCGAATTTTTCATTGTCAATTTTTTTTTTCGGCGGGTCGAAACTGTCAAATTAGTGAAGGATGGGAGAAATTCGACAACTTTAAGCCGTCAAATTTGAAAACATCAAGAATTTCGACGGTCCTAAACCGTCAAAATTAGATTTCTAAAATTCGTGAGCCTTGGCCTGTCAATTTTTTCTGTCGAATTATTCATTTTTCACGTAGTGTTTGTTTGTTTTTTAATAAATTAATATACTTTGTACAGAATTTATTAGTTACTAAAATACTTATTTATTATATTAATTTTTTTTATATACTTTAATATAACTATTTTTTTCTCTTTCCTACAATTTCTTAATTAATAAAAATACTATTTTAATTAATTAAAAAATTAGATAGACTCAATTTTTTTAATAAATTTAATTTAATTTAATTTTATAGAATACAATTTCGATCACGTTTGAGTTGAAAACTCATTTTTCCAAAGAAAAATGCTAAACTGGCTTCCTTGGACACTACTTTCAATATTGTGCAAACGTGGAAGTGTGCAAAGAACTATATATTTTCCTCATTGTATCACGAGGAAAAATATTTATGATCCTCTGCACATTGCAAGGTCAACACAATGATGAGAGGATCCTCGATTTGTAGTAGTTATTTCATGTAATACTCTATAGTGCTTAATTAATGGTTGAGATATAGTTATGTTGAAAGCAAAATAATACATCAAGCCTCTAACGTTCATGATCTAGATCAAATTTGTAGAAAAGAAAAACACATATACTTGATCAGAGGCTTAGAAAATGGACAATCACTTCAGGATGCTCCAAACTCCCTGCTTGCTAGACCATGTAAATTTTATTTTAGTTTATCATTTTAACCTTAAAAAAGATATTAAAATTTTATTTTATGCATCTTCAAATAAAAATCCTTTCTATACCCAATCTTTTTATTCTTCTTTTTTTTTTCTTAGAATTAATACTTGGACCATGGGACTCGAAGTAATTTTTGAGATAAATATCTAAGATGGCTCCTAGTGTGGATTCGAATTCAAAACTTTCGCTTGGCCATGGATATCTCACTAACCCTAAGGGGAAGTTCTTTTTTGCTCACAGCTTACAAAAGTCCGGGTAACGCCAATTATATGTATCCACGTGTATTGAATGGCATCCCTAATTTACAAAATTACCCTTACTTGCTTGACTTCCAACAAACACATGAATCCACGTATATTTTCTTTGTTTTTTCTTCTTCTTCGGTAAGTTAAGTCGTCTTGGGCCAATTTGTTTCAATTTCAAAAAGGAAAATAAAGAAGAAAAAGATGCATGGAGTGTTTGACTGAAATTGGTTGAGTGGTTTCCAGAAAAAGGAAAAAAAAGAAAAACATTTTTTCTTAATTACACATTGGTTTCATATTTACCAAGCAGTAGTTTTCATTTTCTGTTTCATATTTATGGTGAAGTAAATAATGAAATAGATTATCTTACATGCTTGGTCAGAGTTGGATGAACTGCTAATGTTGAAAACTTTTCTCCTTCAAATTATATTTTTGGAACAAACAAAACTTTTTTTCTTTTTCTTTTTTTGACTATACTATCAAGTATATCAAGTTGTTTCAATCTAATTCTATTGCTCCAAATTATATTGACAAAATTTATCATAGAAGGATGTAGTGATCATGTACTAATTTTTTTTCTGTTGATAATTTTGCTTGTATTATCTTTCTCGTGTTATTAACTTGCTTTGTTGCGCTCTGTTAGACTTACTTTAAAGAGTGACCCAATCGGCCTAAACATTTTAGATGTTTTATACAAATTAAATTGGATTCTAATTAAAGAGTTGTCAAATATTATGGAAACCCACAAGTCTTTGGAATTAGAAAGAATCCTCAATATTGGGTTTTAATAGGAAACATTGATGGTAAGGAATCATACTAAAAGAGGAACTCTTGTCCCTTTACTCTTTACTATGTAAGAATGGATTAACACCCCTATTAGGTATCAATAACAATCATCAAAGAAACAAAAACAAGAAGACACTCTTTAGGTTATTGGGATAATCCATCAAGAACGACAACTATTGATTGATCCAAATGGTAGAGAAAGAGGAGAAGGTGAGTCTAGTAGTCATAGAAGAGAAGAATCATTAAAGGGGAATCTCATTCACTTGCATAACAAGTCATCAAGTTCATATCGGATTGCAATGTCGCAAGGTATGCTTTCTAATATCTTTTAATAGTACGAGCATGACAATGATAAAGATTCTTGAGATATATGTTTAGATAAAACTATCAAAGATTTTTTGTATGTTCATGGATATTTTGTATATAACGAAATATATAACATGTGGTATCAAAGCATAGGTTAAAGAATCTATATATCTTGGATTTAATGATTCCTTGGTTGTGCCCTCTTGCTTAAATATTTATGCATAATATTTAACCTTTTCGATTTGATAGAAGTCACCATTTTATTGCATATTAATATGAAATTAAACCCATAATTGCTCATTGAGTTTTCATGCAAAATCGCGATTTAAGATTTATAGGTTTTCTTGAAAAAAATTATGATATTCATATTTATGGGTTTTCACTCAAAATTAACGATTTTCAGATTATGAGGTTTCACCCAAATTGAGATTTTCAGATTTATGGGTTTATCCAAAAAAATAACAATTTTTTCTTTCTCCAGATTTTTGGATCATTCTCAATTTGCTATTCTTAACCTTGAAAAATTAAAAAGGAGAATACCAATTGGATTAATTGGATGTCAAGCCAAACCTATCTTGTACCGAAAATATTTTTAATTTTTTATTTTTTATTTGCATGAATCTTGATTATTAGTGTGATTATGCCAATTGTTGAAATTATATATAACTCTAATTTTTAGACCATAAGAAATTGAGAATAAATAATGAGTATTTGACTATTTGTATTGTTATATTATTGGTATTGTTTTCGAACTTTATGAAATTGAATAGTTGAGAAATTTAATATAAAAGTTTAGTGAATATTATTGATTAATTAATATATGTATTCTTTTAATAATTTGGCAAGCAAGGTATCTCTCTATAAGCTAACTCTTATCAAAAGTGTGCTTTTCAATATTCCAATGTACTCCCTCTTTTCTCACTTCCTAAAAGTAAAAATTGCGATTTGATAAATTCTTTAGAGACTTTTTGTGGCACGATAGGAAAGGGAAAAATAAGCTTCACTTGGTGAGTTGGAGAAATGTTTGTACGGTTAAGAGTTTGGGGGGCCCGGGGTTCAGGAAGTTGGGCTCATTGAATGAAGTTTTGTTAGGGAAGTGGCTTTGGAGGTTCAGTGGTGAGCAGGAAGGTTTGTGGTATAAGGTGATAGTAGATAAGTTTGAGGAAGATTCCTTTGGGTGGGAGAGCGGCGATGCTAAGAATCCTTTTGGATGTGGGGTTTGGAAATGTATCTTGAAGGTTCTCCCTTAATTTAAAAAGAGGGTTTCTTTTAAGGTAGGAAGGGGGTGTAAAAATAAGGTTTTCGGAGGATTCGTGGTGTAACGAGGGGCCTTTGAAGGAGATATTTCTTCATTGTTCGCCATTTCAAGGAAAAGAAACCTTCCAATTGCTAACTTTCACATGGTGTCAAAGGTCCTTTTTGTGACCTTGGGCTTCAGGACGTTGTTGAATGATTGAGAGTTGCTGGATGTTTCACAGCTGTTAGAGTGTCTTGATACTTTTTTTGGAGGGTTGGTGGAAAATGATGTAAGATTATGGGTGGCTAATAAGAAAGGGTTGATCTTTGTTAGAAAGTTCTATAATGATTATTATAGGAGTGGGGAACCTTCATTTCCCCATGTGGCAGTGTGGGTCCAAGGGTGCCATCTAAGGTGACTTTTCTTGTGTGCACAATAGTGAAGGAAATGATTCTTACGCTAATGAGGAGTCGATTAATCACCTTCTCGTGCATTGCTTGGTGGCAAAGGAGGTGTGGGATCACTTTCCCACACCTTTTTTGCTTTTGTTCAGTGTGGAGTGTTGTATGCTAGGTATCATGAAAGATATTTTAGCGAATGGTCCCAATTGAGTGGAGGGGAGGAGCTTCCGCCAATCGAAGAGGTTGCGTTGGTGTCTAACTCCGTTCGCAATATCTTGAGGTCTTTGGCTGAAAAAAATGTGAAATTGTTTGAAGGGAAGCCTTCTACCCAAGAGTTATTTTTGTCGATCTTGGGCTCCTCTTTCATGGGAGTAAGATTTTCAATGAGCCTTCCATGTTCGGTGGGAGTTAGTTTGTAATATCTTAGGCATTAGCGCTATTGTAGTTTTTTGTTTTCTTTTGTTTTTTCTTTTGCTTTTGCTTGTTTTGTCTTTTGTAAGTCATCTCGATCTACCTCTTGTATTTTCCTTCCCTTCATTTATAAAACTAAAGAGATTGTAAAATATTAATTAATTAAAATTTTTAATTGATCTCTGACTGATCATACAACCTTCAATTATGTATTAATTTTTTTTAGTTGGGTTGCATTAGAAATATCAGTGAATCAAATTCCCAATCAAGACTCTATATGATCAAAAGGACACGTGTTTAAGAACCCTTATTGTCTAGGGAAATGTATCATCCCTATTAATGGTCATTCGGTGAACGATGTTAACCTAAATGGTGTAGATTTTGCACTGTTTATTTCCTACAATATTTCGCTTCCCACCAAAGCATATTCTCCCAACAACTCTGGTGTTCCTCACTTTCAAACCCTTTTTACTCATATTGAGATTTATAAGTTCTATGAAAAACCTTTATTTGATTGCTAAATTTGAATGAGTAATTGAATAGTCCAAATAATAAAACAAGAACAACTTTTTTTTTTTGCGATCCCTCATTCACATAGTGCAGACAGTGTCACAACTTGGCATACAGACCACTATATTTACTTTTGGATTAGGATCCGTATACAGATAAAGCTACTCATAAAGCAATAATGTGTTTTGTCTTATATGGGCAAAAATGTTTGGACTGGGCTGATTTTTTGTGAAGATGATCTCTATGGTAAGGAGATCATCATTGCCAAAAATCAGCCGATTATAAAACTTCTAGCCCCATGTTTACAAGTTAAAAAATTTTAGGCCGTCCAATTTTTGTAAATCACTTTTGATGGGGTTAGAAGTTTTGGAATGTAATGATTTTTTGCAATGATGATACCCTCACCACAGAGATCATCCTCATAAAAAATCAGCCTATTTCAAACCTTTTTAACCATATAAGACAAAAACATTGTAACTTTATGTGTCTATGGAACCCCACCCTTTACTTTTTGCATTATAAGATAACAATCAAATCTCAATATATATGTACTATAACATGTAGCAAACACAACACAAGGTCACGGTTTGTCGTTCATTGTAATATTAACAAGGATGTTATAGTTCATACTCACTAAACAGATTTGCAAAAACCCTTCATTTTTTTTGCTAGAAGCATCGGTTGCCCAGTCGACGCCTCCGTGGATTTTGGGTGAGAATTCTGAGTAACTGGAAGATTAATATTGCCCAAAAGAATCCAACTAGAAATCCAATCCATGCACCTTCCCACAAAAACCATGGCTCATTCTCCAACTCCTTTGCTCCATAAGCTGGTGGACTCATTGTGTGACATGGGACCTGGATTTGTTTCCCACACAACCCCTTATTGTTGGCATAGGAACTGAGATCGTTCATTGTGTCCATCTGACCACCCTCCGGAATTTGACCCTCAAATTCATTATTGCTAACATCTAGTTTAGTAAGCTGTTTGAGATTTTTGAATGTTTGTGGAATTAAACCATAAAGCTCATTATGCGATAAGTCTAAACTCTCCAGATTTTCAAGTTCTCCAAAGCTCGCAGGGATGCTCCCGAAAAGTTTGTTATATGAAATGTTGAGTGATTTAAGACCTCTAAGAAAACCTAAAGAAGATGGGATCTCACCGGACAACTGATTTCTGGACAAGTCTAGCAAGCTATACATTCTTAGACTCTTGCTAGGTAGGCTTTGAACCATGCTCTTCCAATTAACGTTCATTCCACTTCCCGTCATAAAATATATTAAGCTTGAGTCAAAAGTGGCACCTACTACAGGATCAGAAGTGGCAAGGGCTTTAATCATCCCGGTGATATTTCCAAACATCCGTGGAATTTCTCCATTGAGATTATTACCAGAAAGGTCGAGGATTTGAAGGTAAGTTAGATTGGATAGAAGATGGGGGATTGACCCATGCAAGAAATTTTCCCTTAAGATTAGAATTTTTAAGTTTGAGATTCGAGAGAGGAAGTTTGGTACCTCACCTGAAATTTCATTGCTATGGAGATCAAGATATTCGAGGTTTTCTAATGTCGTCAAATTCTCTGGTAGGCGGCCTGAGAATCTGTTTTCGCCAAACTTGAGTGTAGATAGATACCTTCCAAAATTCAATGGAACTTCACCAATGAATTTGTTGGAGGAGAGGTCTATGTACCTCAAAGAAGGGAATTTAGGAATTTTGTCACCTGAAAAGTTGTTATTGGACAAGTCTAGATATTCTAAGTGTTGCATCCTTGTCATCGAATGTGGCAATGAACCAAAAAAATTATTTTGACCTAGCCAAAGGAGTTGAAGATTGGTTGCATCACCGATGTTCTTTGGAAGTTGGCCGATAAAACTATTGTTTGAAAGATCAATCGTATCCAGGTGAGGTTGGAAAAGACGAGGTGGGAGGGAACCTGTGAGTTTATTGTTGTAGAGATAAATCGCCGAGAGATTAAAATCAATAAGCCATTGAGGGATTGTCCCTTCCAATTCATTATCACTTAGATCTAGCCAAGAAAGATCTTTCTGGTTCGATAGCCAATTGGGAAAGTTTTTTATGATACCGCAGGATCTCAAGTATAATCCCTTCAACGAAAATTTGACGTTGATCTTTGAGTTGCCACTAAAATTCAGTTTGTTTCTTCCAAGAGACAGTTCCTCCAATCGCTCAATTTCAAACAACTCCATTGGAATTCCACCTGTAAAAATAATTTATTTTTTTTGGAAGGTTAAACAATATTTTTTTTACTAAATCAAGAATGCGATTGTTAAGTTAATAAAGAGTTACTGAAATTTTACCTGATAATTTGTTGCCGTTGAGGAGTAATTCGATAAGGTTAGACAAATTCCCAAATGATGTTGGAATTTCACCAGTTAAGTTGTTGTCCCTGAGGTCTAACTTAGTAAGGTTGGACAAGTTGCCGATTTCTGTTGGAATATCCGATGAAAGAGAATTGTTTTGAAGGCTCAAGACCTTCAGTTCCCTCAGATGCCCAATTTGTTTTGGGATTCCATCTATGATTCTATTGCTACCGAGGTCCAAGTAAACAAGTTTCGAAAAGTTGCCAAATGACATTGGGATTCCACCAGAAAAGTCATTCTTTTGGAGGTCCAACTTCTGCAATTGGTTGAGGTTTCCGATCTCCGTAGGGATCTTTCCAAATAGTTGGTTATAGGACACATCCAACTCTCTCAAGTTTGAAAGATCTCCCACTTCACTAATTAGATTTCCACTTAGCGAATTTGATCCTAGATCAAGGAATTCTAGATTTTTAAGGCCAAATATTTGAGATGGAATCGAGCCCTTAAATCTATTAAAGGCCAACCTGAGAAAAACCAACCTGGACAGATTGAGGAAGCCGTTTGTGGGAAGTTCACCATACATTCCATTCCCAACTATATTTAGATCGATCAAGCTTCTTATATGGAAGAGTGGTGTCAAAGCTGCGGAAGTCAAATTCTCAACAATGAAGGAGAGATCAAGGCCTTCGACTGGCCTTGAAGAAAAGAGAGTGGAGCATTTTACTCGCTCCCATTTACAACAATCGGAATTGGAGACCCAAGAGTCTAATTCGAAGGAGGAGTACTTATGATTTGCAAGTAATATGGATTTGAATTGGAGGAGGGCTTGTTTATGATCTTCAGGACAGCATTGACATAGAGTACTTATGAAGAAGAAAAAGAAGAATAAAAAGATGTTCAAGTAAGAAGAAGAGAAATGGAGTTGTGTTTGTGATTTGGCCATGGTTGATGGTTTTTTTTTGATCTACTTCGGTTAGAGAGGCTACAACTTCCATTCCCCCATATATAGTTATGTACTACTCACCACTCTAATTACATTTTCAAAGATGCATTGAGTGATTGACTCATAGTCAAAGTCATAGTTGGGTTGGGTGGTTTCCTTCAAATAATTTCTCTAGTTTTTCAACATTGCAAGTGTATCATGAAAGAAACTAAGCAGAATTTGTGTCAAACACTATTACATTGCAAGTGTGGCATGAAAGGATATATTTAAAAAAAAAAATTATTATTATTTTATTAAAAAACGCCCTTAGAGTTCTGACAAATCCAAATGAACTTCTTTATCAAGTTTTTACCCAGCCAACTTTGGAATGCGGAGCAACGTCATAAAATTCAAGCTGATGCGGTTATTTTATTACTTAACATACCTTGGAGTGGATCCTAACCGCATCAATTTGTGGCATCCAAAAATTTGATATGATGCCCAGGGTTATAAAGGTAAGAATTCTAAGAAATTTGAAAATAATAATAATAATAATTATTATTATTATTTTCATCATGATATTTCAATTTTAAATTTGAGAGTTCGGTAGCCATCAATTTTCAAGACATTTGATCAAGCTCAAAAAGTATTGTTTTTTGAATTTTTTCCTATTAAATATGAGTTTTTTTTTTTCATGAAATCAGAAGTCTGTGATGTTGGAATACCAATTTGATAATCCATGTGGGCCCAACAAATCTTAGTAAGATTTGAAATCTTACTAATTTAGTCATGCTAGCCTGATTCCTAAAGTGAGGTTTGTTCCGTTACAAACTCAATAAAGTAAGGGAGTTTTTGTAATATAAAATTTTAACAGCTAGGTCTGCCCGGTAAATCTCTCTAATTTAAGTCAATAGATGCTGCAACTACAAAAATTAAATATAGTTCAATGAAACAATATGTTAAAGGCATTTGGTGGAAAAGCATTATAATAAAAAACAATATGTTAAGAGTCTTTTATGGGCTGTCTACAAACACAAATTCTATTTAAGTGCAATCGTGTATTTCGAGATGTACAAATCTACGATTCTTAGAAACAAGGCAATTTGTGTCTGATGTCAGACTAAACTTAACACACCCCCTGCACATGTGAGTCAAACTGGGCCAAAGTACGTATAGATATGAAATGATTGATATGGAAGAGAGAAATGTCCGCTCTTATACTATTATAAATTTGGGGTCCAATTTAAAACTAATTGAAAATGAGTGGAGAGTCTCAAGAGCTTATAAGGAGAGAGATAAGACAATTTGTGTCCGATGTAGGACTAAACTCAATAGATTCTCTTTTTTACATTTTCTTTCTCTTAACAACAAGAATGTGCAATTCTCCCTCCTCTCTTCTCTCTCTCTCTCTCTCTTAGGGTGTCTTTGATAAGCGATAGTTCGATGTGAGAGTAACAAATTAAGGGGAGTTGCGTTATTTTGTGTGTTTGGACGAGTCGACACTCGCGAGTTCCAATTTGCCCACTCTCATCCTAAGTGTAAAAAAAGACTTTTTCAACTTTCATCATTTTCAATGAAAGTTCCCAACTCTCATCTCTTTAGTGCATACGAACAAGTCTGCTATCTCTTTTTATCACCTTCCTTTACATCTAGAAGCTTCTTACATTATGTGAAAAAGGCCCATATTTGACGGTCTTAACCTGTCAAATTTCTCAAAATTTGACAAACCTCCTGTCAAATATGACCGTCAAATATTCTCTTGTAGATTTTTTTTTTTTTTTTTTTTTTTTTACGGCCGTGGACTATCAAATTATTAAATAATGGGCTTCAAAAAAAATTTTAAAAAAAATCCATAGAGTATGACCGTCGAATTTGGAGGTTTAACAAATAATAGCACAGTCCTCTAATTCACCAATCACAATAAACGAAATAATAATTAAAAAAATCAGGAAAAAAATAATAATAAAACAAGCTGCAAATTAAACTAAATAACCCAAAATTAATATACATGTAAGCCTCTTAACACACATATTAGTCATACATATATAGGAGAAACTTAGGAGGGAGGGATTAACAAGCTGAGAATTCAAATCATCTTCTTTCCATCGTACTTATCGATTACTTTCATGCCGTAGGGTAAGAAGATTCCATGGCAATACCACACAACCCTTCCTTGGCATCAATATCTCTTTGCATTCTTATGTATCCTTCCTCTCCCCATCCCAAGCCCCACGAATTCTTCACCTACCAATATTTGGTCCCATCATCACTCATCCCGTAACCAACAACAGTGACACCATGGTCTAGATCACTGCCACATTGTCCAGTGAAAACACCGCTCGAGTAGAATTGAAAGTCAAATCCACTAGCATCGATAGCCACAGACACAGGCTGATTTGCCATGGCCTTCAATAGGGCCTTCTCGCTATTGGTTGGAACATCTTCATACCCAGTGATTTTAGCTGCCGATGAGGCTGTCTTCCATGTCGACTATATCACCCAGCTTTGCGCCACCGCATGGCCTGCCACATCCGCACCAAGTGGCGAGCCTTGAATCTCCTTAACAACAATCATCATAATTATTTGCTTAATTGCCTAAGTGAAGGATGAATTATTTATTTTTTGAATTATAATTTATTATATGTATGTCGTTTATCTTAGATTTTAGACTCATACCTCACATGATTGAAAATTTCTTAACTTGAAAACTATTGGATTATGGTAATTATATTACATATAGAATGACTCCCTTTCAAAATATACTGAATTATTTGTTTTTGAATTTTTGATGTAAAACATGTAGTGAATGTTTTATTGGAATTTTGCAAGAATCATGATATTAGCACCCACCTTTTGAGACATCTACACCCACTTAGTAGTTGCACCCCCAAAATTTATAATGAATTTATCAATAGACCGACATAGTATATGCAACAACCAACACATTTTCCTTGATTACGCTCGAACTTCTTCCTCACAACGTTGTCGCCCCACAAAGAACTTCATCTTTGATTAAGAGTTGCTTTGAAGCTTGCAAGGCATCAAACTTAAGTTCTTTTTTTATTTGTTTATCATCTCTACTTTGTAATAAGGGAAAATAATAGAAAAATTAGGGTAAATTATATGAATTGATTTAGATTAGGATTAAGACTCTAATGTACAACATTTGAATGCTTAAAAACGTTGACAAGTATTTTTAGAAAACGTTGATGACAATAACTTATTGATAATGCATTAAATTTGCAAAAAAAAAAGGTCATTTTTTGTTTGCTTATGTCGACCTTGAATGGTCGACATGTGTTAAGTCATATTGATAAGACACAAGCGAAATGGAATAAGCCATGTCACACAATGAGAAAAAAGCCCAAGTTTGACAGCCTTGGGCTGTCAAATTTCATAAAATTCGACGGATCAAGAGGTCGAATTAGAATTGAATTTTTCATTGTCAAATTTTGTTTTTCTATGGGTTGAATCTGTCAAATTAATGAAGGATGAGAGAAATTCAACAACTCTCAGTCGTTAAATCTAGGAACATCAAGAATTTCGATGGTCCTATATCGTCAAAATTTAGTTTCTAAAATTAGTGGGCCTTGGCCCGTCAATTTTTTCTATAGAATTTTCCAGTTTTCATGTAGTGTCAGATATGTCTTTTCGACATATTTTTTTTGTACCTAAAATCTCTGTGTTGATAAGACACGAGAAACATAACTTAATCAATGTTGACATGAATTAAGCCATGTCAGACGAGTCTTGTGTCAAGAAAATAAGTATAATCAAAACAAGAAAACAAATCGAAAAATAAATACAAGATGCAATCACATATAGAAACACAGAGATTTTACATGGTTCTCTCAAGATTGAAGTATGTGCATGAATCACATCGTTTCCATTATGAAGAAAAAACTCGTAGTTACAAATTACACTCTTTTACCTAAACGAGAAATATAAACACCCCAGGAAACCTAACTAGGATTTTACATATTATTAGTAAAATTACAAAAATACCCTTGTTGACCAGTACTATCAGGCTCCACAAACCACAACATCCTATTTGTCACAAAGATTTTTCTGTAAAATTTGAAAACGAAGATCGATAAATACATAGAAAGATACAAGTTTTATCTACAATTTTTGAACTATCATATTCATTGTAATTGTGATAATTTGATTGAGTTATTTCTTTTTTATATTGAGTTATTGGGAATCATTCACTTGAATTCAAACAAATGAAATAAATAATGTGAAAACCTAATAATAGAATGAGATTTCAATAGTAATCATCTTTCACTATCTTGATCCATCAAAATAATGGTTTTTAGAATCTTTTGAACCCTATAATCAATAGAAAATGGAAGAACTAAGAGGAGTTATCTTCATCTTTCCCAATGGCATGCGTAGAAATTTAGGGTTTTAGATTTCAAATGCTTAGTTATTATGACGGGTCCAAGTACGAATATGAATGAAACCCATTCGTCATTTTCTTTTTTTCAAGTGGTGTAGATGCCTAAAAAAGTGGGTCCCAGTATCTCGACTCTTTTTACAACCCAAAATTGAATAAAACTCGAATTTTTCACATATCGAATTTTTGTCATATTTTACATTGTTAACATGAGTTGGGTGATGATAGCTATTGTTCAAGTGGACTTTTCTGCACGAGTCGCGACATTGGCACCTACTTAAAAATATGATGAATGAGTTTCATTCCTATTAGTACTTGAACCCACAATAATAATTAAACATTTGAAATCTAAAATCCTAAATTTCTGCTCATGCCATTGGGTAGGATGAAGATAACTCTTCTTAGTTCTTCCATTTTCTATTAATTTTAAGGTTCAATAAAAATCATTATTTCAACGGAGGATTACTGTAATAAAAGATGATTATTGTTGAATTTCATTCTATTTTTTTATTTTCTTATTATTTATTTCATTTGTTTGAACTCAAATGAATGATTCTCAAGAACTCAATATAAAAAGAAAATAACTCAATCAAATGACCACAATTACAATGAATATGATAATTCAAAAGTTGTAAATAAAACTTGTATCTATCCATGTATTATCGATCTTTATTTTCATGTTTTACATTTTACAAAAAAAACTCCATGTTAACAAAGTTTTTAGGTACACAAAAAAAAAAATGTCGAAAAGACACATCTGACATGACTTATTTAATGTCACTCATGTTTTGTCGACATGGCTTAAGCTATGTCACTCATGTCCTATTGACATGACTTAACATATGTTGATCTTTCATAATCGGCATAAGCAAATAAATTTTTTTTTTTTTTTTTTTACAAATCGAATAAATTATCAATAAGTTCTTGTTATCAATACTTTCTAGAAATATTTGTCAATGTTTTTAAACATTCAAATGTTAATTAGAGTTTTAACCCTAACATAAATCAATTCTTACCATTTGTCTTATTTTTCGAGTTACAAATATATTACAAAGTAAAGATGATAAATAAATAAAAAAGAATTTAAGTTTGATGCTTAGCAAGATTCATAACAACTCCTAACCAAAGATGAAACTCTTTGTGGGACGAAACGTGTTTGATTGGTGAAAAAGAAGTTCGAGCCTGACTGACAAAAACGGCGTTTGATCGGTGCATATAATATATCACGTGGGTATATTGACAAATTCGTTATAAATTCCGGGGGTGCAACTACGAAGATGTCTCAAACAGTGGGTGCCAAGTATCGCGACTCTTTCTGCATTATTTGACCGTATCTTTTTCTAACTTTCGAAAAGCTGAAAGACATTTCGAAAAAGAAAAGAAAAAGCTTAGGGTTCTCGAATCAAACTGAGACAGTGGAGAGAGAATCAGTGAGGAAGAAAGATTGCTCGAAAGAAAATATAATCTCTTCTTTCTTTTGATCGATTTCAGAACCGGAGTTCAAATCTTTCGTGTTCGACAATGGGAAGGGGGAAATTCAAGGGAAAACCTACGGGTCGAAGGCACTTCTCAACTCCCGAAGAGATGCGTAAGATCTTTCTCTCTCTCATTGTTTCTTCGATTGAGATTTTTAGGTTTTTCTTTTTTAATTTGAGTTCTGGTGTACTTTTAGATCTAAATTGATGACTGTTTTTTAATTCTGTTTAATTTTTTTAAATTCTGTTGAAGTAATCTGAGTTGAACTAAATATTCAAACTCAACAACCTTGAATTAAATTGAGTTTTTATCTGAGTCATCTAGGAATCAAGAAATTCTATGAAACTTGAACAATTGGGATTTGATTTAATACGGAAATTACGAATCCAGTAGACTTCTTACTAAGATGTACTCATGTATTGTTAACTGGTTCGTTCGGTTCACTCGGTTTGAATTTGGGTTTGCAGTTCACGGTTTGTAGGGGGGTAGGCAGAGATAAATTGTTTCTTGGTCCATTTAGGTTCAATTCGCTAGTTTTGTTTGCTTGTTCATATATATGTATATATACTGTTTAATAAATAGAAATCTGTCCGACCGATTGAATTAGGTTCCGACTAGTTGAGCAAAATTTCTGTTTGGTTATTGGTCTGGTTTTTATAACCTTGTGTATGACTATGTATATATTACATAGGTAACATATGTTAGGTATTATCCCTAGCTTATTATGTGATAATGCGAGTCACACAAGTTCAACACACTATCAGGATTTGCAAATCACATGAGAAACTCATTACTATGACCTGACACTAAGTGTGTGTTTGGTAACACTTCTGTAGTCTGAATGGAGGTGGTTTACCTTTTAAATTTAGAATTTTGGTTCAAGATTTCAAAACCGAAATTCAGAAGTTTTGAACCAACGATTGGGGGGGGGGGACACTGGATGAAACTTCTGAAGTCTGATTTCTAGTTTCCAGACTTCAGACTTTAGAAGTGTTTCCAAACATAGCCTAATAGTATGCTTTTGTAAAAAAATCCTGAACTTTTATTCAAAAAAACTAGATATGGATCCTAAAAAGGTTTTCCTTGTGAGGAGTTGGTTTTGTACGTGGGAAATGTTCTTTTAGGTGCCTTCATGGCCCTGTAGACTTTGTAGCTTTTTTGTACATCATTTGTAGCTATATGCTTTTGTAACTAGAGGTGTTTCCCTATTTTTGTTCTCTTAATATAATAAATCTTCACCTATAAAAAAACAGAAGAAATAAAAATAGAAGTTGTAAGAAGAAAATGATATTTAGAACATGATATGACTTTGAGCACGAGTAGGTTTAGATTGTTAGATTCAGCAATTCAGTCTTCAAGGATCCAAAATTGACAGCACCTACACCGTAAACTAGTAGGCACTTCTTCCATTAAAAATATATGAAGTTGTCTTTGTGCAGAGCTAGATAGCATACTTAAGAAAAGAAAAGAAAAAAGAAAGATAGCATACTTAAACTTACAACTTTTTTGTTTTTTTCGATAAGTATTGAACTTACAACATTAATACAGGAATGAGGCAGGATCTATGGGTGTTCCATCGACTTTCTTGAAGAGGGAAAGAAAAGATATATATATATATAATATATATATATATATATATATATATATATATATATATATATATATATATATATATATGTTTTTAGCATACGCTAATTCCTTATTATTTTATTGTTTGAATTTTATGTCGTGGCTTTTCATTTTTCTGAATGTTTAGTACTATAATTAAATCATAGTATGTGGAATCCTCATTTGATTTGCATCTTTAAGTTGTAGTTTGCAGTTGATGTTGTATTTCTTGAAGTCAGCTTATCAAACATATGCTATGATAGATGATATGAAGTAATGGCTGACTTAATCTCTTTTTTTTTTCATGCCTTAAATAATTGCAGTTGCTGGTACCTCTGCTCGCCCTCGTACTTTTAGACAGGTATGCCTTAATAATAAATAAATAAAATTATTCTTTAAAAATATTACCTTTTGGGTTGCTCATTTCAATAGTTTGATGTGTCTGATGTGTTTTTGATCTTGGCATTTAGACCTCTCTATTGCATTCTTCTATTTTGATATCCAATTACAAATGATTTTTCTTACAATATCCAAGGTGCAGGATTAATGACGATTTAGTGCCACTAGTTGTTTTATTTTTTACCTTTAAATTTTTGTCTATGGTATCTATTTCTTTTGCAGAACTTTTGAATTCCCTCTCTTGTTAGCATTGAGAAGAAGCTTTTCCTTAACCTCGAATGTGAGGATCATAATTAGTTTACAGCTTGTTTGAACATACCAAAAATGAAGGCAAAATTATTGTGTTGGCAAATGAAACTGAACAATTGGAAAATTTGAATGAATTGGTGTGACTTGATGGCATGTTGGAAAGATTGTCATTTTAAATAATAATGTTATAGCCCTTAAATTTAGGGTGAGGAATGTGCAACAAAATCCTAGTTTTCGTCAAATTGATTTTTTTGGTTCACTGTTGTTGACTGTTCCTATTCATGACAAGCCAAAATCATTGATTGCACAATGCGTTGAGAAAACTCATATATTGACTTTGAATCTGAAGGCAGGGGTGAATTCTGAAGGATGACTTCGGTATCATGTTCTTTTTCTCTTTTTCGTTTATATGTAGACATGGGCATGTGTCACACAGATAAAAATTGTCAAGCATAGAAGCCCCCCCCCCCCTTCCCCTAAGAATCTAGAAACGACGACGTAAGTACACAAATGGATCCACAATGATGTCATGCATGTATCATAAAAAACAACTAGAGGTAAATTGAGTCAATCACATAGACACAAAGATGAATATAAACCGAAAGTGTCATGTATGTATAATCAAAAGAATTAGAGATAAATTGAGTCGCATGTACACATTTGTTACTGGGAAAACAAACAAGGAATTATCATATTGCTGACAAAGGAATCATGGTCTTAAGTCTTAAACCTAGATCTATTTATCAAAAAAAAAAAAAAAGTCGTAACCAAGTTTACCCTTTTTTTTATAGGTAACCAAGTAAAATACTTAACAATTCGTTTATCAAAATATGACAATGATCTTTAACTACTACAATGAGGGAAGGTGGAGTAAAGTGGTTTGACACCAAAATTTGGAAGACCAGAACTAGCCCAACATTTATATTTAACCGTACTATTATGAAGGCCATTTTTGTCAAAACAAATAAAATTGCAATCCCATGATCACTATAACAATGTTAGGTAGTTTTCTAGAATTACAAAATATCCTTTTATTATTATATTATCTTCAAACCCAATGTAATTATTTTAAACTATAGAAAGGCTCTTATTAAATGATAAAATATGATATAAAATTAGATTATTTATCTGAGATTTTTAAAATGATTTGTGATACATGTGAGTTTGCATGTGCTACCCACTAGTAACTATAATCATATTAATTATCATTCGTGATGAGTATATTTGCTAGTATCATTTTGATATTTATGTTGTTGTCCATGTAATAGAGGTCTTGATGTTTCTATTTCATGTCACTTTTTTGAAATTAATCCTAGTAATTGTTTTTATGAAATTAGCAAATGCATTGAATCCTAAATGCTTTGCTTCCTGTCTGCTCTTAAGTTATTTTTCATTTCTTCTTTCTCAGCTATCTTATTGACACTGCAGGAAGAAGCTGTAAACCAAGTTGAAGAAGAAACAGAATCTGAAGAGGAATCTGAAGAAGAAGAATCAGAGGTCTATTAATTGTCTTACCATTTGTCCCTGTTATTTTGCCTCTCTTTTTTATTGGCTTCTCGCTACATCTTCTTTAATTGGCACTACATTAATTGGGCTCCTAATTGTTACTAGTGCTGAATGTTGGCAGAAACGGAAAGGCACCCAGGGTGTTATTGAGATTCAGAATCCTAATTTGGTAAAACCAAAGAACGTGAAAGCTAGAGATGTTGATGTAAGTTGGTGATATAATACAAAATATTTTGGTTGCTTGGATATGTTCTTGTTTTGCTGGTTACATGATCTTGTCAATTTGTCGAAACATATTACCTAAATTTCAGCACAAATGATACCAAGATGATAATATAAAGATTATCATTTAAAGAATAGTTTCCATAAGATAGTGCTACAATTCATGTCTCCCAATAAATTCAAATTTTATTTTGCACTACCTATGTAATGAAAACATTTGAGTTATCTGCTACTGAGAATCACATTAATTTGGTTTCATGATTTCATTATAATTCTTAAATGTGTTGGTGATTTGGTTCACCTTTTAGCTACTATCTCTCAAATTAATGGAATGGTCATCTTGACCAATGGCATTGTCATCTTTGCACAGTCAGTTTGTTGTAATGCTACTTCAAGACAATGTGTCGACCGTGGGCTCCTGTCAACCAAGTTCAGAAATTAGTGGGGGCGAGGGTGAGGTTGATACCTTTTTAGGTGGATTGGTTATAGATCTGTTATTAGTGTAAGCTTCTATTTTTATTGATGAATCTTTTTATAAGAAACTATTATATTTCTTAATTGCTTTATTTCTGTCCAAAGTTTGTGTAAGAAAAGACCAATTCATTGGCTGTTGGTTGGAAAATTTGGCACTTCGGCATATATTGTCATTTCTTTATCTATTGTTACATAACAAATAAAGAAAAACCTCATTTACTTGAGGATTCTCAACACTTTATACTGAGACCAAGCAAAGACATACGATTGAGCAATGTTTTGTCATTTTTTTTGTAAGTATCTATTTTTTCTTCTTGGTTTTCTAGAAAATTGTTTTTCAGTTAAATAATGCAATTCCTATTTTACAGATTGAGAAAACGACTGAACTCTCACGGCGTGAAAGGTTCGTAAGATGTTCTTATTAAGTTCTCTCCTTATGTTGATTGTTAAAATAATGTTTTCTTATTACAAGTTGAATGAACTTTTTTCCCCGTTTTATTCCATGCTTCTCTTAGAAATGATTATCTTGTCTTTCACTAGTAAATGGAAATTCTTGTGTTTTTTTCCTCACTGATTTATTTGTAAGTTATATTAATGACATTTTGGGGACGTAGCTTATAGAAAAATATCAAGTCCTATGTATAGATTTTCTGAATATCCATGCCATTCTTTCCTTGTAGAAAGGAAATTGAGTTTGTCACTAATTGAATGATTCCTCTTTGTTTTCCCTTTCTCCTACTACGTTCTAATTCCTTGCATATGTATTTAGTGATAGTTGTTTTGTCCTTCACTAGTAAATGGAAATTAATTAATCTTTCCTCATGAATTTTTTGTAATTTAGATTGATAATATTGGATATCCAACTTCTAGAAAAGTACAAGTCCATGCTCAGAGGCTCCTATGCTATTCTTTCCTTTTGAATAGGAACTTGAGTTGTTTTTCTCAACTGGAGACTTACACCTCAAGTCTCACCCTAAGGCTGTCAAAAAAGACCTTGAAGAAAAGGCTCTTTTCCCTCAAAAGCTTATTTCTATTCAAAGAAGTGTTTTCAAAACATAATTCTTGAAATAGGAGCATTCACCATAAATGTTTTGTATTATTTATTTTTTTAGTATCATTTCATAATTATCTTTGGTACAACATGTAACTGACATTAATGTCTTTAGCTATATGTATCATAATCATATATTTTCTTTTAGCCCTAAACCCTACAAGCCTAGTCGATTTGCAACTCTGGCAATATCTAGCTCCTTCTTCTTCTTGTTCTCAAAGTGGTGTCATACTGTTTTAGTTAGAGCAATTGTTAAGCTATAAGTATTAGTTTTGTTTGAGGGACTAACAACTTGAAAGTTGGACTGGCGAAACTATGGATGTGATTCAATTTTAATTAGATGATTTTAAAATTTGGATTTGGATTTGAAGACCGTTAGCAAATTCCATTTGCTTCATCCTGATTTATTTTTTTCTGTATGGTTGGATCTTGGTTTTTGGTGCAAATCTTATTACAAATAAAGAAATCTTTTAACTTCTACATGACATCTTTTTATTGGTGGAAAACCTAATTTTAGTGTTACAAAAAATCTTCCTAACATGGAGAAAATCACTTCCATAAGCACATGAAATGGCTTATCCATATCATCTCCTCATTTATTTTTGTTATTCTGATTGTGTATTCAGGATAAGGATTAGTATTCTACTGTAATTAAAGAATTTTATTTTTATTTTCATTATATTTGTTTACAGAGAGGAAATAGAGAAGCAAAAGGCACACGAACGATATATGAAGCTGCAGGAACAAGGAAAAACAGAACAAGCAAGAAAAGATTTAGGTAAGCTATCTGTAATAATGGTAACCCAAAATCTGGTTTGAAATATCAACGAATTATAGCCTTTCTATGACCTTCCCTTCAAATTTCTCAAGGATCCCCTTCACCATGGCAGTTTCTTCATCTAAAATCTAATTTCCTTCTGCTAGCACTTGTCCTTAAAAGATGTTGACTTTTTGTTCTTTAAATCCTACCACCTTATTCTTGTGCACCTTTCATTTTTTTTCTTGTGCATCATGGTTTTAAAACTCGTTTTGACGTCTCAGACAAGTTTTCTGATACATTTGAGTCGTCTTGTTCAATTCTGAGAAAAATGAACCATGGTTTTAGTCTTTTATATCTCGTCCAATACATTTGACTTGTCCATCTGTCTTGTTGGTGGACGATACCGAGACGTATTGGACGAGTCGTCTCGGTCTCGGACAAGACTTAAAACCATGTTGTGCATCTCTTAATGCAAACATCCAGAGCCACTGAATCTATTATGTGTGGTCACTCTTCTGGAATAACCATACAATTTTTTTTTTTTCATGTTGAACATTCATTTTAAAAAGGAAAAAAGTTTTCATCATTACTAGATCAATTGTAGAATGTTAGAAAAGGCTCATCTCTGATCTTAAGGTCATATTTCTAACTGCATACCATGTGTCACGAAAACCATGTTGAATGGGCAATAATTGGTTGAGCTCTTCCATAAACACCCTATATTTTCAGTCACTAATAAAACTTCAACACTTAAAAAAGGAGGCAAGATGTTCCACTTTCGGCCTAGACAGGAACGAAACATTGATTCAAAAATATTTGGAATGTTTTGGTTTAGACTCTCAGTTTTTCTCCCACCGAAACATTGTCGCTAGATGAGATTTTAAACCTTAACATCACGTTCTTAAAACAATTAGTTCTCCCATCTAAAAAAATAACTCTCCCATGTGAACAATTGTCTCCCTTGCATCATATTCCCAGATCAAGAAAATTGTAAAATTTTGTATAATTAGGTGTTTCTTGCATTGTTTTCATTTGTTTCTCCACGTGGGCAACTGCATTACCTACTAATGTAACTATCTTTGATGATTTAACCTTGATGTTGATAGTTACTCCATCTTTCATTTGCTTGTTCTTTTATATATTATTACATATATCTCATATTTTGACTTTACATGCACTTCCAGAGCGATTATCCCTGATACGCCAACAAAGGGCAGAAGCTGCTAAGAAACGAGAAGAAGAGAAGGCCGGTATGTTCTCTCACATCCCACTCACATTTTCTTACTCTTTTTATTTATTTACTTATTTTACTATTGAAATGGGCGTTCTTGCCAATTCCCTCAGCTAAAGAGCAGAAGAAGACCGAAGCTCGAAAATAATATTCTCCACCTTCATACAAGAAGAAGTATAAGCTCTTTATCCATATTTAATTAACTTATGTGCTCAATCATCTAGTAATTCTATCAGAATTGGTAATTGTGGGTGCGGTTTTAACTATATCCAATATGATACTTAATGGGATCAAATGAATTCTAGTTTATCAGATTGTTGCCTCTTTTGAAGTTTGGATGCCACAAATTGCCTTTATATTTTAGATGCATTCTATTAACGTTTCATGACATTCCCAAAAGCCTAAGGCAGCGTTTGGGAATGCGCCTATGCTTTTCATTTTTGATTTCTGTCAATCAAAAATTGAAAATGGATCAAAAACAGAAGTTGCCCAGACATTTCATGTCTGAGAATCTGATAGAATGTATGAGAATTACTTTATTTTTTATAGTTAATAACTAAAGGATTGGGTTATAGCTACTCATGAGAAAACACATGATCTCAACCGTCTAAACCCTGATAATATACATCTTGATGATATACTTATCATGATTGATTAATCTCAGCCATTGGATTTCATGTTTACACGGTCTGGATTACACGTTTTTTTCGAAGAGTTATACTTCATGAGTCATACGTACCAGACCCATAACTAAAATATGCCTTGGAGTGTAAGTAGGAGACTCAATAAATGCCCTAAAAGTTTAAACACAAGTGGCAAAATTTGAGTGGGACCCACGTCTCTTTAGTCGCAAATCTCGCAAATAAATATATTAACAACTGTTAACTTGTTCCAAGCCCTGTTTGATTCCTTTGCTTCATCGTATGATTCAAACGCCGCCCAAGATGACTCTCAAAGCAAAAGTAAAAAAATTGTATGGGTTTAATAAAAAATTGAATATCTGCGTATTACACGTGCTAAAATCTAATTTGTCACGTGTGAATGGATAGCACGCGACAGAGTGTATTTCAACTTGTATACGGAAGGTATGTCTTTGCCTTTTCGATACGTAAACGTAAACAGGTGACCAACCCAACTTCAAAAACATGACATCATGTCTACCTAAGCCTAACCTAGCTATTATTTATTGTGTAGACACGTGTCATACGTTTTGAAAGTTGGCATCAATTCTTTTGAAGCAATTGTCTTCACTGAAATAACCAATATTGGACGGGACAACTAATTTGATGGTTAGTAGTTGCGTAGAGCAATTATATTAACACAAGACATGTTATACAAGAAAAAAATTGCTTTTTTTTTTTCGGTTTTTTCCTTTTATCAAAAACTTGATTTTATCCTCTAATATTTTATGTAGCACATTTTGGGCATTAATCCTACAATCTTATCTTTTAATGATCCAATACACAAATAATCAAATTAATTCGGTATGTCACTCCATATAAAAGTGACTATATTTAAATGCTGAATACGTGCTAAGGTGGTTGGTACTTAATTGATTGGTAAATTTTGACAATCAGATCAGATTTAAATACTTTTTTGAAGTTGATTTTAACAATTGCTTAATCAATTTTTGTCTTCAAATCTATTAAAAAAAAGTCATGTAGGAGTGAGTTCAATGAGGAACACACGAGGACACCTTGACTTGGTGGTGTGCGTTTGTCTATAGATGCGTTTTACTCGTATTTCAGAGCAAACACATTTATAGGCATGTGTGTGCCACCATGTCAAGAAGTCTCATGTATATCTCCCATTGATGTTACTCTGACATTAATCTATATATAAAAAAAAAGGGTTTCCATCAAGTTTAGGGTGACATCAAGTCTTTGTTTTTGTTATTATTATTATTATTTTTTTGAAGTTGTGTTGGACTAACATTGAAATGTACCTTGTGGGAAAAACATTTATAATTTTTAAACGTATCTATGAATTTAACACACATCTACATCAGAAATATCTCATACAATATACATTTTAATGTTACTTCAGCATTATCCTTTTCTTTAAATAAGAAAATAGGGCAGTCAATGGATTGGGTCCGGATGGGTCAAAGTAATCTAATGTCAATGCATCGAGTAGATCCAATAAGATTCAGATCGGTCCATGTCAAATTGGAATTTTATCTAATCTCAATATAAATCCAAATTTGACTCAATGATAATTGGATTGGATATCAACCAAAACAAATTCAATTTGATATATACAACATAAATCAAATTCATATATTTAAATAAAAAATATATAACATAGTTTATTTACATCATTCATAAAAAAATTTAGATGGGGATATCTGATTGATCTAGAACCTATCCGAATCGGATTGGATCTTCATTGAAACCCAAATCAATTCAGACCCGAAGTTATCCTAACCAAACATATTGGATTTTGTGTCTAGTCTAGTCCGATCCATTAAGGGACATATAATGTTAGAAAAATAGAAATTCTTGCTTCTCATTGGATAAAAGGTATAAACTCTGATATATATGATTTAGCCATGTGGATTGCTGAAGCCGCCAAGCGAAGACCCACTCATTTGGTACACGGCACTTACGGATTCACATGGACTAGATCACAAGGCCACGTTATGCTCATACCTTACAACATGTATTAAGTATTACACTTCCCCACTTAGTTTGTTTGCAAATCTAAAATGACAACTCTTGCACTAATTAATTAATCCCAATCCTTCATAATGTATATATATATATATATTTCTTAAACTTCAAAATTAATACCTAAATTCAAGAAATTTATTGTAGAATTTTCATGGTTATGGTTTTGGAGAGAGGGTTTGGACTTTAGAGTGCCAATAAGAACATGTGAATCTTACTATAAGAATCTAAGTTCTTTGGTTTACAACATTGATTGGAAGGAGCATGGATCGATAACATGGATGAATATGAGCAAGTAAGAATTAACAAAAGAGTTAGGATCTAAAATGGTGTAAGGTTCCAATAATAAAGGTAAGGTGTCTATTTAACATGTTTTTATTGGAGTTTAAAACACTTAGAGAGCTTAACAAAGCCTTGGACACAGTCCGATGTGTTTTAACTCCAATAAAAATGTACCATGTAGACATCTAACGTTGTTATAAGAACATAACACCATTATGAATCACGACTCTTAATACAAAAAATATGGATTTAGACGTAATTTAATGGAAGAATGAAATTTGTTCAATTGATTCCATGTTTTGGAGTGATACTTGATGATGGACACCATTATCAAAACCAATCAAATTAATTATATATAATAGTCTCAAATTCCTTGGTATAGACAATCAAAAGAATGATTCCAATTTCCAATATTTTAGATATATTTATAGAAGGGGGGCATTACGCTTAATTCAAGCACTAACTAAGGATTGTCCTATTTGCACCCACTTATTAAACACATTTTTTTGGGGTGAGATGAGTAGGGGTAAGTGGGTGCACTTTTTAAAAACGTTGGGCGTAGATAGAACAGCCAACAAACTAATCCACTCAACACAATACATAGAAGGGGGCATCATGTCTTAATTTTTTTTTTTTTTCAATAATGTCCTTTATTGAGTTAAAATTAAAATTATAAATAATTTCATTTATTGGTGTGTGATAAAAAATAAGTGGAGCGTTATTATAAACTCTAGTTCATAGACAGAAAAGCCCTTTTTATTCTTTTATTCAAATATTTGATGCTTGTTTGAGGGGAAAAGAAACAAATAACGGCTAAATGACATTGTTGGAAATTAAGAAAAAGATAAGGGTACGTTAGTAAGAAAAGGATAAAATATGTAAGAAAACTAAATAGAAACCATTTGCTTATATAATCAGAATACAGGCAGAGAAAGGATTTTTAGCCGTTTGGTCTTCTCCCTCTCTCTCTCTCTCTCTCGGGCATCGAACATCGAACAATCCAACAATCGATCGATCTGTTTCTTACAGTCGAATCGGTGAGATTTTCTTTCGATTGCATGTTTTTAATTCTCCAATCTGGGAATTCTTAGGGTTTTTTTTTTCCTCGATTATTTCTTTCCTGGTTTCGATCAAGATAGATATAGCTTTTTATGGTGTTCAAATGGTAGGGTTTCCTTTTTTCTGGTTTATAATTCTTGTATTTTGAAACAAATCCCTCAAATTTTTACCTTATCTGATAAAAAATTATTCTTTTTTATGTTTGGTTGCAGGAAGGGTTTGAAATTGGTTGAATTCTGTGGTTAAGATCGTCCCTTGTTGAATCTACTCTGTTGGTGGGAGTGTTCTTGTTAGAGAAAGGGTTTTTAATGATCAAAGGTAGTAAATTTGTTTCTTTTTAGATTAATTTGATTGTGTGGTCTTGATTATGATCAACCGTTGAAATCTTCATAATTTTTTTTTTTATTAAGAACAAAATTTCCCATTTTTGTTGTTGTCTTGATGCTCTTTTACATCCGATCATATAATTGGTATTGGAGATTGGTGTTTATATTAATTATCGACAAAAAAGAAAGAAAGAAAGATTTGGTGTCGATTTCTATGTACATTGTTACCTTACACACTGTTATGTCTCGGTAAATATAATTAATCTTATGTTGGTGGGGTGCTCTATATTCCTTTTAAATTGAGTGTATCTCCAGTGTGGATGAAACTAACCGTCATAAAAAAGTAGTTGAAACTGTAATAGCGATGAACCTTGTATTCATGTACTTTTAATTGAAGCTTGGGTGATGTGTTTTAGTTATGAAAGGTGTGATTATTTCTCTTAGTTAGGTGTTTAAGTTACTTTTAAGACCCATCTTTGGAAGAGAATTTCAAAATTCTTAACGGGAATCTTATTTTTCTTGATAGTTGTGAAAAAAAACACAAAGAAAAATACATATTTTTTTGGGATAGTCCCCTTGTGGCATTTATATGTTCTCTAACAACGTTTTGCCGCTACTTATCCAAATTTTGATTTCATTTTGTTGTTATGAGAAGGGGGAAGGGGGAAGTGGGGAAGCAAAGGGGTGGGGGGGGATTGTAATTTTTTCGGGGTTGATTTTATTTAGAACTTCTAGGCAGTCAAATCTAATAAAAAACTATTGTGTAAAATTAATATTAGCTGCCTATAGGTTGTCATTTGCTTTTGTCCTTGTATTTTCTTTTCCTTTCGCTGTGTTTTAGGTGGGTCATCTTTGCCTTTGTGCACATTTATATGTTCTTCTCTTGCTTCTGTTTATGAAATTTCTTATAATATTGTGCAAAACTAAATTCACTTGGAAGTGATTGGCTGTAATGTCTGCCACCTTATTGGACTTTTAGTATTGAATCTTTGGCAAAAAGTTGATGCACAAGTATATTTTTTATTTCTTTTCCTTTGATGGGTATTGATTCCATATGATTCTTTTTCATCATAGAAATCATATCTCGAAAATTTGGGTCGACTGAGCGGATCCTATTCCTCCATTTTGTTGGGGGGTGGCTAAGTTTTGCACTAGCTGCCAACCTCATGTAACCCTCCTCTTTTACACATGTTTGGGAGCAATTTAGGGTGAAAAAGGTTGTCTAGTCTAGATGTATAATCAACAGTCACTAATATTTGCCACCCATATGTAGATAGAGAGAAACTCACTCTCTTCTTTTGCTCATTCAAAACCTTTCTGTCTATACAATTGCAAAGTAGAGAGCCTTATACAGAGTGCATTGGAGTGGTTTCAGAAGCCTCTAGCTCTCTAAAGTGGTAGTTGGGAGAGGATGCAGAGCCTGAGTCCGAGTGCGTTGGAGTTGCTCTTACACTGGTGGACTTCAAATCCATGTAATTATAGATCATTTTTTTTTCCTGTATTAGGATTCAATTTTTTTTGCTCTCAGTTACTTTCTCTATCCTTTCGCTTTGAATCCTTTGGAATTGGCAAAGGATCAGTCCCTTCACCAAATACTTCTCTGTTTTGTAATCTTCTCTCTTTTCACCTCAACAGTAATAAATCAATTTTGAAAGGACCACCACTCCATTTGTGCTGCTGCAGACTCCCTAATTGATATCAAGAAGAATCATGTCTATCATTTACCCTTGTAAGCCTGCCTTTTACCTATACCTCTTGTTACCGTAAATTCCATGTCTTTCAACAGATGAATCTTCTAGATGGCCCGGTACTGCCAAAATATTTATTCAGCCAAGTGTCCAAAATTCATTGTTGCTCTTAACTTACAAAAAAAAACCATTAATTCTCCTTTTGGGAGCAGCTTAGTGACCACATCCAAATGTTTAAAAATAGCAATACTGGGTTATGTAGAATCCACTATGGATAATTCTCTAACATGCACTACCGCATCGCTTCTTAAGTATCTATCAATAAATAACATGCCTACTTCTCCCATCCTGTTCGGCCATGGAGTATGTGTTGATTCATGTTCTTGGAATTCTTGTAGTTGAGCTCTTTATTTTGCACATTTTCCTATACCATCAGTTATTTTTACTTCATCAATTGTTTGTTACACATTCTTTATCACGTGATTAAGTTTTCATGTTCAAGTTTGTTTATTTCATGGTTTTTAAACCGGCCGAATCATCTCCTCTTGGACTATATAAAACGTTTAACATGATATATAATGATTTGTTAATATCTATTTATATTCAAAAAATTATAGCTTATTTTATTTTATTTTAATAAAATATGGTGGATTAGAAGATTTTAAGTCACCAAATTATATCTTTATTTAAAAATAAGTTATAAGGCTTTTTTTCTTTTAAAAAACATCCAGTTTTCTCGGGTTGTGTTTAATCGACTCAGTTGATATTTTAAAGATATTGAACGAGTCGTCTTGGTTATCAAACAGGACAATGTCTGAGACAAATCACCTTATAAATCTCTCTTTCTTGTCTGATACCGTGTTGACTCACCCGAGTCATCTCAGTCTTAATGGGATTTAAAACCATGGTTTATGTGAAGCTATCAACGTTGCCTAATTCTGAAATAATCTAGTTTCTGTAAACCCCATTTTTATTACTTATTTTGCATTTTCGATGTCACCTTCATTTATATTTTCTTTATTTATATACTAATTGCCCTGACTGTTTCTATATATGTATTTGTCATTGAACACAGGGATTATTGCCTGCATTAAACCATCCATCCAACAAAAATGGGGCAAAGAAACATGCTTTGCACAAATCAGATGCTCGATTTAGAAATGGGTCAACAAGGCCAGGGCCATCCACGCCCTGAACCCTACATCCTCTTTGAAAACATATTACATTATCCACAACCGAACATGCATCCGGTGCTATCAAGTTCTGGAAACACAACTAATCTCAATCTCCACCATTTTCCAGATCATCACGATAGTGTCATGTTTTACGGGAACCAGTTTAACAATCTTCAGCATCATCATCATCCCGTCGCAAATATCGATTTAGGTGTGGTGACTGCTCCACCCAACTGTTATAATCCTTACATGATCCCTTTTCAACGTTCCTCGGATCAGCTACAATCTTCCAGCAATCGTGGAATTACTGGAATCGATTTAAACGAGTATGAAAGGAACAATCACTTCATGTATGGTGTTAGTCCAACCAAGAGAAAAAATGCTGAAGATGCTCCATGGAACTGCCATCATTATGTCAATGGTTCATCTTTGGGCATAACACCGAACCCTGGGCAGCACCAATGGGAGGAGCGATTTGAATCTGGAGTCGGTGTTGTGGATGCTGCAACGTTTTTACCGCCCGATTACAGAATGAATGATATTCCATCATTCACAGGAGGACCTGAGAGAAGTGTGAGGAGCAGATCAAGTACTATTGGCCGTCAGCTGGATCCTACTCTGATCCATTCCCATAACCATGTAGTTCAAGGAAATTATATGGGTCAGTCAATTCAGCAGACTAGCAGTGCCTGGATGGAACATCAATTTGCAAGTAGTGGTAATGATGGAGGTACTTCGACCTGGAACCATGCTCCTCCTATACCTTATTTACAAGGTAACTTGATCCTCCTTTTTTTTTTTATTCCATTAAGCCAAACATGTTATCATTGCAAGTTGAAGGCATGAATCTTTCTTACAAGTTTAATGAGGGTAGCTCCTTTCCTGTTTCTTCTTTTTGGTCCTCCGAGGTTCCTTCAAAATTTCATTTTTCTTGTGTCTCACGGTCTTGGATAAGCTTCTCACCCTTGGACCATCTTAGGGCAAGGGCTTGGCTCTTGTGGACTTTTGCTTCCTCCGTAAATCTAGTGGGGAGTCAGTTAACGACCTACTCTTGCATTGTGGGGGGGCTCATCTTGTGTGGTCTTATTTTCTTTTTTTGTTCAACATCTCTTGGTGGCACCCCTCATTCGGTCAGGGTGTTGTTTGAATCCTAGAGGTCCTCGGATTTTCTGGGCAGGGGAGAGGATTCGCTGGAATTTTATTCCCCCAGCCACTTGTTGGGTTATGAAAAGAAAAGAAAAAACAAGTCTTCCAGCTTTCTTTGTAGGAAATTATCTTTAGCATTAGTTCAGGGGGTTTTCGATTGAAGATTTCTTGTCTAGGTGGAATCTGGTGTGTAGAGGGTGATCGCTCCCTTGGGTGTTGTGGTTTTGTTTTATATTTTTGTTGCCTTTTGACTTTGTTTGTTGGTTCTTTAAATTTTCTTAGTTATCAATTTTTTTTTTAGGGTTGGTATGGTATTCAGAAAATAACTTTTGGTTTTCCTGCAGGGAGAGGTGTCAATGGAGTTTCTTCGGAAATTGCAAGCATGGGTGGACAGGGATATCCGGATACCATGACCAGCAGTAATTCTGCAATTCTGTTGCATCCTTCATCCATGTACCACCACCAACAACACCACCACTTCCACCATCATCCTCCACCAGTGCAAGCAATGCAAGGTCACAATCATAATTACCACACCCAAGCACCACTACCTTCCCATCGGCATCCAATGAACAACACCCGGCACCATAGCACTTCCAATCCTTCTATCAATGGTCTGGAGACAAGGCCTAGGTATCCAGGATCCTTTCCACTCAATGGCCTCAGAATATACAGGCCTAACCAGGATGGCGTGCCTCAGTCAGCTCCAGCAAACAGAAACCTTCCCCACTTGAGAATTCTGTCTGAAGATGTAATATTTTTACGCCGTTTTGCTATTTGTCTTTTCAAATTTCATTATTTGTAGTTCCATTTCATTTTTTTTAGAAGTGAAATAAAAATGTGCACCTCAATTCTGCAAATTACCGTTTCATCTATCTGTGGGAACTGAAATTTAAAACACTTGATTCATGCAGGAGGTTGCCATACTGGAGTTTCCGGGCTTTTATGAAGTTGAGAATTTCATGGACCAGCATAGAGAAATGCGGTTGGATATTGATGACATGTCTTATGAGGTATATTATTATCATTTGTGACTTATCCTGAAATACTGGTCCATTATTATTACCTTGGGTCAACAAGATCCAACCTATCTCACCATTCAATCAGTTACCCAACATGTCATGTGTAGAGTTTGTCACAGTTTTATGGTGACTGCCTGCTGACACAATCCACTCTTTTACTTGGGTCGGAATTTTCAATTCAATTGGTGGCACATATTTCTGAGAGAGTATTCAAGACATTAAGAAGATAATGCCAAAAAGAAAAAGAGAGTTATTTTTATTGCTACACCAACTTTTGCTAACAGCACCCCAATTGGTGGCACATATTTCTGAGAGTATTCGAGACATTAAGAAGATAATGTAAAAAAAAAAGAGAGAGAGAGAGAGATTCTATCTGTTTTTTTGTTGTTGTTGAAAATCTGTTTGTGCCATTACCATTTTTATTTATCTTGATCTGATAAAAACTTTAATGAAGATTTTAACTGCAACCACAGGAGCTACTTGCCTTGGGGGAACGAATTGGGAATGTGAAAACCGGGTTGTTAGAACAAACTATTACAAGTCATCTAAAGACAAGAACTCATTTTCAATCTGCCACATCAGACAAGGATCATGAGGGTGGCACCTGCACTATATGCCAGGTAATATTATATGTTCTGATTGGGTTCAACAAATCTGTTAGTATTTATTTTGATCCTAGCAAATAATCAAGAATGACGATGATCGGTTGGGTTTATTGTTTGCAGGTTGAGTTTGAGAATCTAGAAAAGATTGGGACTCTTGATTGTGGTCACGAATATCATGCCAACTGCATAAAACAGTGGTTACAAGTAAAGAATGTGTGCCCCATCTGCAAAACACCAGCTTTGACAGTGGAAGACGTGAATGAATAGAAGATGGAACAGAGGGAGATTTCGAAAGCTCCTTTTGTTTGGTGCTCTACTAAACTATGTGTTTTAACAGAACCCGCGGTTGTTCTTCTCTCTCTGCTGTACATATCAATGATTAACACATAACTCATACTGTCTAAACCATTCATTCTTTGTCCCTCAGAAGAAGGGGGGGAACTCTTTATCTATCTCTATCGCTCACTTTGTTGCTCGCAAAGTTGTACAAATATTCTCTTTCAGTATTTGTTCATTACCTGCATCAAATGGACCCTTATCAATAATGAGAAACTGACTTTGTGTTGGTTGCAATGTTAATGAAAGTCTCTTGCCCTCGAAGTGTTGGAATTTATGTTGGTTGCATTTGATGCAGTTTTCCTTGAGGCAGCATGTGTTTTCATGTTAGCTATCTGATTGAGATGGTTTTTATAGCAAATATAAGTTTTGAAAAGATCTGCAATTTTTTAAATAATTGGCAATTTTTCTTCGAAATATTTTTTGGAAAATGCTGGAATGACACAGGGTGTTTACTGCGATTGTCACAAGTCTGACGTGGGATGTGCACATAACCATAGATGTGTTCACTCACGATACGAGTAAAAACCATCTACGGTTATGTATGCATCTCCATGTCAGAATTGTGAGAATCACAGTAAATCCTGTCACCCCAGCACGACTCATATTTGTTTTGTTGATACAAATGTCACAATGGTTATGTATGCATCTCCATGTCAGAATTGTGAGAATCACAGTAAATCCTGTCACCCCAGCACGACTCATATTTGTTTTGTTGATACAAATGTCACAATATTTTCCCGAATCTTATATAAAATTTGGTGAATTTTGTGATAAAGTGTATACAAGTGAATTTGGATCTCTAATGAATATTACTTTCACTTTAAACTTACACCTAGTTAGTTTGCTGTAAAAATAGAAGGATTAAGAAAGATTTTTCATGATAGAAAATTAGTAGATATGTAACATAATTATGAAGTCCTAATTTTTAAGATTCCTATGATACCAAATTTGGATTTTTATGATTAGAAAGTAGTGATTTTCAGTTTCTAAAGTTACTTGCACATTCCTTCTAAATTGATTTTTTTATTTTATTTTATAATAATTTCGATCGATTTTCCTTGTGCATGATTAAATCATCTTAATAAATTTTCTCTTAGGATATAATTTAGTAGGGTTCTTGTCCCTCCTACATTTTCATTAATTTGATTTTTCTTAATCTTTCTTCATTATTATTCCTAATTTTTTCTATGCAACAAGATCACATTAGTATTCATCCACGCAACCAAGAATGAGATCACACGACTTTCACGTGACCATCTACTGCTGAAAAAACAACTTCCCATTTGACTTGCATGTGTCAAGTGTGCCGTTAGCATTCTTCCTGTGCCAACTCTCCATGAGATTCCTAGTTGCATTACTTATACATTCATTGTTCATAGACAAAATGGATTTGAAATTGACCTCTGATTAGTTAGGATACATTTAAAACTATAGTGGTTTTGTGTTTGAGAATCTTGTGGGGGGTGAGTACAATATAACAACTGACTCCTGTTTGTTCTTCAATTTATCTTATGTCTTCTTTTCTTTTACTCCTTATTAGTGATATTGGAGATTTTTCTTGCTGTTGGTTATCTTGTTTGATCTTTGATCAATGATTTTGAATTGCACCTAGTTTACAGGACTTAAAATGGGTCAGATTTTATCTAGAATCCGAGTGATCCGAATTCGAATTTTAGCAGATTTGATTTTTTCAAGTATATCCGAATTAACATATGAGTTGATGTCCCTTGACCCGAGTCGGATACGGACCCATCTTTATATCCGTCTATATCTCAATGATATATTATTTTGTATGTTGTTTGTTATATTTTTATATTTTTTTAATCTATCATTCATCAACAAATGAGTATTAGGTGTACTAGTCAAAGCTTCTTTTCAAAAGGAGAGAGATCTTAAGTTCAAATCACATTTAAGCCACATTTCGACCCGAAATAAATAATTCAATCGGATCGAAATCGGATATGGATTTAATGGAAGTAAAAAAAAAATATATGGTTTGAATTAGTAGGATCTGGATTTGGATCTAAATTAAAAATCCATATAAGAATATAGGTGGACACATATTCAACCTGAAATCGACCCATTTTAAGCCCTACTTAGCACATTCAGGGCATAGCTAGTGGGGGCAATTGCCCCTACAGAACTTTGAGACATCCCTATATTTTTAACTAATTACATGTTTCATTTATCTCTACTCCCTCACCTCTCTCCCTATTACCCTCACCTCCCTCCAATTTTTGCCCCTATAAAACTTTGAGACACTTCTATATTTTCAACTAATTAAATAACCCATTTGCCCCCACACCCTCACCTCCCTCCAATTTTTGCCCCCACAGAATTTTGAGACACTCTTATATTTTCAATTAATTACATGCCCCATTTGTCCCCACTCCCTCACCTCTCAATTTTTTGTTGATGACATTGCCTATTGACCGGGACTTCTCAAATATTAATTGCAAATGACCTAAATATCATTTTCTTCAATTTCTAACTAAAAGCCTCTTAATTTCTATCTAAAACCATTCATCTTCACTATACAACTAACCATAGTTTGCCCCCACTACAAGAAAAGCTTGGCTTCGCCCTTGTCTCTATCTTATTAATGTTTCATAAGCTTCACTAGAATACTTTTTAAATTAGTTGGATAATTCAAATCGAACCACAAATCCAAAAATGCATCAAATGTCTTGGATTATAAGCCACAAATCTGCCACAAATCGAACCACAAATATGCATCAAATTACATTACTTTCATTTTATTATTTTATTATTTTTGAAAACTCTAGATTCCAACTCTTCCAACAAACAAACAATTAAGATAAGAAAAATAACGAATATTTCTTAAAAATCAATATTGATTGCCTAGGAATCAATACAAATTTTTTTTTTCTAGGGGTACATTTTTCTTGAAAACCTATATCATCTCAACCATCTGTTTGATGGAGAGCCTCAACGTGAGGCTAAATTTTTATTTGAAAATATGAATAACATGCCCCATTTGTTCCCACAGAACTTTAAAACACCCCTATATTTTCAACTAATTACATGCCCATTTGTCCCCACTCCCTCACCTCTTCAATTTTTTGTTGATGACATTGCCTTTTGACCAGGGCTTCTCAAATATTAATTGAAAATGACTTAAATATCATTTTCTTCAACTTCTAACTAAAAACCTCTTTATTTCTCCCTAAAAACATTCATCTACACTATACAACTAACCATAGTTTGCCCTCACTACTGGAAAATCCTGGCTCCGCGCCCCTGAGCACATTCATGTTTTGTTCTTGAGGACCAAAGCCTTTATAGGCATTGAGTGCAGTATGGTCCATACTCCATGGCCTACTAAGTTAGTATTACGGCAAATATAGCAAAAAATAATTTAGCATCATCAAGTATTTTCACTGCTCAGAGTCACGTCTTCTGTTATTAAAGATGTGTTCATCACCATCGCTTCCACTGTCTGAATCCCCGTGATTTGGGGTCTTAACTCTCCGATTTAAATTTGAATTTGAAAAAGAAAAAAGAGAGAATTTGGGGTCTTTCTCTCCCATTTAAATTTGAATTTTAAAAAGAAAAAAAGAGAGAATTTGAGGTCTTTCTCTCCCATTTCAATTTAAATTTGAAAAAGGAGATCCTTTCTCCCGATACCTTATGCGATCGATGTTCTCTACTTATTTTGCTACCTACACTCTTCCTCTGCTTATTGGGGATTTTCAGCCGTACAAAAGTTGCAGTACAGGAGGCCTCATTTAAAATAGAGAGTTTCTATTGCCACACCAACTGTGGGGCAATTCTTTGGTGATTTAAATAGGAATTGGTGTGGCAATAGAAGCTCTCTGAAAATACCAACAACTATTTCACAAAATCAGTCCAATCTTCGGTTCTAGCCCCGTGAAAAGATAAATTGTCATTGAAAATTTAAAACAATCAGTTAACAAAATACAAGAGACATACATTTGTAATCCAAATCAACCAAATATAACAAAACCCTGTGTTCATTAATAAATTAAAGCAAATACATCTAAGATTAAAAAAAAAAAAATTTGAAACTAAGTAAACAGCATGGAGTCTGCAATGGATGATGCAACAAGAATAACTAAAACCCACTGCAGCTAACCTTACACAAGTTTTAAAATCCCCGATGTCGTAACAGATAAAATTCCCTGAGGGAGTATTTCAGGGGTGACATGCTTACATTTTGATAAATACGAGCCAAAACACGTAACCAGGTTTTCCGCAGAAAATGGAAAAACCTTAAATAGATCACCTCATTGTGTCGTGTTTCTTCACAATTAAGCAGAGCAGCATCCGACTTTCTTCACGGCCGATACATCATCCTTAGAGCCCACATTGATGGTCTGTCCCTTGGGCAATGCTGCGGGGTCATCCCCAATATCAAGAGCCTTCCTGCTGACCACACGGTATATCTGGCTGAGCACTTCTGTGAAAGCGTTCTCGACATTCATAGACTCTAGGGCAGATGTCTCCATGAAAAAGGTATTCTCTGTCTCAGCAAAAGCCTTGGCATCCTCGGTGGAAACTGCACGCAGGTGACGCAGGTCTGCCTTGTTTCCGACAAGCATGATTACAATGTTGGAGTCGGTGTGTCCCCGAAGTTCCTTCAACCATCTTTCAACATTCTCGAAAGTAACATGTCGGGTGACATCATAGACAAGCAGTGCACCAACAGCTCCTCGATAGTATGCACTCGTGATTGCACGGTATCTTTGTCAAAGAAATTTAAATGAGATGAGAAAAAGAAGATAATTACAACAAAAGAGAGATGACAGAGTGCAACCAAATCAGTACAATCTTTACAAGTTCAACTCAACCATAACCTCTCTTTCTCAATTTTCCTTTTTGTGATAGATATCAGATTTATGTAACCTCCTTTCAATAAAATCCTAATATCCCATTGTAAGAAATCTCAAATTAATATAAGTATAACTAAACATGAAAAAACCCCCAAAGAAACCTACATAACTAACAAATTCCCAAAACATCATCTTTCTTCGACTGATAGCCTTTCTGATTTACATCAATAACTTAATTTGGAAAACGCTGATGGGGTAATAGAATTTGAAATCATCCTCATCTATTATTTAAGACAATGGATGCAGAAGTTTTGGGATTCTTCATTTGGATAAGCCTTGTTGCAAGTTGCAACTACAAGGGCTTGGGCAGTCGAATTCAGAAAGGTACTACACCTAATTCTATCTAACTCCACATCTTTCATCAAAACAAGTATCAACAAATTTGTTCTCACCTCAACCTCAAATGATCCATGTGTCCAATGAAACATCTGGTTAAAAATGAGTTCACACCATCTGCTATCCGCACATGCATCAAAGCCTTATCCCAACTATTTGGGGATAGGTATTTGAATCTTATTATGACATTCCATTCAATCAGGGGAAATACTCTTTCTTAAGTGTCTTCAAATATTCATTCATTTCCCAATCAAAGTTCTTCTCAGATCTCTCTCTATTTGGAGTCTTCAACTTGCACAGGGCAGTAATCTTTGAGGCACATGAACTTCCCTCAAATTTATTATAACATGAACATATAAAAGGCCCCTCCAAAAAAGCTTCAAATCTGATACAAATCATACTATCACTATTTTTTATTTATTTTTTGATAGTTTGACAGAATAACTTTCCATACAACTAGAAGACAATAGTCACTTGCTCACTTGTGATGGTACATCTACCAGCAGAGCAAATATGAACCCATATCTCTTTAACGGTCTAAAAGCACTTCCCCAATGCAAAACTAAACTTCTTAGAGTTGAGATCCCCAGAATGCCACGTCTACTCTAAAGTCGAAAAAAGCCAACCTGAGAACACAATCTATCTCGAACATCAACAGTGTACAACTTCTTATTGTCATCAAAACTCCACAGATTAGCAAGGACATGGTACACCATCTTAAGTAACCCTTCCAAAAGTTCATCTCCTCTAACCAATAGGGAACACACTATGTTTAATAATGAAACAGGAGACAACCATTTCATCTTCAATTTTTGTTTTTTCTTTTTTTCGATATCTTCTTAAGCTTTTCCATGTTCGGAGAAGAATAAAAAATTTCTTGATATAATGCCTAAAAACATTTAGATGATTCACCTTGTTGTGGTTACCATTATTACACTTCTTAGATTTCTAAGATAAAAAAAGCTTGCCTACTCTAAATTTTTTATCCTACTCTAATTTTTTTATCCTTTGAGGTCTTTTATAATCTGAAAGCAATAAATAAATAGAAATTAACAACCCTCCAAAAGTATATGATGCTCAAATTAGATCTTTTGACACTTCAAAATAAGCCTCTCAAAAGTGATGGAATTTTGCCGAGGTTTGACATCGTTAAAATATTTCATTGTGTTTCATCTATATAAAATGCTAATCAATCGATCACCAAAAGCATTTTAAGACGAAATAATTGGCCAAAAAAATAAATAGCCCTTTCTACATTAAATGTATCATCATGATCCAAGGAGTAAAAATTCCATCTTCTATACCTCCTAGCTTTGTAACTCTTTTCTTGTTCTTTAGCCTCTCATATAATCTATATTTATCCAAAAATAAAATAAAAAATTAACATATATAAATAGGCTAGATCATGATAATGGTAAACTAAATAATCTTGAGAAAACTGTATTTTTTTATATAAGTGAAAACTGTAGTAATCAATGGCATATCTCATAACCAAATTCACTACATAAAAAAATGCCATGTGAACTAAAGATCCTGCAACATTCTTTTGAAAAAAAATAAGGAAATAAGGTCATGAAACATCATACATAGAAACTTCTAATATGGTATACCATATCTCATAGAATATGAAACTTATTAGGTAACTCTAATTCTCACACATATTGATAACCTGCAGTCCCTCACTCAATAACATCCATACACCATAATCAAAATCACCACTGCATTGTTAAAAACTAATATACCATCTAAATTCCAATGGTATCGTAACTACTCCACTAACAACTTTCCTCCACTTCTTCTTTGGAATAACTTTAAAGAAAAAACTACTACGAAGAGCAGAAGCAAATGGAAAGCACTCAGAAAATGAAATGAAACAATGCACATCAATCTTTGCCAACACATCGGCTTGACTTTTACTACTTCTGAGTATAGGGATGTAGAATATATCCATGGATAGCCCACCCGGGTGAGAAGCACACATGATAAATGAATCAATATCTACATAATAATGGCCATGAAACATGAAATTTTCTCACACCCTCAAATAAATACCAGCATCTCCGCCTAATTTGAGTCTTCAAATTCTCTAATGTATAAATGTAGAACACACTCTGAAGTGGACACATCCAATGAATGACCATCATTCCATCAATTATAAGCTCAAGTTTTCAAGTCATTAGCTTCTTCCACCTCATCTTAGGACACGTCTTTTTTTTTTTTTTTTTGTGCTTGACAGGTTGTTCCTAAAGTGCGTAAGAAGTTCGTAACTCGTCAAACCTCTGAACATCTTTTACATGCAAAACCCAACCTTGAAAATATATAGCCATAATCATTTCAATTAAACTCCAGTGAAATTCTACCCTTATTGTAAAAGATGAACCATAGCAATTGAGAAACATCCACACACACAAAAAAATGTGCATGTCCAAGCACGAATAACACCTTGTAATGTGTAATGGCTACCTTGACATTGTATAATCTCCCAAAAACCTAATTTTAACACAAACTAAGCTATTTGGACACTGCATAATTCAACAAAATTTTAAGAATAAATAACTCATCAAAGCTAACAAAAATTGACAATCTTTGCAACTTTAACATCCCAAACAATATAAATCATTTCAAGAAGATCTGAATTTTGTTGTTAAACAAAACCATTAGCAAAATACAGAAAGTGATCTATTCTCATCTATCATTAATAGATTGGTGACACAAAGATGAACGGAAACCCTAATCTATATAAAAACCACACGTTCTTCCTTGATCAAGAAGAAAAAAAACCAAAAATAACTCCAAATCTGAAAAAACCATGGCAACTAGCAAGAGATCTACACATCCGAATCAAAATTCACACACAAAATTGAGCAGAATCGAGCATGTAAACGAGAGATCAAAAACAAAGAACAGATCGAACCTCTCTTGCCCTGCTGTATCCCAAATCTGAGCCTTGACGACCTTCTCATCGACACGAATGCTCCTTGTAGCGAATTCGACACCAATGGTGGATTTGGATTCGAGGCTGAACTCGTTCTTGGTAAATCTGGAAAGTAGATTCGATTTTCCAACACCTGAGTCTCCAATCAAAACGACTTTGAAGAGATAATCGTAATCATCGTCAGCTCTGTATGCCGCCATTTATGTTAATCTTCGATCTTGATCTCTTCTCTGTGACAAAGAAAATGTGAGATTTCGAAGAGATCAAATCAGCGATTCTTCTCTGTCTCTGTCTGTCAATCTCTGAAAAAACTAACAGATGCTGCTCATCGATTTTGCGAATCTCGACATTTCGAAGAGAGAGAGAGAGAATTGTAGATTTCTGTTTCACAATAAATTGAAATTTCTCCTTTGGTGTGTACGGAGAATTGTGATGCCAGTTTCAACTTTTTCAAGTAAGATTCCTCTTTTACAGGCCGTTGATGATATGAAAGATTTGATTTGTTATGTATGTCGAGAAACTTTAATGGTCTAGATCTTACTGATGTTGGTAGGGTTCACTCTAAGCTTCGTTTGTCTTAGCTGCGCTTTTAATAGAAGTGCTTTTATGGAATCTCTTTTTCTTAATAATAACTCGTCTAAGAGTTTCGATTGTGATAAGTTGGATCGATAATTAGTTTTTGGGTATAGAAACACAAAAAGATAGTGTAATTTTTATTTTGGGAGTGACTACTTATACGTGAATTAAAATCAATTGCATTTCCTCACTTAAAAAATCTCTTATGATTGCACTCTCAAATTAAAAACTATTAACAAGTTTTATTTTTTATTTCTTTTGAGATCAGGGGTCCGGACTTACATCCAACTAGGGTGACTGGATGAGTCAGGACCGGAACTAAGGCATATGAGACCCTCTTTTGGGCACATGCAACACCTGCTCATCACACGCATCAGGTAAATGAGGGAACACCCTCACAAGTGATCTTGAGGAAATATTGCTCATAATGAAAAATATGAGCAAGTTGCATTCTTATATTTACTTTCTTTCTCTTTTATTATTTGGAAGGGATGTTGAAGGAGAAGAAGGTTCTTTCTTTCTAATATTTTGAAGGAAAGAAGATCTCTCTCTCTCTTCTCGTTGTCCTTTGTACTCTAATAACAATATGTAATTTTTTAAGGTTGGTGCAAGGCATAATAACAAAAAACTCCTTTGTTTGAAAAAAGAAAAAACCTTGTTTAAGACGTGTTTTGTACCTCAAACGATTAAAACAATAAAAATAAAAATAAAAAATAAAAAATAAAAACCTTGACTTAAAAAAAAATTTTAACATATTTTTTATATTTTAAACACATTTAAAAAAACAAAGAAAAACACAAGCCTTATGGTTGTTTGTTCTTTAGTTCATTGTTTAATATAGGATTTGATGATAATGTCTTGATGTTATAGTTTTATTTTATTTCAATAAATTGTTATTTGCTCAAAAGACGCACTCATTAGTGGACTTTTTTTTTTTTAATCACCGTAAAATGTATAATTATGTCTGGAAAGATGTTATCATACATTGATACTTAATATAAAAAAATTAGCTCAAAAATTTATTGTAAACTTAGAATAAATTTCTATTGTATTATATTTTACATTATGAATATATTTTTTCATAATTTTTAATAAACATATATCGTTATCATTTTCTCCCTTTTCCCCCCATCTTCTTGTTTCAAATTCTTTGGGGGTACTACAGAATGTTGATATTGCAACTTGGGCTCAAAATCCATCAAATCCTCCTTCACTTTTGTTGAGAACTAACCTTTGCTTGTCTAGTTAACAAAAAACATTCTTTCAAGTATTTCATTCGTTCTTTAAGATCTTCAAGTGGAGAGTATATTTTTAATTGGAAATGTGATTAGGCTTACTTGGACAAGTACAAATCATTTGAGTCGATTTCTTCTTTACTTATTATCTATTCGAGCTATTCCTACATTTTTTTTAATCCATTCGTTTATAATTTTAGGTTTCTTAGATTATAATTGTCCAATATTAATTTGGCTCTACAAACCATGTTTTTAAAATTTGGTTTCTTGTCTTGTCTTGTCTAGGCCTGATTCCGAGTTGTCTTGGACGAGTTTTCCGATACATTTGAGACATCTCATTCAAAAAATCAAAAAATTGAACATGAGGTATTAAATCTTGGTAAAAAAAAAAAATGACTTGTGAGTTGATCTTGTTCAGCTCCGATACCAAGTTAACTCAGACGATATGTCTTGATTTTAGACAAGTTTTAAAACCATGCTATAAACACATGATTAGTCTAATTTTAGAAATAAGCCAAAAGAGGAAAAAATAAGAAAAATTCTGAATTGTGGCCCAATGCATCTGTTGGAATCCATGTTACATGTTATGACATTGGAGAGGACTTATGATGCATTATAGGTCTAGAATACGTCATATGCTTCTCTATTTGAATTATTATGCTACTTGATCCCAACGATAAAACTCTCTCATTGGATGGTCTAACAACTGTAGAACAGTTCATGTCAATTAATGGATCTATCATATTATGGGTGAGTTAGAAATACCCCTCCACGTTTTAGTGAATATTTAAGATATCCCTCTATTTTTCGAATTGATGACATGCCTCCCTTGACTTCAGTCTTCTCTTTATAGACTAATGAAAGATGACTTATATTCACTCATCTTCAACCTCTAGCCTCAAAACAAGTCATCTTCAAATTCTATCATAAATTACTTTTAATCTATTCGACCTCATCTTTACTTCACCTTTTCAAACCTCACCTTACTTTTAATTTATTCAATCTCATAAGGGCCCTTTTGTACTTAAAAAGACCAAAGTACTCATAGGGATTGTGGGGATTGTAATATTTTGATTTTTTTGGAAGGTACATGGGATTGTAATTTTATTTCTTCCAACGGGAATGACTATTATAATAATCAGATTAAATAGTAATGTGGGGGCTATTTTTAGTACTTTAGTCCTTGGCATCAACTTTTTTGACTATAATAGTAAGAGCCTGGCTAACCTGGCTAACTTAGTAAGATTTCAAATCAAAAGAATAATGATTTTTAGAAGCCCCCTTCAGACATATGCCCCCATCACAAAATTGTAGATCATTTTTCTTGGGATACACAAGAAAATATTTATGATTTTGTGTGTCTTGAGGCAAATGATATATGGTTATGTGACAATGTTGGCAATCCAACACCACAACCCTCAAGATTACAAGGGAAAAACTCATATTAGGAAGAAAAAAAAAAAAGGCTTGATCCCTGTTGCATGGTGAAAAATAAATAAATTTTTTCCCTACATCCCAATTGCATCTGATGATGTTTATGGATGCGACAATGTTATACAATAAGATTTTTCTTTTTAAGGGAAACAAGATTTTTGAATCTCTTAGAGCACCAGCCGACTAATCCTCCAGGAACATGCAATCCCCTCTCCCAACACGCACCAATAATTTATGGGATAAATCCATGAGGGTAGCCCCTAAGGGGGGATTCAAACTCAAGACCTATATTCCTAAGGCATGGTCTTGGCATCTCACCAACCCTTGGGGTCTTGACGGGAAATTTTCTTTACGTAGTAAGTGTTTTCTAATCCATTCGATCATGGCACCTCAATCAATGTTTTAAAATCGAACCAATTATTGACTCGGATAACTAGCTGGATTGGTGCAAACTGGTTTGGCCGCAGATTTATCGGACGAAAGTATTAAGTATTTTTTTCCCCAAAATCATGCATCTTCAACTTTAAAATATGATTAGAGGCCACAAGGATGTAGATCACAAAATTTGAAGAACCTTTAAAAGAAAAATAAATTAAAATGATAAATTTTCATAGTTAGATTTGAATTTGAAATTTGAGAGCCCGATGTTTATCTATTCTTATAACCATGGAGAATATATATAATTTGGTATAGGCCATGAACTTTGGAAAGTTATGGTGTTATTTTGTCAACATGGCAGTCCATCTGGCTCAACAATTCTAATCATACCAAGTTTCATTTTACACCTAGATGGAAGATGAGGATATTTATGCCATTTTGCCATTTTTTATTAGTTTATAAAAGAACCTTTAAGTCAAGGGCCGTATGTTATCCTTGGACGTTGCACTCAATACTGTGCTGACAGAGAACCATAATTTTTTTCCTCGAGATACAAGAAGAAAAATCTTTGGCTCCCTATGCACTACCAAGTTAGTGCAACATTGAACGTTATGTCCAATAAAAGTCAGTTCAGCATTTTCCAATTCTTAAACACGTGGAACCTCTATTACCACACAACACATTCTCAAACCCAGCAGCTAAAATATTTTCCACGTGGTAAAAAAATAGAGAGGTAAGTAAAATAAGATTATTTTAACTCATGTAGAAAGATACAGAAGAAAGATATGAAGAAGCCAGATGGAGAAGTAGAAAGGTGGTTTGAGCTCCACGTACCAATAGAGATAGATGATGGGAGTGTCTCTGCAATTGAAGAAGAAATAAAAGTGAAGAGAATCAAAAGAAGAGAGATGCATATATGTACATGTACGTGTCCATGTTGCGAGTAGTTGCCGATAAAAAAAATAGGGAAAATATTAAAAAAAGAGAGAAAGAAAATGGAAAATGAGGAAATGGAGTTTGCTAAGGAGAAGAGAATAAGACAATGAAAGAAACAGTGTTGGTGAAGGATTAATGTTGCTTGGAAGAGGAGAGAGGCGTAGAAATTGTAAAAATAAGTAAGATTCCAATCTTACTAAGGGACGTTGAGATATCTAAAATAATATGATCTGGCGACATATGCTTCTCAAGGACAAAATTCAGATTGTTTTTAAAAACAAAGATAAATGTTTGGGTCTGATCAAATGCATTTAGAGTGCATCAAGTTATGAGTCTAAGCATTTGGGTCCAATGGACCTTGGAAACTCTTATTCAATCCCAACAATTAGTATGGATCAGCCCACAATAACTTTTCCCAATGCACAAGGACCACGTGCCCTTGAATCTTCCCCATTTTATTTATGCCCTCCAAACTTTATGTCATTTGAAATCTGATCCACAATAGCCTTGGTCGACCCATAAAGATAATGGATCTGATCTTACTTCATTGGAAATTCACTATCGCTCCCAATCGGATCCACTAGACTTATCCTTTCAAAAAGCCACTTTGGTGTTTCAATATTTTCAGAAATCAATGTTGCCATTTTCAACTTCCCAAAGCAATTTTGGTAATCAACCACCTTGCTACTGATGAAATGGGAAAGCATTAATCTCAAATGATGTGGTGCCTCCTCAAAAGTGTTGTTCCAGAGAGAACAAAATTTGCTTGTAGTCCATCACTTAGAAATTTGGAGTTTGAAGGTTGGAAAATTTTCTAAGCCAAACAATTGTTTCCTTTTAAAACCTCAAAGAATTTTGAATAAAGATTGCAAGTTGAAGTTACACGATATTAATTCTTCCAAGATTAGATGTTCTTAATTTGCCAAGTAAATCTTGGAGAAGACCGAGTCAAAAATACAGATCATGATGTTTGACTTAAACTAACATGGAAATGCCATTAAAAAAAAACCATCTTCATTATTGGATCCGTACTTCTATCAAACATGATCAATGATGCACCACCATCAGCTCCGCTTTTGACAATCAATCCTTGAGGGGGTATTTGTAGGCATCAAATTTTTATGAAGGCCTTTATAAATTTTATAAAATAAAATTGGGTCCATTGATTGGGAATAAGCTTTCTAAGGAGTGAATTTTGGGTTTTCACAGATAAAACCTATGATCTAAATAAAATTAAATGATCCATATGTTAAGTATTGGACCATAACCCCAAATAAATAAGCTTGGCCCACCAACAATTCATAGAATACTTAAAATTAGATTTGGATGAATTTAACCTTTAGATGAATCAATTAAAATTTTTTAAGTTAGGACATAATTGAAAAGTTAAATTATTTTAATTCTATAAATATCAAATCTTCCCTTATTTAAGGCAAGTTGGATCACTTTCTCTTAAAAGATAGAAGTTCTCTCTCTAAGGAAAAAAGAAACTTTCAATTCCTCCTCCAGAGACAAACCAAAATTTTTCAAAGATTTGGACTCCGATTAAAGAGAAGATCAAGTATCAAGCCCTTCTTCAAAAGTCAAGAAAACCTTTTCAACTAATAAAATGTGATGTCCGGAAAGAAGCAAATGTATAGAAGATCAAGTACAAACCAAGTCATTGTTAAAACAACTTTCTCAGCCAATAAAGCATGAAGCCTAGAGAAAAGAAAAGTTACATACGTTATCTTTTTGTACTTGATTGTTAATCAAAAGAAAATATTGAGATTTGTATCTCTTTTTTTATATTATCAAAATCAATAAAATCATTTGAGATCTTATTTCATGAATCTCGAGGTAAATTTTGTTAAAATTTATTGTCAACAAAGGAAACCACCCAATTTTGAGTCAATCACTCAATGCATCTTTGAAAATGTAATATAAGTGGTGAGGACTATATGTGGGGTTGTGGAAGTATTAGCTTCTCTTGCCAAAGCAGATCAACTGAAAGAAACCAATCAATCCATTGCCAAATCACAAAAATTATACAACTCACAAAAACTCTCTTGCTTTTTTGTTTTTCATTTTTTTTATGAATAACAAAAGTGATTTTCCACGAAAGTTTCCATGCTGTACTCAAACAATAGATAATCATTTGCCAAACAAATGATTAGCCAGCTAGTATTTTCTCTACAATCAAACACGTCCTAATTGTAAATTGTACAAAATTGATTCATAATATAGGTAGTTGGATATTTTTATTATTATTTGTGTTCTCAATATATATATATATATATATATATATATATATATGAAAAAAAAATTCCCTATAGGCTAGATACATACAAATGATGCTAATGTCCAAGATTTCATTGGAAAGTTAGTAATCTCCAAAACCTGTGTTTTCTATAAATATCTCTTAGAAGTAATTGAATTATTTCATCTAGTGCAAAAGAATATTGATGAGTAGGTTTTATACCTACGAATTAACCACTTTTAAATATAATATTTTGTTAATTCTAGAGTCTTTTAGTTGTTTTATTTAAGTTTAGCTAGTTTTATACTTTTTATGTGATTATATGTTTTTATTTGATTTTTATGCTTATTTTACAGATTAGGAACAATATGGAACATTGGGATGGTTGCATACGTTTAGGAGAAATTCTGATTCCAAATTGGTTCACTCTCGGAAGAAGGAAGCTAAGCATACAAACTAAAAAGTCTTCAAGCCGCTGCTTGATAGAAAACGAAGCCGTGGCGGGAATTCAAGAATTGCACAACAAAAATATGAAAATGCAAGCCGCGGCATGATATATTGGGAGGCCATGGCCTGCTTACGTTTCCAGCTTTACACGTTAATTTGTGGTGACCGTATTAGAGACGGATTTTGGGACTCTTAAACCCTAATGACTCCATACCTATAAATAGGAAAGTTTAACCCTTATTTGGGGACAGAAGTTTTGAGGTTTTTCTTGGAGGCATAAGATCGAGAAGGAGGACAAGAGCTGGAGATTCGACTTTTGAGTTTTATCTTTCTGAACTTTGTCTCTTCTCTTGATATTTGTAATCTCTAAGAATGGCTGAATACTTTTGTGATTTTGTTTTATTTTCAATGATGAACTAATTTTTATTCTAGGGTTATAATGGAACCCATTCATGATATTTGATTAGTCTTATTTCTTTCTTCTCTGATTCCACATGTGATTGTTTATTCTATCCTATGTTTAATGTGATTTAATTAACTGACCATTGATTGAATTGATTCGGTGAATCGTAATAATATCGACAGAGTTATTTTGTGTTCATGACCTAGATACAGTAACATATGCTAATTTGAGATAGACATATACTTAAGTTGCGTGTGCATCCCTTATAAGAGCTTAGTCTTAATGAATTGTTCTTGATTTAATTCTCATAGACATATAGGGAATTAGTTTAGAAGGGTATTTTTACATGACCATCGACAGAGGCTTGTAGAGAATTTAGTGTTCTTGGATGACAATTATAGTAGATTAATTTATCATAGAAGGAAAGATAATCTAATTAAGTGGAGTGTTTGGGGGAAATTATAAACCTAGATTTTATCACTCATTAATTTTAAATCTGCAAATTTATTTTCTCCGTTAGTTTTCTTGTTTAGTTTTAATTCCTATTTTTACTTTTGTTTTGATAAAATTAGAGTGAGATAAATTGGTAATTAGCAATAGATTGGTATTGAGTCTCCGTGGGAACGATATTTTCTTATCACTTTATTACTTGTTTCGATACGTATACTTGTGTGCGTAAATATAGACAACAAATATGATTTTATTATTATTGTATAATGCCATTTTTGTAAATACTATAATTTCAAAAAGTTATTAACAAAATTATCATTACACAATAATAACCAGAATATTTTTTTTTATTATAAAAAAGACAAAATAATAATTTTTTAAAGAATTTTTTTGAAAAATACAGTTGCTAGTTTTCTATTGAAGTCTTGGTCATTAGCATTAGATGATAGGGCCAAGATTTCAAATAGTGGGGCAAGACCACAATTAATGACAAGGATGAACTAGGGGTGTCAATGAGTCAGTTAAGAAACTTAGAACTAGAACCATCATATTTAGTTTGATTCTAGTTTTTGTTGGTTTCGAGTCTGATTCAAAAATAAATGGAACCAAAATCGAAACCACCAATAATCACAGGTATCCATCAGTTCTGGTTCTCAAGAATCAAGCGAGAAGAAAATTATTTCAAAGCATTATAAAAAAAAAATTCATTTTTTTTTTTGGACATATTATCAACAAAATTATTAACTTTGTTATAATTTGTTATACTAAAAATACAAATTAATAATTTTTTTCAAAATTAAAAATTTATCTTTATGAAAAAGTAAGAAATTTTTGGAAGAGTAACTCTTTTTAAGCTCCAATTGATAATTTATATGAAAAATTGAAGAATTTTATATAACATGCATTTATTTTGGAATAAAAAATATCTTAAACCATCAATAGTACGGAAAGAAATGACAAAATAAATCTATTCCAAGTACCCACGGTTACCCAATAGATAGAACCTATCAGTTCTAGTTCCTATTGGTCCGGTTTCATTTTAGACCCAGTTCTACTAAGTTCCAATAAAAAGAAATTTGGAATTGGAGTTTTCGGTTATGGTTAAATGGGTACCTATTGACACCCGTAGGATGAACAATTGGAAGATAATTGATTTTGGGGAGAAAATTCAGGAGATTTTAGTTGGAGATTGAGAAAGAAGTGTTTAGGTTATTTCTTATTTGTTTATGAGAGAAGATTCAAGTCATGGGGCAATGTTAATCGTTTAAAAATTTAGGATACCTCATATATTCACTAAAACACTTACATGCCCCCTTGACCTTGGCCTTCCCTAATGTATTAATGCAAAATGATCTCAGTACCCCCATATTCTACGTCAAACCAAAATTCCTTTCATTTCTTTTCTCAAAATCATTCATCTTTAATTTATTAGGTAAAAATTTTATCTTAATTTTCACCCTTAAGATTAATGTATTTTACCTTTCAAATCTAAGGAATAAATTATAGGATTTTTTGCAAGAAATTATGGCAATGTTCAAAACAATGGATTGAAAATTAAAATTAATTTACGCCAAAGGTTGGAGATGACTAGGTTTAGGAAAAACAAAATAAGGATTTTCCATTATAGTTTGAAAATGAGTGTATTTAAATTATTTATTTCTTAATGTAAAAGAAAAGATTAAGGTCAAAGGGACAAGTGACCATCTTGAAGTAAAGGGGTATCTCAAATATTACATCAATGTGATATATCACCCAAAAAATATTAAGGGGAGAACGGGGAGAGTTATATGATTTTCAAATTTTAATGGTATGCACTTTCCTCCTTTGTTTTTTGGGTGTGTGTACCAATGCTCATTATGATTATTCTTTATTTAAATCTATAAATAAAATTTAAATATAATATTTAATGGTTAAAATTTATTTCATCCAACATTATTTGACAATATAAATATATAATGCTTTCATGGAGGAAGTTATTTAAACTTTAAGGGATATATATTATAAATAGGGCTTAAAACGGATTCGACTTGTTTAAATATAATATTTAATGATTAAAATTTATTTAATCCAACATTATTCGACAATATAAATATATGGGTCAAGATGAAGGGACATATGAAAAAACATATGTAAAAACAATGTAACATTAATAAATTTTCAAAATATAGGTTAGAAGTTTCAGATTGAGCTGATTTTTTTGTGAGGATGATCTCTATGATGGGAAGATTATCCGAAAAAAAATAATCAGTCCAATCTGAAACTTCTAACCCTATTAAAAGTGATTTAGAATGTGGATCGTCGATTTTTTGTCAACTTTTTTCAATAATTTGTAAATCACTTTTAATGGATTTAGAAATTTCAGATTGAGCTGATTTTTTGTGAGGATGATCTTCTCACCATAGTGACCATCCTCGCAAAAAAATCAGCTCAATCCAAAACCTCTAACCCATATTTTGAAAAACCATTGTTTTTACATATGTCCCTTGACCTGCCCCTAAATATATAATACTTTCAGGGAGGAAGATATTTAAACTTTAAGGGATATCTATTATAAATAAGGCTTAAAACGGATTCGGCATGTGTATATATATGTCCATATCCCGATCTGTTTATAGAAATATGGAACCGCATCCGAATCCAAATCTGACTCGGATTCTTATATTGAAAACCGTATCCGATTTTTTTTTTTTTTTTTTAATTTACTAAAATCGAATTGCTTGTTTCAGGTGGGATCAAGTTGGTTTAATTTCGATTTTAGCATATTTTTTCCCTACTTTTTTTTTTTCAAGAATGGCTGAATTTTTGTTTCTCTAGTGATTACAAACTTGAAATTCTGATTAATTGACCATTTTTCATCAAAAGCAAATTATAATTTTGAAATAGGTACGCCAAAAGTCTAAAATAGTTCTAGAACTATTTAAAATATGGCTGAATTGTCTCTAATATCCTAAATTTTTTGAAAAGTCTAAAATTATTGGTAAGGTATTCTTATATTAATAAGATAGAAGAAAGAAGGTCATAAAGCTACCTAATCCATGTTCATAGATTTAAGAGAAGAGAAAGAATAAGAACGAGGTCTATAGCTTAAGAAGTATTCGGAGGTAATTAGGTAAACATGCCGTAAATCCAGGAGAGATTTGCAACGAGAAGCACCAGAGATTGATTTTCTAGACTCCAATCAAGGGTGGAGGCGAAATCTAATTTATAAAATCCTAATCAAAAGATGCAAGAGCTAGACACATTTTAGTCTTCAAAGGAGATTTTAAGTCTTTAAGAGAAGGACTCAAGCACATCAATAATGAATATAATAATGGCCTAATGGATCTTAATGGCAGACTGCAAGCATGCTTTTATTTAAATGGGACTCTTTCGGCGTGACGCGTGAATGGTAATTAAAATATTAAATCCAGCTAAAAAAGCAACACAATATTTTGATCCGGGTCGGATTTAGGGGATTAAAATGTATCCGACTCAGGTCAAGAGGCTTTAAACCATATTCGACCTGATTTTGGATTCGGATCCACTTTAACTACCCAAACCCGGTAAAATCGGTTTTTGAACCACTCGGGTATTGGATAAAATCCAACTCATTATAACCCCTAATTATAAACAGTATTTGGATTCTATTTTCAAATGATATTGGGTTTGGGTGTAAACCAATTTGATTGGGACAGAGTCAAAACGCTGCCTAGTGCGTTACTGAGCCGTCCAATCCAGAACACACTTTCAATGTGTACACTTAAATATAAGATAAGATATTGTGATTGTAGTATGTATCCATTCATTTAAATTTTAAATAAATATTAATAATTAATATATATATATATATATATATATATATATATAAAAGATTATATACTTGTGATTGTAGTATGTATCCATTCATTTAAATTTTAAATAAATATTAATAATTAATTTATATATATATGGGAAATGTTTAGCAACAGACATTTTGGCAAAACATTTTTCAAAATATGGGTTAGAAATTTTGGATTGAGTTGATTTTTAGTGAGGATGATCTCTACGGTGAGGAGATCATCATCACCAAAAATCAGCCCATTCCAAAACTTCTAACCCCATCAAAAATGGTTTACAAAAAATGGACGGTCAACGATTTTTCAACTTGAAAACATGAGGTTAGAAGTTTTGAAATGGGCTGATTTTTGGTGAGGATGATTTCCTCACCGTAAAGATTATCCTCACAAAAAATCAGCCCATTCCAAAACTTTTAACCCATGTAGGACAAAAATGGTTGGCTAAAATGTTGGCCAAAATGTTTGGTGCTGAACGGGACCCTATATATATATAGGGTCCCGTTCAGCACCTTAAGCTTTACCATACCTTTTAACAAACGTGTTTTGTCCTACATGGGTTAGAAGTTTTGGAATGGGTTGATTTTTGGTGAGGATGATCTCTATGGTGAGGAGATCATCATCACAAAAAATCAGCCCATTCCAAAACTTCTAACCCCATAAAAAATGGTTTACAAAAAATGGACGGTCCACGATTTTTCAACTTGTAAACATGGGGCTAAAAATTTCGGAATGGGCTGATTTTTGGTAAGGATGATCTCTACAATTAGAAGATCCTCCTCACCAAAAATCAGTCCTTTCCAAAATTTCTAGCCCCATGTTTACAAGTTGAAAAATTGTGGACCGTCCATTTTTTGTAAACCATTTTTTATGGGATTAAAAGTTTTGGAATGGATTGATTTTTAGTGAAGATGATCTCCTCACCATAGAGATCAACCTCACCAAAAATCAGCCTATTCCAAAACTTGTAACCCATGTAGGACAAAACACGTAGGGTGTTGAACGGGACTCATATCTATATATATATATGGGAAATGTTCAGCACCCAACCATTTGCCCAACATGTTTTATTTTACATGGGTTAGAAGTTCTGGAATTGACTGATTTTTGGTGAAGATGATCTCCACAGTTAGAAGATCATCCTGATCAAAAGCCCATTCCAAAATTTCTAACCCCATGTTTACAAGTGGAAAAATCGTGGACCATCCACTTTTTGTAAATCATTTGTGATGGGATTAGAAGTTTTGAAATAGACTGATTTTTGGTGAGGATGATCTCCTCACCATAAAGATCATCCTCACTAAAAATCAGCCTATTCCAAAACTTCTAACCCATTTAGGATAAAACATGTTGAGCAAATTGTTGAGTAAATGGTTGGGTGCGTAACGGGGTCATATATATATATATATATGGGAAATGTTCAGCAACAAACATTTTGACAAACATTTTGGCAAAACATTTTTCAAAATATGGGTTAGAGGTTTTGGAATGGGCTGATTTTTGGTGAGGATGATCTCTACGGTGAGGAGATCATCATCACCAAAAATCAGCCCATTCCAAAACCTCTTACCCATCAAAAATGACTTACAAAAAATGGACGGTCCACGATTTCCCAACTTGTAAACATGGGGCTAGAAGTTTTGGAATGGGCTGATTTTTGATGAGGATGATCTCCTCACCATAGAGATCATCCTCACCAAAAATCAGCCCATTCCAAAACCTCTAACCCATGTTTTAAAAAATGTTTTGCCAAAATGTTTGTCAAAATGTTTGTTGCTGAAAGGGACCCTATATATATATATATATATATATATATATATGGGTTAGGTTCAAGGGACATATGAGAAAACATATGTAAAAACAATGTAACATTTATAAATTTCAAAATATGGGTTAGAAATTTTGGATTGAACTGATTTTTTGTGAGGATGATCTCTATAATGGGAAGATCGTTTGAAAAAAGAATCAATCCAATTTGAAACTTCTAACCTCATTAAAAGTGATTTAGAATGTGGACCATCGATTTTTTGCTAATTTTTATCAATAATTTGTAAATCATTTTTGATGGATTTAGAAGTTTCTGATTGAGCTGATTTTTTGTGAGGATAATCTTCTCATCATAGTGACCATCCTTACAAAAAATCAGCTCAATTCAAAACCTCTAACCCATATTATGAAAAATCATTGTTTTTTCATATGTTTTTACATATGGCCCTTGAAACACCCCATATGTATATAGGGTTGGGTTCCATAGACACATAAAACTACTCACATTGCGACACAGTGTTTTGTCTTATATGGGAAAAAATGTTTGGAATGGGCTGATTTTTTGTGAGGATGATCTCTATGGTGAGGAGATCATCCTTGCCAAAAATCAGCTCATTATGAAACTTTTAGCCCCATTTTTACAAGTTGAAAAATTTTAGACCGTCCAATTTTTGTAAATCAATTTTGATGGGGTTAGAAGTTTTGGAACGGGATGATTTTTTGCAAGGATGATTCCCTCATCACAGAGATCATCCTCACAAAAAATCAGCCCATTCCAAACCTTTTTGCCCATATAAGACAAAAATGGTGTTGCAATGTGAGTCGCAATATGGGTTGTAAGAACGTCACCCATATATATATATATGGGAAATGTTCAACACCCTAAGATTTACCCTACATTTTAACAAACGTGTTTTGTCCTACATGAGTTAGAAGTTTTTGGAATGCGCTGATTTTTGGTGAGGATGATCTCTATGATTATAAGATCATCCTCATCAAAAATCAGCCCATTCCAAAAATTTTAGACCTATGTTTACAAATTGAAAAATTGTGGACCATCCATTTTTTGTAAATCATTTTTTATGGGGTTAGAAGTTTTGGAATGAGCTGATTTTTGGTGAAGATGATCTCCTCACCGTAGAGATCATCCTCACCAAAAATCAGCCTATTCCAAAACTTCTAACCTAAGTAGGACAAAACACGTTTGTTAAAGTGTGGGGTAAAGCTTAGGGTGGCGAACGTGAACGTAATCTTGTAATCTGAATGTGAACCTAATCTTGTTTTACGTAGTTCTTTTCATAAGTCATGACAAGACTTGCAACGTGTAAAGATGAGTGAAATTATTTCAGGGAAACCACGCAACGACTTTGAGTCAATCAGTAATTTTTGAAATTAACCCCAAGGCAAGACTTGACTTCAATTGTTATTAAAGCTGAAGCCTCTCTTGCCAAAGTAGATGAAAAGAAAGAAAGCAATCAATAATCCATGGCCGAATCAAAACCACAACAACACCATTTCTCTTCTTCTTCCTTGAACATCTTTTTATTCTTCTTTTTCTTCTTTATAAGTAGTCTATGTCAATGCTGTCCTGAAGATCATAAACAAGCCCTCCTCCAATTCAAATCCATATTACTTGCAATCATAACAACAGCTTCTTGCTCTCCTCTTGGGTCTCCAATACAACAACTACTACTGATTGTTGTAAATGGGAGCGGGTAACTTGTTCTACTCGGTTGTCATCAAGTCCGGTTGAAGGCCTTGATCTCTCCTTCCTTACTGTCCATTTGAATGCCACAACTCTGACACCACTCTTCCATATAAGAAGCGTGACCCATCTGGATATATCTGATAGTGGAATTTATGGTGAAATTCCGACAAACGGATTTCTCAATCTGACCAGATTGGTTTTTCTCGACTTGAGTAATAATTTCTTTTACGGCTCCATTCCTTCTGAAATATTTGGTCTTAGAAATCTAAAATTCCTTTATCTGCATGGGAATTCACTAAGTGGAAATCTAAGTTGTCAAGTGGGAGATCTTTTAAACTTGAGAGAGTTGGATGTGTCTGATAATCAACTATCTGGAAAGATCCCAACATCAATTGGCAACTTGTCAAAGCTTCTTGAATTGAGACTTCGAAACAATTCTCTTTCATCAGATATTCCAATTGAAATAGGCCACTTGTCCAACCTTACTTTCTTGGACCTCATGGGCAACAACTTAACTGGTGGAATTCCTACATCTTTTGGGAATTTGTCTGTCCTTACTATTTTACTCCTCAACGACAACAAATTATCAGGTAAAATTTCTGTAACTCTTTATTAACTTGAAAATCCATTAATCATTGATGTAACAAATACTATATATATTTTTTTTACAGGACGGATTCCATTGGAGTTATTTGAAATTAAGGGATTGGAGGAATTGCATCTTGTAGGAAACAAACTCAATTTGAGTGGCAATTACCCGATAAAACCCAAATTTTCGTTGAGAGTATTTCATTTGGGATCCTGTGGAATTGTCGGAAAATTTCCCAATTGGCTATCAAACCAGAAAGATCTTCATTCACTGGATCTAAGTGATAATGAATTGGAAGGGCCAATCCCTCAATGGCTTCTTGATTTGAATCTTGCATATCTTATTCTATACAACAATAAGCTCACAGGTTCTCTCCCACCTCGTCTTTTCAAACCTGACCTATATTACCTTGATCTTTCAAATAATACTTTTATTGGCCAACTTCCAAAGAACATTGGCAATGCGACTAATCTTCAGATTCTTTCGTTGTCTCAAAATAACTTTTCTGACTCATTGCCAATATCCATGAGAATGATGCGCAGTTTAATATATCTAGATTTGTCCAATAACAATTTTTCTGGTTATAAAATTCTTGAATTCCCTTCTTTGTTGTATGTAGACCTCTCTTCCAACAAATTCTCTGGTGAAGTTCCGATGGACATTGGAAGAAATGTACATACACTCAAGTTTGGCCAAAATAGACTCTCAGGCAGCCTACCAGTGAATTTGACTAAAATGAAAAACCTCCAATACCTCGATCTCCATAACAATGAAATTTCAGGTGAGGTACCAAACTCCCTCTCTCAAATCTTAGGCTTAAAAGTCCTAATCTTAAGGGAAAATTACTTGAATGGGTCAATCTCTCATCTTCTATCCAATCTAACTTTCCTTCAAATCCTTGACCTTTCTGGCAACAATCTCACCGGAGAAATCCCACAGATGTTTGGTAATCTCATCGGGATGAAAACGGAACCTAATAATTCTGATCCTGTAGTGAGAATCAAAAGTGGCAGTTTAGCCCCACTGCACTTTATGACAGGAAGTGGCATGGGCGTAAATTGGAAGAGCATGGTTCAAAGTCTATCTAGCAAGAGCCTAAGTATGTATAACCTGTTAGACTTGTCAAGAAATCAATTGTCTGGTGAGATCCCATCTTCTTTAGGTTGTCTTAAAGGTCTTAAATCACTCAACATTTCATATAACAAACTCTCGGGGAGCATCCCTACGAGCTTTGGAGGGTTTGAAAATCTGGAGAGTTTAGATTTGTCACATAATGAGCTTTATGGTGTAATTCCACAAACATTCAAGAATCTCAAACAACTTACAAAGCTAGATGTAAGCAATAATGAACTTGAGGGTCAGATTCCGGAGGGTGGTCAGATGGACACAATGGACGATCTCAATTCTTATGCTAACAACAAGGGGTTGTGTGGGAAACAAATCCATGTCCCATGTCACACTATGAGTCCACCAAGTTATGGAACGAATGAGGATGAGAATGAGCCATGGTTTTTGTGGGAAGGCGCATGGGTGGGATTTCTAGTGGGATTCTTTTGGGCAATATCAATCTTCCACTTAGTCAAATTTTTCACTCAAAATCCACAAAGGCGTCAACATGGCAACCTATGCTTCTAGCAACAAAATGTGCTAAGGATTTTCGCAAATTTGTTTGCAGAGTATGAAGTATAATCTGTAATATTCGTATTAATGTTATAATGAATTACAAATTGTGAACTTGTGTATTGTTTTCTGTTGTATTTGGTATATATTATATATGTTTAGATTTGAATGTTTTATCTTATAATGCAAAGAAATAAAATTAATCGATCAATATGTTTTGGTGTGACATTGTTCTTGTGCAATGTAGTGATGGATTATTGAAAGATTTTATTTTTTTATTTGGACTATCAAATCAGTCATTAAAAATTTAACAATCAAATAAAAGGTTTTCATAAAAATTACTAACCTCAATATGACTAAAAGGGTAAGTAAGGACTGCCAAAGGCGTCAGAGGAACATGCTTAGGTGGGAAGCGAAATATTGTAGCAAATAAACTGTGTAAAATCTACCCCACTAAGGTTGTTGGTTCACCGAATGTACCATTTATAAGGATGATACATTTCCGTAGACAAGGATTCTTGAAACAATTGTTCTTTTGCTCCAACAGAGTCTTGATTGGGATTTATGATTCACTGATCTTTTCTACAATTCTAATACAAGCCAACTAACAAAATTTTAATATAATTGAAGGTTGTATAATCACTTAGAGACATGGTTTTAAAATTCATTTTGATGTATCGTCCCATCCTTGAAGAACATGAATCATCTCGGACAAGTTTTCTGATAAGTTTGAATTGTCTTGTTTAACAATGAGGCAATAATGAATTGTCTCAACAAGAATCTCAAACAACTCACAAAGCTAGATGTGAGCAATAATGAACTTAAGGGTCAAATTCCGGAGGGTGGTCAAATGGACACAATGGATGATTTCAATTCTTATGCTAACAACAAGGGATTGTGTGAGAAACTAATCCATGTCCCATGTCACACTATGAGTCCATCAGGTTATGGAACGAAGGAGGATGAGAGCGAGCCATGGTTTTGGTAGGAAGGTGCATGGGTCGGATTTCTAGTGGGATTCTTTTGGGTAATATCAATCTCCCACTTAATCAAAATTTCCACTCAAAATTCACAAAGGCTTTGACTGGGCAAGCTATGCTTCTAGCAAAAAAATGAGTAAAGGATTTTTGCAAATTTGTTTAGAGAATAATCATGTTATAATGAATTACAAACTGGGAACTTGTTCTTTATTTGGTCTATTTTATAGTATAGAGTGGCATTTGAAGGCCCTACACAGAGCCAAACATTTTTTCAATGTATGGGTTAGAAGTTTCGGAATGGGCTGATGTTTTGTAAGGATGACTTCTATGATGAACATATCATCCTCACCAAAATTCAGCCCATTCCGAAACTTCTAACCCCATTAAAAGTATTTTACAAAAAAAGGACGGCCCACGGTTCTTTAAGTTGTAAACTAGGGTTAGAAGTTTCGGAATGAGCTGATTTTTGGTGAGGATGATCTCTTCAAATATATATATTTAGACTTTTAAATCATTCATTACAATTTCACAATCAAATAAAAGGTTTTCATACAAATTACTAACCTCAATATGACTAAAAAGGGTTTGTAAGTTTGGACCACCATGATGTTAAGGGAACATATGCTTTGGTGGGAAGCAGAATATTGTAGCAAATAAACAGTACTGTACAATCTACACCACTGAGGCTGTTGGCTAACCCGATATACCATTAATAGTCATGATACATTTCCCTAGACTTCTTAAACAAGTGTCCTTTTGGTCCAACAGAGTACTTATTGGGATTTTTGATTCACTAATATTTTTACAATTCTAATGCAATCCTTACAGTTAGAAAGCAAATTCAATCAAATATGCAGAAGGGTTCTAATCTTATGGATCATTTATATATATAAAAAAGATTCCAAAAGTCGAAAATACAAAGCAGCATTGAAAACTAGAAACCATACAAGCAGAAGGGAAAAAAAAAACTTCTAACGCATATATCATCTCTAACTCAGTGATCGACCCTTCAAAACATAAAATAACTAACAACATTTATAATTACAACGTATATCTCTGGAGGATGTGTTTCTCATACAAAGACAGAATATCCTTCTTGTTGGGATTCTTAAGTTGAAGCAGTTCTGCCCCACACCCATGTTTTGTGAGCTCCTGTATATATAAACCTCGGAATCAGTTTGTTGGCTGTGATAGAAAATTCAACCTCCATCCTCCGCTTGTGTGTGTTTGATATCCAATGCAGTTTCATTCAAACGGACTGAAGTCAACCCCTTTTGAAGTAAATTTAGTGTTCCCTGCTTGGATTGCAGTTGCATATAGGTAGGGCTTCCGCCCTATTGTTCGCCTCTGCTCGATCCAATCTTTCGGTCTCCGAAACACTCTCAAGGACTTGTACAGTGCATGCCCTTTGTTTCGTTGTCTTATTTATGTGGGGACGTCTTCTCTTTATAATTGATGGGGTTAAGAGTTGAGATGAACTAGGAAGTAGGGACATCCCTCACTCTCCTATGTAAAAAAGGTTCCCTTGAGAGGTACACCATTAATAAGGTGATGATCATGGTTTTTAAACTCGGTATCACGTCTCGTCTCGTTCAGCTCCGATATCGTGTTGATTGAGACAATGGTTTTTAACCATTTAAAAAATCTGAAAAATTATGAAAAAATTCAGAAATAATTCCTATAAAAAAATGAATCCAAAAAGATATAAAATTAAAAAAAATCTATTTGGGAGTGAAAGAATTGAGGGTTGAGATTTTAATTCGTTTGTATCGATTAACTCGGATGAGATTTTGAAAATCTCGTCCGATACGTCTCGTTTAACTTGCGAGTTAAACCATTACTATGCTGTCTCGTTCGTATCGCCCGAGATAATCGAAAATATCGTCCAAGAGGACTCGCTTATCTCACGATACGCGGTCGTCTCATAACACTTTGTGAGTTGGTCTTGTTGGGCTCCGATACCGAGTTAACTCTGGTGATACATCTCGGTCTCGGATGAGTTTAAAAACCATGGTGATGATACATTCCTTTAGACAATATATAGGAATCCTTGAACACTTGTCCCTTTGATCACACCTGAAGAGATTTTTTATTGGGATTTTGATTCAGATATCTTATGACAATTCTATTGGAAACCCAACATTTCTTTTAAAAATAAAATTGAAGGGTGTAAGATGTCACTTCGAGATTAATTTTAATAATTTAAGATCATTCAGAGATTGATAAAATTGATGACTACTGAACTCTCAAATTTAAAACTAAATTTCAACGGTGAATTTTTTTTTTCAAAATTCTTAGAATTTTGTCCTTTATAACTCTATGGCATCAAATCATGTTTTTTGGATGTCACAAATTGATGCGGTTAAGATCCACTCCAAGGTACGTTAAGTAACATATTAATAGCATCAGTTTGAATTTTATGACGTGCATCCCTACTCCAAGGGAGTTTTGTAATAAAAATGTAATAGTTAGGTCTACCGAACAAATCTTTCTTTCAATTATAAATAAATACTAATAATTGTTTTTGAAATATATCCTTCCATGCCAAACTTGCAGTGTAATAGTGTTTGACTCAAAAATTCTGCTTAGTTTCTTTCACGATAAACTTGCAATGTGGAAAAACAAGAGAAATTATTTAAAGGAAACCAGCCAACCCAACTACGGCTTTGAGTCAATCGCTGAATGTGTCTTTGAAAATGTAATATAAGTGGTGAGGACTATATGTGGGGGTGTGGAAGTTGTAGCTTCTCTTGCCAAAACAGATCAACTGAAAGAAACCAATCAATCCATTGCTAAATCACAAATATTATACAACTCACAAAAATTCTCTTGCTTTTTGGTTTTTATACAACTCACACAACAAAAATTATTTTCCACGAAAGTTTCCATGTTGTACTCAAACAATAGAAAATCATTTGCCAGCTAATATTTTCTCTACAATCAAACACGCCCTAATTGTAAATTGTACAAAGTTGATTCATTATCTAGATAGTTGGAGAGGTTTTTTTATTTATTTGTGTTCTCAAATATATATATATATATATATATATTATATATATATAATATATATAATATATATATATATATATATATATATATATATATATATATGGGTCACGTTCCTAAGACTCATATTGAGACTCACATTGCGACACACCGTTTTGTCTTATATGGGCAAAAATATTTGGAATGGACTGATTTTTTGTGAGGATGATCTCTGTGATGAGGGGATCATCCTGGCAAAAAATCATCCCATTCCAAAACTTGTAACCCCATCAAAATTGATTTACAAAAATTGGACGGTCTATAATTTTTCAACATAAATTGGACGGTCTAGAAGTTTCATAATGAGCTGATTTTTGGCAAGGATGATCTCCTCACCATAGAGATCATCCTCACAAAAAATCAGCCCATTCCAATATTTTTTCCCATATAAGACAAAACGGTGTGTCGCAATGTGAGTCCCAATATGAGTCTTAGGAACGCTGTTCTATATATATATATATATATATATAGGGTCACGTTCCTAAGACTCATATTGAGACTCACATTGCGACACACCGTTTTGTCTTATCTGGGCAAAAATGTTTGGAATGAGCTGATTTTTTGTGAGGATGATCTCTGTGATGAGGGGATCATCCTGGCAAAAAATCATCCCATTCCAAAACTTCTAACCCCATCAAAATTGATTTACAAAAATTGGACGGTCTATAATTTTTCAACAAAAATTAGACGGTCTAGAAGTTTCATAATGAGCTGATTTTTGGCAAGGATAATCTCCTCACCATAGAGATCATCCTCACAAAAAATCAGCCCATTCCAAATATTTTTGCCCATATAAGACAAAACGGTGTGTCGCAATGTGAGTCCCAATATGAGTCTTAGGAACGCTGTTCATATATATATATATATATATATATATATATATATATATATATAAATAATAGGAAATTGAAAAAAATAAATCCCTATAGTCTAGATACACACAAATGATGCTAATGTCCAAGATTTCAATGGAAAGTTAGTAATCTCCAAAGCCCATGTTTTCTATAAATATCTCTTAGAAGTAATTGAAGTATTTCATCTAGTGCAAAAGAATATGATTTCATTATTATTGTATAATGCCATTCTTGTAAGTATTATAATTTCAAAAAGTTATTTACAAAATTATCGTTACACAATAATAACTAAAATATTATTTTTTAATACAAAAAGACAAAATAATAATTTTCTAAAGAATTTTTTTTTGAAAAATACAGTTGCTAGTTTTCTATTGAAGTCTTGGACATTAGCATTAGATGATAGGGGGATCCAAGATATCAAATAGTGGGGCAAGACTATGGTTAATGACAAGGATAAACTAGGGGTGTCAATGAGTCGGTTAAGGAACTTAGAACCATAACCATTATCTTTAATTCAATTCTGGTTCTTGTCGATTCCTGGACCGGTTCCAAAATAAATGGAACCAAAACCAAAATCACCAATAATCATAGGTACCCATTAGTTCCGCTTCTCAAGAATCGAGTGAGAAGAAAAGTATTTCAAACCAATATATAAAAAAAAATTCATTTTTTTTTTTTTTTACATATTATCAACAAAAATTATTAACTTTGTTATAATTTGTTATACTAAAGTTACAAATTAATAATTTTTTTCAAAAATAAAAATTTATCTTTACGAAAAGTAAGAGATTTTTGGAAGAGTAACTCCTTTTAAGCCCAATCGATAATTTATATGAAAAATTGAAGAATTTTTTATAACATGTATTTATTTTGAAATAAAAAATACCTTAAATCATCTATAGTATGGAAAGAAATGACAAAATAAATCGGTTCCGAGTACCTGCGGTTACCCATTGGATAGAACCTATCGGTTCCGGATCCGGTTCCTATCAGTTCGGTTCCATTTTAGACCCGACTCTACTCAATTCCAATAAAATGGGATATGGAATAAGGGTTTTGTTTTTGGTTAAATGGGTACCCATTGACACCTGTAGGATGAACAACTTGAAGATAATTGATTTTGGGGAGAAAATTCAGGAGATTTTAATTAGAGATTGGAAAAAAGGTATTTAAATTATTTCTTATTCATTTATGAGAGAAGATTCAAGTCATGGGGCAATGTCAATCGTTTAAACATTTAGGGTACCTCATTTATTCACTAAAACACTTACATGCCCCCTTGACCTTGGTCTTCTTTAATATATTAATGCAAAATGATCTCATTATCCCCATATTCTACTTCAAACCAAAATCCTTTCGATTTCCTTTCTCAAAATCGTTCATCTTCAATTTATTGGGTAAAAATTTTATCTTATTTTTCACCCTTAAAATTAATATACTTTACCTTTCAAATCTAAATCAAAACAATGGATTGAAAATTAAAATTAATTTACTCTAAAGGTTGGAGATGACTAGGTTTAGGAAAAACAAATTAAGGATTTTCAATTATAGTTTGAAAATGAAAGTATTTAAATTATTTATTTGTTAATGTAAAAGAAAAGATTAAGGTCAAAGGGACAATTAAGTGACCATCTTGAAATAATAAAGGGGTATCTCAAACATCACATCAATTTGATAAATAACCCAAAAATAAATAAATAAATAAATAAAGAGGGAAGATGATTTTTGGGTGATAAATAAAGAATGATGTTCCCTCTTAATATTTTTTTTATATATAATCATAATGAGGTAAAATGATTGGTAGATTTAAATAAAGAATAATCATAATGAGGTAAAATGATTTGTAGATTTAAATAAAGAATAACCATAATGAGGTAAAATGATTTTTAATTTTTAATGGTATGCACTTTCCTTCTTTTTTTTTTTTTTTTTGGTGTGTGTACCAATGCTTGTTATTTAAATCTACAAATAAATTTTACCTCATACATCCTAAGTAAGGGGTAGTTTTGTTGTGTAAAAATATAATTTTTAATGGTTAAATTTTTTTCGTCCAACACTATTCAACAATGTAAATATATAATGCTTTCATGGAAGGAGTTATTTAAACTTGAAGGGATATCTATTATAAATTGGACCTAAAATGGGTCGGATATATATATATCGAAATATGGAACCGCATCTGAGTCCAAATCCAACTTGGATTCTTATATTGAAAACTGTATCCGATTTTTTTTTTTAAATTACTAAAACCAAATTACATGCTTTGGGGATGGATCAAGTTGGTTTGATTCCGATTTTAGCAACTTTTTTCCCTATATATATATTTTTTTTCAAAGAATGACTGAATTTTTGTTTCTCTGGTGATTACAAACTTGAAATTCTGATAATTGACCATTTTTCATCAAAAGCGAATTATTATTGTGAAATGTTCATTTTTTTTTTCCTCTATTGAAAGTTCAAAAATAGTTGTACATTACATTAGGAGGTACGCCAAAAGTTTAAAGTAGTTCCAGAACTATTTAAAATATGGCCAAATTGTCTCTAATATCCTAAATTTTTTGAAAAGTCTTAAATTATTTGCAAGGTATTATTATATTAATAAGGTAGAAGAAAGAAGGTCATAAAGCTACCTAATCCATGTTCATAGATTTAAGAGAAGAGAAAGAACAAGAACAAAGTCTAAAACTTTAGAAGTATTCGGAGGTAATCAAGTAAACATGCCGTAAATCTAGGAGAGTTTTGCAACGAGAAGCACCAGAGATTTATTTTCTAAATTCCAATCAAGAGAGGAGGCGAGATCTAAAATCCAAATTAAAGATGCAAGAGCTAAAAACATTTTAGTCTTCAAAGGAGACCTTAAGTCTTTAAGAGAAGCACTCAATCACATCAATAATGAATATAATAATGGCCTAAAGGATCTTAATGGCAGACTACAACCATGCTATTATTTAAATGGGACTCTTTCGGCGTGACGCGTGAATGGTAATTAAAATATTCAATCCAACTAAAAAGGCAACAAAATATTTGAATCCGGGTTGGATTTAGGGGATTAAATTGTATCCTACTCAAGTCAAGAGGCTTTAAACCATATTCAACCTGATTTTGGATTCGGATCCACTCTAACTACCCAAACCTAGTAAAATCGGTTTTTGGACCACTCAGGTATCAGATAATATCCGACTCATTTTAACCCCAATTGTAAACAGTATTTGGATTCTATTTTCAAATGATATTGTGTTTGGGTGTAAACCAATTTGATTGGGATAGACTCAAAACTCTGCCTAGTGCATTTCAAAGCCGACCAATCTAGAACACACTTTCAATGTGTACACTTAAATATAAGATGAGATATTGTGATTGTAGTATGTATCTATTAATTTAAATTTTAAATAAATATTAATAATTAATAATTAATTTAAAAAAAAAAATTATTTCGAATTCATCTTGTAATCTGAATATGAACCCATCTTGTTTTTCTTAGTTCTTTTCATAAGTCATGACAAAACTTGGAATGTGGAAAGATAAGTGAAATTATTTCAAGGAAACCACGCAACGACTTTCAGTCAAAAAGTTATTTTTTTTAAATTAACCCCAAGGCAAGACTTGACTTCAATTGTTATTAAAGCTGAAGCCTCACTTGCGAAAGTAGATCAAAAGAAAGAAAGAAATCCATCAATCCATGGCCGAATCAAAACCACAACAACTCCATCATTATTGCTCTTCTTCTTCTTATTTGAGCATCTTTTTATTCTTCTTCTTCATAAGTAGTCTATGTAAATGCTGTCCTGAAGATCATAAACAAGTCCTCCTCCAATTCAAATCCATATTACTTGCAAATCATAACAACAGCTTATTGCTCGCATCCAACTTAGGCTCTTGGGTTTCCAATACAACAACTACTACTACTACTGATTGTTGTAAATGGGAGCGGGTAACCTGTTCTACTCGGTTGTCATCAAGTCCAGTTGAAGGCCTTGATCTCTCCTTCATTACTGTAAATTTGAATGCCGCAACTCTGACACCACTCTTCCATATAAGAAGCTTGACCCATCTGGATATATCTGATAGTGGAATTTATGGTGAAATTCCGACAAATGGATTTCTCAATCTGACCAGGTTGGTTTTTCTCGACTTGTGTAATAATTTTTTTTACGGCTCCATTCCTTCTGAAATATTTGGTCTTAGAAATCTAAAATTCCTTTATCTGCATGGGAATTCACTAAGTGGAAATCTAAGTTGTCAAGTGGGAGATCTTTTAAACTTGAGAGAATTGGATGTGTCCGATAATCAACTATCTGGAAAGATCCCTAACGAGATTGGAAACCTCAATCAATTGCATTATTTGAAAGTCAGGAATAATGTCTTTTCTGGTGGAATCCCAAAATCAATTGGAAACTTGTCAAACCTTCTTCAGTTGTATCTCAATGGTAATAGAATAACAGGTGGAATCCCAACATCAATTGGCAACTTATCGAAGCTTCTTGAGTTGGATCTCAGTGATAATAGAATAACAGATGGAATCCCAAAATCAATTTGGCAGAATCTGAGGGAACTTCAATACTTGAGCCTTCGAAACAATTTTCTTTCATCAGATATTCCAATTGAAATGGGCAACTTGTTCAACCTTACTTACTTGGACCTCATGGACAACAACTTAACCGGTGGAATTCCTACATCTTTTGGGAATTTGTCTGTCCTTTCTGTTTTACTCCTCAACAACAACAAATTATCAGGTAAAATTTCAGTAACTCTTTATTAACTCGGAAATCCATTAATCGTTGATTTAACAAATAATAATTTATTTATCTTTTTTTTTTTTTTTTACAGGAGGGATTCCGTTGGAGTTATTTGAACTTAAGGGATTTTGGCAATTGTTTCTTGGAGGAAACAAACTCAATTTGAGTGGCAATTACTCGAAGATCAAACCTAAATTTTCGTTGAGAATGTTACACTTGGGATCCTGTGGAATTGTCGGAAAATTTCCCAATTGGCTATCAAACCAGAAAGATCTTTTTTCACTGGATCTAAGTGATAATGAATTGGAAGGGACACTCCCTCAATGGTTTCTTGATTTGAATCCTTTTGATATTATTCTCTACAACAATAAGCTCACAGGTTCTCTCTCACCTCATATTTTCAAATTTAATCTATATTACATTGATCTTTCAAACAACACTTTTATCGGCCAACTTCCAGAGAGCATTGGCGACTCGACTCATCTTCGATTTCTTTTGTTGGCTCAGAATAACTTATCTGGCTCATTGCCAATATCCATGGGAAGAATGTACGATTTACAATATCTAGATGTTTCCAATAACAACTTTTCAGGTGATAAAATTCCTGAATTGCCTTCTTTGTTGTACATAGACCTCTCATCCAACAAATTCTCTGGTGAACTTCCGATGGACGGTAGAAGAAATTTATGTACAATCAAGTTTGGCCAAAACAGATTCTCAGGCCACCTACCAGAGAATTTGACTAAAATGAAAGACCTCCAATACCTCGATCTCCATAACAATGAAATTTCAGGTGAGGTACCAAACTTCCTCTCTCAAATCTCAAACTTAAAAGTTCTAATCTTAAGGGAAAATTACTTGCATGGGTCAATCTCTCAACTTCTATCCAATCTAACTTACCTTCAAATCCTTGACCTTTCTGGAAACAATCTCACCGGAGAAATCCCACAGATGTTTGGTAATCTCATTGGGATGAAAAAGGTGTTTGATCATTTTTATCATGTAAGTTTCTCTAGGGGCAGTTCCACCCCACCGCCCTTTATGACAGGAAGTGGCATAGACGTAAATTGGAAGAGCATGGTTCAACGTCTATCTAGCAAGACCCTAGATATGTATAACATGCTAGACTTATCAAGAAATCAGTTGTCTGGTGAGATCCCATCTTCTTTGGGTCATCTTAAGCTTCTTAAATCACTCAACATTTCATATAACAAACTTTCCGGGAGCATCCCTACAAGCTTTGGAGGGTTGGAAAATCTTGAGAGTTTAGATTTATCACATAACGAGATTTACGGTGTAATTCCACAAACATTCAAGAATCTCAAACAGCTTACAAAGCTGGATGTAAGCAATAATGAACTTGAGGGTCAGATTCCAGAGGGTGGTCAAATGGACACGATGAACGATCTCAATTCTTACGCCAACAACAAGGGGTTGTGTGGGAAACAAATCCAGGTCCCATGTCACACAATGAGTCCACCAGCTTATGGGGCAGAGGAGTTGGAGAATGAGCCATGGTTTTTGTGGGAAGGCACATGGGTCGGATTTCCAGTGGGATTCTTTTGGGCAATATTAATATTCCACGTTATCAAAATTTTCAATCAAAATCCACGAAGGCGTCGACTAGGCAACCTGTGCTTCTAACAACAAAATGAGCCAAGGATTTCACAAATTTGTTTAGAGAGTATGAAGTATAATCAATAATATTGATGTTAATGTTATAATGAATTACCAACTGTGAACTTGTATTGTGTTTTGTGTTGTATTTGGTCTATATATATATAGTTTTGAATGTGTTTATCTTATGATGCAAAAAATATAATTAATTTGTCAATATGCCATGGTGCGACATTGTTCCTATGCCACGGAAATGATGGATTGTTGAAAGATTTTCTTTTTATTTTTTATTATTTATTATTTATTAGGACTATTAAATCACTCATTCAACTTTAACAATCAAATAAAAGGGTTTGATAAAATTACTAGCCTCAATATAACTAAATAGGGTTTTTAAGTAAGGACCACGGAAGATGTTATCAGGGAAACATGCTTTGGTGGTTCACCGTATGTATCATTAATAGTGATGATACATTTCCCTAGACAAAGATTAATGATACATTTCCGTGGAAAAGGATTCTTAAACAATTGTTCTTTTGGTCCAATAGAGTCTTGTTTGAGATTTATGACTCACTGATATCTTTTTACAATTCTAATGCAATCCAACTAACAAAAATTTAATATAATTGAAAGTTGTATGATCACTTAGAGATACGGTTTTAAAACTCGTTTTGACATATTGTCTCGGACAAGTTTTTTGATACGTTTGAGACATCTTGTTCAACAATGAGACAAATGAACCAAGATTTTAAATCTCGTCCAATACGTTTGACTTGTCTATTTGTCTCATTGGTGGACGATACCTATCGGACGAGATTTAAGATCATCCTTAGAGATTAACTAAAAATATTAATTAATTAATATTTTAATAAAATATGAGATCTTACAATCTGTCATTGCTTTCAGTGATTTAAGATTGAATTGGGACCAAAAACTTATCAAATTAATTAAACCATGGTAGGATCATTCTTTAAGTCGTCAAATTGATTTCTTCTAATTAAAAAAATTAAAATTTATGTGACTAATGACTTGTGCAACAATAAATTAAACATACTTTCATATAATAAACGTAAGACGTGAAGATAAATTTATTGATAATTTTAGAGAGATTCTATTTCCAAGCCAATTTTTTTTGCTAAGAGAACTCCCATTCATATGAAATCAGCAAAGAATTAGCACACATCTTGGTGTGCTCTTAGTAAAAGTTGGTGGCAATTTAAGTTCCTTATTTTTAATAGGCTTTCTTCAACTCAGCCATCTAGTTCAAGTACAGATCCAAATTATTTTATCTTCAGAGAAAAAAGTTAGATTAAGGTCCAAATTATGTATCATGGAATCGGGTTCCAATAAAGATCCAATTAATTTGACAATTTTTATGGAATGAGGTGGACCACTTGACTAGTCTTTGAATCTGATCAAAATTCGAGATCTTTATTTTGGGAGCCAGCTGAACTCTACATTTTGGAAGTGAGATTAATTTGTAAAATATAAATTCTCTAAATTATTGTAAAATTAAGGTTTGAGAACAGCAGTGGCAGCCTAAAAAAATCACTCTTCAAATGATCCAACAAGCCCACAAAACATCAAATATCCAGACATTAGAAATGCAAAGCTGTATCATTAATCTTTCAAAGCAGCAAAAGCAATCCTTACAGTTTGAAAGCAAATTCAATCAAATATCCAGAAGGTTTCTAAAGTCCGGATATTTGATGTTTTGTGGGCTTGTTGGATCATTTGAAGAGTGATTTTTTTAGGCTGCCACTGCTGTTCTCAAACCTTAATTTTACAATAATTTAGAGAATTCATCTCCATATCAATGACCCTTCAAAACATATACGGTGCTTGCCCTTTGTTTGCCTATGCTCAAGCCATTAGTTTGGTCTCTAGAAGACTCTCAAGGACATGTATAGTGCTTGTGCTCTGTTCGTTGTTCAATTTTAATAGTGATTCACTCTCTTTCTTCCTCCCTTGAATCTTTCCCTCTAGTAATTCAACCTTGGAGAGGGTTTCCTGTTAGATTTTAAGCATACAAATCTTCAACATAACCATTAATCTATAATTCTTAATAGGATTTAGAATCATGTATATATCTCAAGAACCTATCCATATTGTTAAGAATCAAAGTTTAGGTACTTACCATATGCCATAACCAAAATCGTTGATCAAAGATTTGCTAAACACGTGAATCTTCCATTACCGTACAACACATTATCAAACCCAACAGCTAAAATATTTTCCACGTGGGAAAAAAAATAGAGAGGCGAGTAACGTAAGATTATTTAACTCATGTTGTGGCGCCCTGCCAAACGCTAACACAAAGTCCCATGTCAGATCTCAAGGCACAAGGTGACGTCTTGAAATTTCGGCATGGTCCCCTCTATTTATGTTAGCATTCCAAGGTGTTCAACCTGCACCTGATAAACGACATACAATCCTGCACATATACATACAAAATATAATACTAGCGGAAGCCTATATATATCTAATAACGTACGATAGATTAGAGCGCGGAAGAAGAAATTTATATACATGATTATACATAAATTCCTCACTCTAACAAAATTCCCAACGCTCAGTACAAAATCCATAATACTACCTAGACAAACTAACACCACTAGATGGGTGTAGCCCCAATACTCATCAGGTGACGAATTCTGATTGTTTATCTGACCCACCAGATAATCCTCACTCATTTTCTACACGTGCATCGCCAAGCTTCGGATCTTAAACTAAAAAAAAATGGAGAAGGAAATGGTGAGTAACAATTGTTACCTAGTAAGGAAGCAAACAATTTCTACCAATAACCTCTCCTAACATGAACGAATAAACATACTAAATCATTTTAACATATGCAAAATTTTATAAAAGAAACTACGATTAACTGGTACATATAGTCAGGGATGAGCAACTAAACATTTTAAAACTGACATTACATCAATCAACAGTACTCACTATAACATTTTCTTTATATCCAAATCTAATCGACCAAATAGAAACATTAAACATGTATTTCATTTTATATATCGAAGTAAGACAATAGATACATAATATACTATGGTGGAGTATTAAAATTAGAGAGTTGGGATTCACGACTGGATCGCTCCCAATCGGGACATGATGTTACAATTCTTCTTTGACTTTTAGTTCCTGATTTTGTGGCCAGTCACTGCACTTACCACGATTGGTTGACCATTTATCCGGTTCAGGCTGATCGTTTGAATTGACCGTAAGTAATGGGTCTCTTTTCGATATGTCAGAACGTTCGACTACTATATATTGTTAGTGATCACTGACTAATCATCTTCGTCTATGTCTATCAGGCGTGCATGTGATTCCTAAATAAACAAACCATTCGTATACGACCACATTTATATTACAAGATTACTGGTAAAGATAGAGAAGAATGACCTAGATTCCAGTTGTGACTCTACTCTCATACGCGTCTCATACTACATATGAACTTGGTAGTCCCTACCGTACATCCCAGGATAGTACACCACTCCGGATGATATGACGCACTATCCCTTCAGGTATTCATAGACTCTTTAACAACTCACAAAATAGTTACATATATATATTATTTTCATTTGAAAATAAAATAGAAATTAATATTACAAGATTGAGAATGGATATCCAATTTCCTACCATGCAAGTGTGGTTATCCGGCCTAAAATAAATAACAAAATGGAAAAGTAAACAGCGCATCGGGCTAACAGAAAGTAAATAAACATGCAACTAGTAATATTATCCCTGGATATTCATTCACCAACTTACACACAATACAACAATATAAAATGCAGACATCACCCCTCAGGTGTGACTCTGACATTTTACCGTTTCATACCATTTTTTTTATTTTTTATCGTTTTCAAATTTTCAAATAAAATATCCACTTCATAATATTCATCAACTCAATTTGAGTTCATTGAATATTAAATCATTTTTTCAAACCTCAAAATTTAATTTTTTTTTTCAATTAAGTTGAAAAATTACAAAACTTTTATCAACATGGGGTCCGAGCAATGCCCATAACCCAACTGACTAATATAAAACCCGGTGAAATATCCTACCCATGTATAATTTATTATAAAATACAATTAAACATATCAAATATGCAAGTTCTGGTGTGAATTTGAAATAACCAATTAAATTTTAAATTTTTGGAAACACACCACAAATTTTTAATAAAATCCTAAATGCAATTTTCACAATCTACAGTTACTAATAGAAATTGAGAGTTCCTTACAATCTCTAGGCGACGGAATTGAAATACGTGCGTAGAAATCGAGGTGATCGACACGGAAATGGAGATGGATCAGACTTCGAGACGACTAATTTTTGAGTTTAACCTGGTAGTTTCTCGTCCTTTCTCCCTTCTACGATGGATGACGGTTTTACTCTGAAATAGATAAAATCTGAGGTCGAAATTACGATACCCCACCATCACATACGGTTGATTTTTGACGATACGGGACGAAAGAGAAGATGAAACGAAGAGATCTTGGGTGGGTTTTGTAGATGTCGAAGCTGCAGACCTTTTTCTCTTCTATGTCGGTCGTCAATGACGGCTCGTTCGTCACAGATCTGAGGTTGAAAATTTAAAAAAAAATAATTTTTTTTTAAAATTTGTGACTGATTTTGGGTCTTTTAAAATGAAGGTGAATAGTGAAAAAATTAAAAAAAAAATTATTTATATAAATCTTGGCACGAAATCGATATTTTGCCTATTGTTTCGATCGATGATAACTTGGCCATCCGGACTCCAAAAGTGATGAATGAATACTCTATTTCTTCTAATTTTTTATTCCGGATCTAATGGTGTATTCAATTTCTACAAATCCTATCTCTAATAAAAATTTGCATTTTTGACCCAATGTGACTCTAAAATTAACGTCGTTTTTGTTTTTAATGATAATTTGACTTTTTGGACTCCAAAAATGACAAGTAAATATTTCATGTTCAATAATTTTTTGTTACGAACCCAATGGTGTAATCGAATCTTAATAATTTTTGCTTTAACAAAAAATCACTATTTTTGCTTGGTCCGACTCGATAATCAAGGATTTTACAACTTTTATGTTTGGACTCGCATTTAAGCGTGCTTACAGGCTAAAGTATATTTTTTGATCATTTTGAATCTAATGGTGAGGTCAGATTCTATTAAAAATGATCAGAAACATTTTAAAATTTTACCCCTAAGTCTCACTTTTAAGATTTTTTCAAAATTCCATTATTTATTTTTTTTCTTGAGATACGAATCGAAAATTCGGGGTTTTACACATGTAGAATATTATCCAAACTCTTAAAACAGTAAAAGTAGAAGTTTTTGCAAATTCTAACTCAAAAGCAATATAAGTATAAAATCTAATAAAGGACACTAATTGACTAATGATTTGACTAAAAAGATCTCATGGTCATCACATTCAACGACTCACAGAATTCTTACAATAAATTATATATAGTTTAATATTTATAGAAAAAAAGTTTCAAAAAGTTTAGATAAACAAGAGCTACTATTGCCACACCAACTTCTATTTATGTCACACCAAATGTGTGCAATTCTTTAATGATCATCGTAGAAATTGGTGTGACATTAGTACAAGTTGATGTGACAATAAAAGTTCTCTAGCTAAATAATATTGGATTACATAAGAGTGATTTTTTTGCTTACAGACTCTTTTAGTACATGCCACGTCAAAGATGAGGGCATATGGGCATATTTCATTAGTCAAGAAAGAGAAGAGAGGTCAAGGGAGGCATGTCATAAGTTTCAAAACACAGGGGTATCTATAATATTAACCAAAATATGGGGAGTGCATGTTGAAATTACGGCTTGTTTATATTTGCTTTTTTCCGTTCTCGGTTTTTTTTTCTTAGGTTTCCTTGTTTATCTCATCTTCTTCTATCTTCTATTTTCTATCTTCCTTCTACTTCTCCAATTCTTCTTCTTTTCCTTTAGTTTCTTATTAATCTTTCTTCTCTCTTTGGCATTGAAGGTGAAGGTGAAGGCACACATGCAAGTTTCTCTCGTAGGAAGTGTAATAGGTACTAACTTTCCTTCTTTTTCTTCTCCTCTAATTTTTTTTATCCCTTCTTTTTTCGTTTTTCAAAATTTTTGTTTAATTGTTTTTTAAATCGTTTTCTTTTGGTTTCTTTTTTGTTTTCGAATAATACTAAAGTGATTAAAAAAAAATACACTCAATTTTTGTGGAATGTGCATAGTTTAGCACTACTCTATGTTTTTCTTGTTTTTTCATTCGATTTCTTTTATTCTTTTTTAAGTTTTCATTCTTGGTTGTTTTATGAATTTCTTTCTTTGTTCTTGTTTTCAAACTTTTTTAATTAATTTTTTTTCTTTTTTCTAACATGTTTGCTGTTTTAATTGTTTTGGGTTTTTTTTTTTTAATAATCTTTTGGACTGTTTGTTTTTTGTTTCTTGTTGTTGTTCTGATTTTTTTAATTGTTTGGTATCTGGTATTTGTGTTTGTTAGTTGAATGATGTTTATATTATTGAATTAAATTTACTTGTGCGTGCTTTTTAAATTTATCTATGTCGTAGTATTAGAACATGCATATTTCTTTTAGTTCCACAGTCGTTTGACCTTAAAGATTGACTGCTCGTTTCACACTTTCATGACATGGAGGTGTGTATGAATCATAGATTTTTCATTGAGATACGAGTAAAAAGCATCTAGGGTAATGAGCGCACCTCCATTCCATGCCTGGAAAGTGTGAAATAAGGTCAATCTTGAGGTTACTCCAGTACGACTTGGTTAAAAAAAGGCAAAATAAAGAAGAGAGAAAATTTCTCTTCCTCATCCACAATGAAAAAAGAAAATTTCTTCGTCATGTCACGTTATGGAAAATTCTATGAACTTTACAAATAAATAAAAAAAAATTTCAATGTTAAATTTTAATTTTTAAATTTGACCATCCACTTTTAAAAACTTTGATCAAGCTAAAAATAATAATATTTTTTTTTATTTTTCTTTTGAATCTGATTTTTTTCATGAAACCTAGAAGGCTCTTGTGCTGACAACGATCCATGGTGTCTGACCACCCTTTTCAAAATTTAAAATCTCAAAATTGAAATTTTTGGGTAGAGGATGATTAGGTGGGAGAGAAATTCTCTTTGTTGATTTTGTCTTTTGCGCCACATGTCAAGCGGATGGGGCGCATTGAGCAAATTTTCTCAGTTTAATTAGCAAAAAATTAGAGAGTAGAACCATTAAACATCGCATTTAATAAAAACAACAACTCAGTCATCTTTTATTCATGATTTAGATTAGATTTGAAAAAACAAAAAATCTTATTTTTATACTCTAATCAAGTGTTTGAAAATGAACTGTGAACAAACTTCTAAATTTAAACGGTTAGATGTAACTATCTTGATGATGATGTGTGGAATGTGCCATATTTCTTATGAGGTATTATTGTAATATGTGAATTCAGGTTAAGATACTTATGAATATCGCGGCGGTAAACCACCAAGCATGTGCAGCAGGCAAAAATCAAATGAAGAAATGTTCACCGTGCATACTTGCACCCTTCTTTACCCCCAAGAAAAAGGAAGATTTTCTAGCTGTGCACAAGTTGTTTGGTGTAAGCAACATTACCAAAATGTTGGAGGAATTCGAAACTTATGAAGAGCATTGCGATACTGTAAATTACTTATATGGGAAGCAGAGTTACGAAAAATTAATCCGGTTCTAGGTTGTTATGGGGAATATATGAATTTGGTCGAGAAGCTTAAAAAAGCCCATATTTGACAGTCACAGCCCGTCAAATTTTGAGAAATTTGACGGACCATCCCGTCAAATATTTTCTTGTGGAAATTTTTTTTTGACGGCCCTAAACTATCAAATTATTGAAAAATGAGCTTTAAAAAAATAAAAATAAAAAATCCATAGAGTATGACCGTCAAATATGGAGGTTTAACAATAGAGCGGTCCTCTAATTCACCAATAACAATAAACGGAATAGTAATATAAAAAAATCAGAAAAATATATAAAACAAAACAAAAATCATAAAACAAGTTCTAAATTAAACTAAACTCAAAATTCATATTATATATTGAAATTCCATTACTAAACAAGCTCTGATTGAAGTAATTGGGCACTTACAAATGAAATTGAGTCATATAATTGTTTAGAAATAAATCACAATCAGAAGCAAATGGTCGTGATGCCTTTGATCTCTTCTGGCTCTCTCCGCTCTATCGTTTTCTTATTTTTCTCAAGGTTTGGATTTGCCTTACATTGCCACTGTTCTAGACTCGCACCTTTTCAATATCATGAGACTCTTTGAAAGTCTCAAAATCTTCACAAACATCCATTCGTCTTCTTCCCGTTGCCTTTTTCTTGCTGCCACATCTGCTTCTTTTTTCCTTCTTTCCTTTTCTTTCTTTTTTCGCTGCAACTCCAATTCTTTAATTTTGACTTCAAAGCATGACTAGAATTACTGTAAAAGTGCACTTCTTTCAACAACTAAAGTTAATGAGGTCGTACAATACCTGTTCGCAAAGAGGTGTATTAACAACCCTGTTTTTACCAAATCGATAGGTCAATCCTGTTGTGCACCGGAAAAACCCACCAAATAATGAACTCTCTCTAATCATCAAGAAAAAGAATATTAGTTTTGATTTCTGAAGAAGCAAGAAGGATATACTGAATGAGTGATCAGAAGTAGGGTATGGTACTCCAAATGTTTCCTGACTTGCATGTAAAATGTTGTTCGCCGCAGAATCAGACTTACCAAAGCATGAATTCACCGACTAGATTTCAAGTAGAAAATGATGGCCTTGAGAAGATCTTCTAAATTTTGTTACTAAAGATTCAAGTAAACTCTGAAGGAGGAGAATGGAGAACAAAATCATATAGTTGTCAATTTTTAAGGGGATTGTAAAACAGAACATAGTAAATCTAGATGTATATGGCCAATAAATTTTCAATTTAGCCCAAAGATTCATAAAAGAGTAATCAATGCTAAAGTCATAACCTACGTAATAAAAATATGGAAATATGTGTATCATTATTTGTGGATGGTTCAACCATGGCCAACTGCTTAACGTAGGACTCATTACGGCCTTGAGTTTGTCCATTCTCTACAACTAATTTAGCAGAACGCACTAGCTCAGGCATGGTTGGAGAAAAAGAAATTATTTATCACATTAAGAGCCTAGGCAAATCTCAACAAAAAGAAAAACCTCAAAGCAAAATAATAAACAAAAATTCAATGTAATACACCTGAAACAATAGCCTTCCTAACTTCTTCATAAAAGTAAAAGTAAGACATATTACTCCAAACAAAATTATAAGGAACTTTCCCTTCTAAGCTTTGAGTGGGATTTTAATTACACATAGCAGCTGATGTGGCAGACACGAGGTCTTCCATTTTGCCACCTCAGGTAGTGCTGGTAAAGTCACCCCTTTCAAACCAATTGGGATGCCTTGGCTTTGATGTCTCTTAAGAATCCAAACAGACTTCCTAAGAAAGCTCACTAATTCATTACAATCATAACTAACCTTGAAGACCCAACATCACCTTTAGTGAATACAGCAGAGAAAGTTTTATAACAAATTGGTCTCACCATTTAAAATGCAGACTGAGCCAAATGGCTGGAGTGGGTTTCCATTTATTTATGCAAAGCTACTAGTTTTACTCCCTATCCAACCATAGATGAAGAGACTCAATTTGTATGGGCCTTAGTTCTAAGGGTTTTTCAAAGTTAGAACTTTGCCTCATGTGGTTGAGTTTCAAACCTTAAAATGCCCAGACATTAAGATCTGTCTGAGATTGAACCCGCAGCATTGAATGTTTCACAATGTCTCAGTCAAGATAATCTCAAGTTTTGTCTTCTTGATGGATACATTGCCTTGATAAAATATTTTAAAACTTGTTTTCAGAATGCTCCATTGAACCTCAACAATTGCATTGAACAATTAAAGAAATAACAGACAAAAGAAAAAAAGACTAACCCAATATATAAGAGAACCCCTACAATAAATAAAATTTCCACATATTAAAATATACCCTGAAAGCTCTAGAATTTTTCTTACTAAATACAATGACCATCATTCACAACATCCTCAAATCAAGACTTTCTTGTGATTATGAACATAGTTTCAATCATAATGGCATTCTGATCCAGGATTAACCATCATGGATTTGGAGTAGAAAGACAAACCTGAAAACTACCTATATTCACAGAATAACAACTTCTCAAAATCATCTCTATCTACAAGAAGACTTGCTTTAGATAGAATTAAGGCTTTGAAGATGATTGGTGGCTACAATGACTGATTGGGTTGGTTTTGATTTAGATATAAATAAAACAGGACACAACAGAAAGGAGGGTTCCAAGCTTACAACACGTATTATAATACTAGTTACCGAAAAATAGAACATCTTGTAATAGTTTTTTGTAATGAGTGGAACCCTACTCCTTTTGTGAATCCATCAATTATCTTTATAATAATGACAGGTAGGATGTGCACAACCCTCAACAGCCAACAATCTAACGAAATCTTGAACTGAAATAGAGCATTATTTTGAGGAACCAATATACTTATTTGCTTAATAAAGTAGTATAAGGAACAAATTGAATACTTTAATGGTAAAACTAGACAAGCAAAAACAAAAAACTAATGACCCCCCCCCCCCCAACACACACAAAAATCCATGGAAGTATTGCATGGGTTTTCAGTCATAAGCTGAAGACATCAAGGAAGTATCCAAGCCTGATGTTGTATAGCAAAATGGATGCAACCAAAGGGTTTGGAATGGTGGCACGCACACACACAGAGATTTGGAGCATGTGAATAAATAAGGTTAACCTGTCCTTGCACTAAAGAAGACCTAAAATAATCTAATGAGCCCCCCACAGTTGAGGTCAAAGGAAAAGGTGGTGGGAGAACGTGAGATAAAGTATGGGCAAGTTTGCCTTTGCTTTTTGGCTTTCTCTACCTTTACTCATCGAGATTTTCATAAGAATTGATCTGAATCGTAGTTCAGATCCAACTTGGTTAAGTGAGGGTGACCACAAAAGTCGTCGAATGGGTCCATTCCTTCAACTTCTGACATGACTGTTAGTAAATTTGAAACTATTCTAGTTTCTTCTTGTGGCTCTCTAAAGCTTTTGACCTTGTCAATGCCAAAGGGGATTCACATACTAAAGAATATATGTGAATGAAAGAGTTTAAGGGTTAGTTCTTTCAGTAATTTCTTTCCAAATCATTATGGATGAAACAAAGGGAAATGTTAACTTATCAAATTTCAAAAGAGAAAGGTAAATAAGTGTTAGACTATTAGTTTATCATTAAAATCATGTTTAACCATAAATGTCGATGGAATCACTAGACCCCTCTCACTCCTAAAGTGCAAATTGTTTTTACTATGCCACCACACATAGATTCATCTAACAAGGTAAGCTCTAAACTGATCATATAGTCTTAACAATATATTAACCAAGCAAACAAAGGAACCCCCAAAGTAAATACAAATTTCATAAATCAGTAATAAGACAAGATTAAACCAAACAATAAAATCCCAACAACATTGAACTATATGGAACCACAACCTACAACAAAACAAAAATATGGCATAAGAAAATTTTAAACAAAAGCAAATTCAACAATATTAGACCTAAATCTCATCAACATTGAACTATGTGGAAGCCCCAAACTACAACTTAAATCGAAACAAAATTGATTCTAGAACCAATAAAAAACTTTATAAGATCATAAAAATTGAGAAACAGAACCTTGTAAACAGTGTTATATGAGCAACGAGATCTATCTCAACCTTGAAAATTTGAACTCTACAACTCCCAACTCGGGTCAGTCCAAGAAGGTCCACATTCTCCCTGAAATCAGATGGGCAAATCTCTGTCACTATAGGAAACACAAATAAGGTAAAATAGTCTGCCTGCAACAGTAGACCACTAAAAAAACTTGCAAAATTGATAGAGAGAGAGAGAGAGAGAGAGACCTGAACAAGTAATGAGAAGCAGCTCTCTTCAAATTTCTGGAAATTCAAAGAGATTTCTCTTTAAAATTAAAATTTATCAAACAAGATTTCCACCAAAATAAGAAAACTAAGAAAAATCTGAAATAAGAAAATCCTACAAAACCTGAATTTCAACCATTTTTCTACTAAAATTTAATGAAACCCGGTCCGATCTCTACGATACAAACCCTAGAATACTCAAATCAAATAGTAAAATAGAAATTTCGATCATACCTTAATGATTAGATTTGAAATTCAATACCATAGAAACGAAACAAAAATAGAGTTTAATGATCAGTTGAACATACAAGAATAATGAAATCATTTAGTCGATCTCTACGACTCTGCATATCGTTTGTCTTTTGTAGTCGATCTTCAGATACCCCTCATTCACGTCTTTATCGATAAAAAATGCTTTGATTTTCAGAGCCAAATCTATTGATACCTAGGGTTTGAAACAAGTTTTGGAAACAAATCTGATAACTAGCGTTCGAAAAGTTCTCGATCAAGATCGATCGATCGATCAAATAGAGTGGGAGATGAGATCTATCGAAGGAGACAGATCGATTGAGAAAGAGACTGTGAGAGATCGATGGAGAGGTCAATCGATCGATGGAGAGATCGATCGAGAGAGAGAGAAAGAGAAAGAGCGAGGTCGATCGATCGATCGACCGAGAGAGAGAGACTGTGAGAAGTCGATCGATCCATGAGAGAGAGATGAGATCTACAGTGAAATGAAAACGTGATTGAAAGGCCACGGAGTTTTGGATTTTAAATTCGACGGGCCAGGCCCAACAAATTTTTTGATACAAATTTGAGATTTTCACCTAGTGTAATAAAGTGACAAATCAACAAGAAGCTAATGATGCCTTAATCGCACCAAATGATTGCTAGGCTGGAATGGTGATAATGGAATTGGTGGAATTAGAACCCCAATTACTGAGAGTAACAATATGAATGTGAACTTGGTATCAGAATCAATACCCTTAAATTATGTTTCTCAAGGAAATTGTGATTCTCATGTACAAGAGCATGAGAGGGGAAGACAAGGAATTGGGTTGGAGATTAATAATTTCAATGGGATGTCTATATTAGAACCAACTCCACAAAATTATAATCATCAATTACAAAATCATGGGAATTATAATTCTCAAGTAGAAGACCATGGGAAGGAAAGACATTGGAGAGATTCTCAAAATGTCATCAATAGTGTTCTTTATCAGCATTTCTATTTTGGAGGTAAATTCATGTATTTCATGTTTTGTTTTTGTTTTTGCTTTTGTTTTGATCCACTCCTTCCTTCCTTCGCAATGCCCTTTTTGAGTGAATTTGGTATTTTTTTCATACTTGGGCTTCGAGAATTTAGGGAAAAATACTAACTTTGTCTAAGGCTTTTCATCAAAAGAACAACTGAGATGAGAGGATAGTCCCTAGGGATTCTCAAATGAGAAACTTTACCAATACATAGGAATCTAAAAGTCTGGGAATATAAGAGATTTTCTCTAATTAAGAAAAAAAGCTAAGTCCACCAACTATGGGTTGGTCAGATGGCCATGACCCCATGGAGATCTTGAGTTCGAATCCCTGGATGCATGTGAGGGAGGGGACTACACATGCCCTGAGGATTAATCAGATGCTTTAAGAGGCTTGAATAGTCTGACTTTGAAGTGGGCAACCTGCTTCAAAATTTCGGTAGAACCCTCTTTGCATCATGACACATTGTTTTTTTTGTATTTATTTCACAACCCTACTTTTTTATTATCAATATTTGGATTACCTCCTTAGGCAAGCCATGTGAAAATTTTGAAACGGGTTGCCCGCTTCAAAGTTTTTTCCAGGCTCGAATACCTTGGTTCCAAAAAATTTAGAGCACCTGAATGATGTCGATCTAGGTAAGATTTTTCAATTATCTGATGATGATGACATTATAATTTATAAAAATAAAAATAAAAATAAATCTAATGGTTACAAATCAGTAATTGAGCAGATCTCTTCTCTATGCAGGTTTGCCAAGGGTGGAGTAAACATGGTTGGGCCAAGCATTGGTGGACAAAACATTCGTGGGAGCCATCACCCCAATGACTCCAATCTAGGTATGATTATTCAATCCTTGGGCTTGATGGTGCGCGCGCACACACACACACACACAAATGAGCTGAATGAGGATCATCTTTTTTTTCTTGGGTCCACTGTCTGATGAATATCACTCGTATCTCAAGAAAAATAACAGTTTTTGGTTTTTTCCACACTCGATTACGACTTCGAGTGTTATGTCAGGCTATTTTAGATATGTAACCATTTTCACATTTGGACCTAAAGCCCACCCTCCCATCTACCCATATGGATCTAAAGCCCATTATAAAAATAAAAGAATCTTATCTAATGGCTATAAATCACTAATGGAGCTGATCTTTTATTTATGCAGATTTACCAAGGATGGACCAATCATTCATGGGTGTGCCAAGCATTGGTGGACCAAATATTCATGGGAGCAAGCAGCCAAACTTCGCCAATCAAGGTATGATTATTCAGTCCTTGGGCTAGATGGTCCACACAAAACAATATATATGAGTAGCAATTTTTTTGCTTTTGGTCCATGTGACAATGAATGTCAGCTCACAATTTGGTGGACCAACACACTAAAAATTAACTTGATTAGAGATTTTTTCCTACTTAATGGGCTAGGATTTTTTTGGATGGGCCTTCTAAATAGGCGTGTGGGTTGGTTGCAAGCCAGCCATGAAAATTTTCACAATCCAACAGCTTGAATCAACCAATCAAGTTTTTTTTTTTTTTTTGGGTATAGGTCATGGTTTCAAAACTTGTCCAGACTGAGACATATCTTCTGAGTCGTCTTGGTATCACCCAACAACGAGACGGGCGGACAAGTCAATGTATTAGACAAGATTTAAAACCCACATTCATTTTTCTCATTGTTGAATGAGACGTCTCAAATGTATCAGAAAACTTGTCGAAGATGACTCGGTCTCTTTCATGGACAAGACGAGACATCAAAACGATTTTTAAAACCATGGTATAGGTTCATGCATAGAGAGATGAATATTGATGATAGGTGGGACTAGAAGAAGAAGAATGTGCAACATGGGAAAATTTTGGTGACCTGTGAATAAGGTTCCTCTATTAATAAGAACTAGAAGGTGGCATGTGCAAACGCACATTTATCTAAAGGGCATATTTGTAATTTAAAAATTAATTAAAGGGTGATTTTGAAGATTACATAAATATTTTTGTAATTTCGAAAACTAACCAAGGTGGTGTTGGGACATGCAATTGTAGTTTTCTTGGTTTATGACCAAAATGACTCCGATTATATTAAGTTTAAATGTTTAGGTAGGGGGGGGGGGTGCAGTTTTAGAATCTAAATTTTGTTGTCCAACCACTTTCTACTCTACCTTCTCTCATTATAATAGCAATGATTAGAATTCTTAGTAGGAGATTAAACAAACAAAAAGAAAAAGAATAAAAAAAAAAGCTTTTTCTCCTACCATAAAACAAACTCTTCTTCATGCTGAGAGGGCTACTTTTGTGGCCCTACCCACCGATATGGACATAAAACCATTTATAAAAAATTAACAATGACCAATCAATGGCTAGAAATCACTAATTGAGCTGATCTTATCTTTGCAGATTTACAAAGGGTGGACCAAGCTTCCATGGGTGGGCCAGACGTTCGTGGAGCACCAATCAAGGTAAGATTATTCAACCCCTGTTAGATGGTCCACACCCCAGAAAATTATCTGAAATTGCAGTATTTTTCACCTTTGGGACCCACGGACTGATGAATGTTGGCCCACAATTTGGTGGTCTTACGCAACAAGAACTGACTTTGTTGTGCGAAGTGTAACAAGAGTAAAGATAAAAACAAAACAAACTACAAAATTCACGTGATTCAACAAATTACCTACCTCCAGAGAGGAGAAGGTGAAAAATCCACTATCAACAATAAAGATTACATACTCCTTGTCCACAACCACAAGGAATCCCATAGGGCAAAAACATAAAGAAATCTTACTCGAAAATACAATATATACAACAAAAAAATTGTTTCAAAGGTGCTGCCCCCAAACCCACTCCGCATCGGGAAAGATCTCTTGTGATACTACCTTGCCTCTTGAAGTCCAACCCCAATAAGAATACTAGACATCTCACAACAAACTTTATTAGTGATTTCTATTGAATGGGTTACAAAATTATTTTTATTGATAAGCTCTATAAATAGGCTTGTAGGTGGGTTCCAAGCATATTATGAAAAATTCTCAAATCCAATTAGCTAGAATCAACCAATCGAGCAGAAATGGAGTGTTAATCATTGATTTTCAGTGGGCCTACAAGATTGTGCCACATGTTAAAAATCCGGGCCTTCGGAACGAATCCTTTTCCTCCATTTAGAAGCATTAGAATTCATATTAGGAGATGGAAAATGTTTTACTCCATTAGTAAAACAAAAACTCCTTACATGTAGATAGGGGTTGTTATGTGCATAAATTTGTTAATTTTTTTAGATTCAAAGCTTTAATCACATTTTCTCCTTCTCTTTTCAATGTTTGTAGATCAATACAGCCAGATGAATGGAAATGACAACAGAAAATTATGGGACAAAGGAATGTGATCGTTGCTCACAAAAGACAACTATGCAACTGATGAAATCTTATGATTTGCGGATGGGCAATCATGCATGAAATTAAGTAGCATTGTTTTAGTATTTTATTATGCAAATATCAAGTTTGATACTCTTGAAACATTTTTGGAGATTCGATACAGGTATTAATTCACAAAACTTACAATTTAATTTCCTATCCTAAATTGTTGGGACATTCAAACAGTTAAAATTCTTGTGTTGTAAGATTATAAAATATAGATAAAAAAGAAGGTGAAATAAAATACCCAAAAATAAGTAACTTATAAATACCGATCGGATGTAATTCTAGATTAGAACAAAGCGAGGCTTGTATTTGATATTGTAGCCTTAAGACAAATTCCGTCCCCATAATGTGCTGACAGTCTCTCTTCACATGTGTACAAGAAAACACTCCAAGTGTACACGTACAAAAAACTTGTATTGTGATTGTATTTTGAAGGACACAAAAAATCTCAAGAAAAACAAAGGACACGAAGCAAAAAAAACTCGAAAAATTTGATGAAGCAAACTAGGGAATAGATGAGAATTTACAGAGTTAGAACCAAGACTACCATGATTGGTGAAAATGTCCATTTGAAGTGGCTATTCGAAAACACACCCATGTCTATAGAAAACTCCCTTTGGTTGTGACTATTTCGATTGCATCCCTCTGCATGCCTTGACCGCGAATATGCGCCTGGTTAATTGATTTATGGAGTATGGGGACCAAATTATGGACTTACATATATCTCACCTACATTCATTGCACAATGTGAGAGGTTCCATATAAGAGTTACATTATTTCTTTATTTCTATTTGATGTGGGACTAAAGACATTTACAATACCACTTCCACCATCTTTTGAGATAAATCCCATATTTCTCCAACACAAAAAAATTTATTCTCTAAATTGGGCATGATGGAAACATGATTCCTTATGTCGACCTCAGTAATTAGGATAAGATACATAAGGGAGCAGTGATTGTTATGGTCATGACCAACTTTGTGTTATTTGACAGATTTGTAAGTTTTAAATTAAGTTTATATGTTTATACATAATAATATAACTTAACATCCATGTTACTAAAGCATCTAAACTTATTTCTAAAAATACTAAAATTATATTTATGAAAACAAGATACACCCCATGAATCCTCGCAGTAAACACAGACAATGTCAACATGCAGGGTTTGAAGTAACGCTTGCCACAATGGGAAGCTATTCTAGAGGAAAGAGGAAATTTTGAAACAAAAACAATGATGGGCGTTTGGTTTCGGTTATTAGATTCTCAAGATCAGACTATTGATAATGATTTCTAGACCCGAGAATGTTGTTTGGATATAGTACGGTTATGAATTATGATATAAGAGCATAAAAACCTGTAATTTCAGCCTAAAAATGCAAGAAATTTTTTTAATATCCAAAATAGAGATTTTATCTGATCTCTAATCATGGGATAACCATTTATATATCCCATATCTTTTATAACAAAGAAATCTCCAACCTAGGAGGAAATATTGTGAATCAAACTTAGGGTTTTCATATAATACGGTAGCTCTACATTTTAAAATTTGATATATTTACATAATTATGATTAATCAATAACAATTATGAATCATACGCATATGCCAACTAGCTTAATTCTAGTCCTTATGTTCAATTTTTGTGAGAGAGTACTGATTTTCTAACTAAAAAGTCTTCGCTCGGCTGATGTGGCATGGTCTTAGAACCATAGATCTTTTTTCTCAGGATACACAACTAATCAAGTGAAGACTTTCTAATTAGAAAATCATTATTCTTAAAAATAAATTTATATAATTAAAATTAAGCATATTTGGATGAGAATTATACCTATCCTCTTTTATGTTATTTATTTGTCCGTGCCAACTAAGTTAGTTGGTAAAGTTTATTGGATTAACAATAATGTTATGCTTTTGCGATTCAACCTGACAGGGTGACTCAAATGACATGTACCCTGCAAGTATCGTAGATTTTTTCTCGGGATATACAATTACACATTCTCATAAAACATGTGTAATTATATATCTCGAGAAAAAAAAATCCACGATTCTTCCACCTGCCACGTTAGTGCTGTCAGGTTGAGTTATTAAATCAGCACTCTTAACAATATCACATACCCAAGTTCTAATTTCTAAGCACAGACACTGACACATACATTGATCTCATTAAAAATCGGTTTATAAATAATAAAAATATAAATAAATTACGTTTTTAGTTCAAAAATGAACTTGGTGGCCGTTCCCTTTATAAATTCGTGCGGTCAACTGGTCGAAACTCTCTTCCTTATATTTAATGATTTAATTTTATTAAGTCCAACCTAAATGAGAGAAAAAAAAAAAATCGTTGAATAATCTGCCGCTGAAGATAGAATGGGAATGGGGCCTCCAACGAATCCAGACAAAGAACGTTGGATTGGCGTCGTCCGCAAGAAAAAAAAAATGGAAGATCTCATCCATGAGGTCACTCTGCCCAGGTCACCCAACAACTTGGTTCCCTGAATCTATCACCAAAGTGAACGATTAACTGAATGCCCATTAGATTCATAATAAACTACAATAATGCCCTTAATGGTCATTGTTTTGGTAGTGACAAAGTTCTCCCCATATTTTAAAAACGAACACATATAAGACAAAATAATTCGGCTATGATGTGAGTAGTCCTTATTAATTTATGGGGTGCTTTTATAATTACCCTTCTTTCAATCAGGGATTTAATCCCAGACTTATTGACATTTGACAAAGCTTTAAAATTTTATTTTTATATTTTTTTAATAAATTTTTTTGTAATTGTGTTTAATATTATGTTAAGTAACAATATATTATTATTTTTTCTCAATTATTTTTTCTTCAAAATTTTCCCTTGCTGAACTTTCTCAAGTATCACACGTGTTATGAACATAGTTTTAAAACTCAAGTGTTCGATCTTGTCTGGTTCTCAACGAATACCGAGTTGACTTGCCCGAGTCATTTCTTGTAGGATGAGATAAATCATTTAACTCCATTTAAAATTATATATATAAATATATTTACATTGTTTTTATAAAAATATATTGGATTAGAAGATACTTAATAACAAGATCATATTTTATTAAAAAGATAAACATTTAAGTCATTAAACAAATAATCATTTTAACAGAAATTAGAAAAATGTAGTTGACTCAGATGAATTTTGTTAACTTGATTGATATATAGAAAATATTAAGTAAGTCATATTGAATCTTGAAAGAGTCAATGTGAAGGATGATTCACATATAAAATTCTACTAATTCACAAACTATATTAAGATGATTCGAACGACCAGATCCTAATTAATTGATTAACAAGCACATCAACATTTTATCAACACCAACACTACAGTGACACAAATGACATGGTGGCGGGTACATAACCATAAATGCTTTATTATTCGTGAAAAAACATATATGATTATGCGCACGCTACCATGTCATTGTGTCACCGTGTTCCTGTTTGTGTTGGGGTCACCCCAACACGACTCTTACCAAGTATAATTACGTGAACACACTCTATAGAATGAAGGGTATTTTTGAAATATTATAGAAAACTTAGGTCAAAGTGGTGGAGCAGTCAACGGATAATTGAAAATTTTGGTCTTCAGTCTTCAGCCATGTTTCCTCTCACCTTCGTTTCTTACGTGCACCCAAAACTGCTCCCTCTATTCTCTACTACAATTCTCATAAATACGACCACCAAACCACCTTATGCAAAGCTCATAGTGACCATGTTTCCTTCGTTGCAAGGCTCATCGACCTTGAGGGAACTCCATGAAACTAATGAACTACCTCTCAATGAGAATGACTCACAGGACATGGTCCTATATGATGTCCTACAAGAAGCCATGAGCATCAACAACTCATTTTCTTCCTTGAGAGATCCAATTCGACATCGAAAAGGTCCAGAGCCAACACGACAAATTCGAAAGAAGCATTATATAGGTGTTAGATACCGTCCTTGGGGTAAATATGCAGCCGAGATCCGTGACTCATCGCAACGACGTGGGGTACGTTTATGGCTTGGTACATTTGAGACGGCTGAAGAGGCTGCATTGGCATATGACAAGGCAGCATTTAGAATTCGAGGCACTAAAGCTGTACTCAACTTCCCTGCCACTTCGAGTGAAAGATTTGCGCCGAATTCGAATTTGGGAGAGTTGAATAAAGAGGGATTAAGGTCGATTGCAGGTTTTGGTGGGGCTTTGAAGATGAAAGACGACCAATTAATATGAATCAGACGGTTGTACGTTTGTGGAGTTGCAAGATTTGGGGACAGCCTACTTGGAGAAGTTGTTAGAGTTCTCAGAGGAGGAAAGTTTCTAGTTCTCCCATGGAAGAACAAATATTCAAATTTAATCTTTTTATGGGTATTGTTTTAGTGATTCAATATGTAAGAGCATCAATTGAGACTATAGTTTTTACTTATCTAGTCAGGCCAATATTTACTAAAAACACGTCTCCACAAAGTTGTAAGATCAATGAGAAATTTTTTAGAACCAGCCCATCTTTTTTATGGAATCAACTCAGCTCATCGACTTAGCCAAGTCGATTTAAAATACAAGTTGGATATACTCATATCTGACCCGAACCCGACCCATTTTAAGCATTACAAGAAAGTGATATATGACGTACAATCTTAAGGTCACTCCAACACGATTCTTTCATAATACAATTTTAGAGGCTTAATTTACAAAAAGGCTAAAGAATCATCATCATCATTACTTTATCCCAAACGTCTAGTTTGCAACGCTAAAATTAAGGGATTTTGTTATTACAGTAATCCAACCAGTTGTAGGTTGGAATCTAAATGTCCCCAAGTTTGATATAAGAATATAAATTAAATTAAATTCCGTGCAATGACCATGAATCAAAATAAAATTATTGACATTATATGTCACCTAAGTGGGATCTAGGAGCAAATGGGACTCTATTATCCTAGAATTCGATGGAAATATTTTTTGAATAATATTCTTTAAAATTTCTACAGCTATCTAAACATTATTAAAATTAGAGTCGTTCTAAATTGACTTTCTTGAACATTGCGTTCAACACTGAGCTGATGTGGTAATGTCAAGAGAACCATATAATGTTTCCCTTGAGATACAAGGAAACAAATCTATGATTTTCTGCACACTGCTACATCTGCATCATGTTGAACATAGTGTCTAAGGAAAAAATCTATGGTTCTCTACACATTGTAAAAATCATCAATCTCAAAATTTGAACATATATCATTGAGAATGATGATTCAAATTGTTGAGATCCAGGATTCAAAAGTTGATTTAAACAATTTAATTAATCAATTTTGACAATTTGAATCATCAATATCGTTGGTTTGTGTTGGCCATTTTAGAGTGTGAGGTGATATTAATAAAAAAAGACTTTTAGTAACTGGTTTGTAACATGAGATCAATCTCTCTCTCTCTCTCCCTTTTGGCTAACCCTTGTCTGTAAAAACTTAATGTTTTGACGAATATTTGCGATAGCAAATGTTTTGAAAATAATGGCATACCCTTGACCTTGGTATTACTAATAGACGAATGAAAATTGACTGGGCCTAAAAATCCATGATAATGGCATCAACATGGTCATCATCCACCTCATTATCATCTTCATCATCAAAGGCTAATTTAAAATAAAGGGCTTTTAGGTTATTTTTCATTTTTTTATGAGAGAAGACTGGAATCAAGGGTATATCATCTATGTTAAGACATCATGGCATTTCAAATATTCTCCAAAAGATTAAGCGGCAATGTCTTTTCTCCCCGAGTTCAATGTAATTTGAACAAGGCAAGGGACCTTGACACCCCGCCCCTCAAAGAGAATTCTGTAGAACTTCATGTACTTTTATTCTTTTTTCCTTTTGATGATCTTGATAGGCGAAACTCAAAAACATAAAAATGACCATCAATGCCAAGGTTATGGAAGGGTCATTCATGGAGGTATTCTTTGAAATATTGTGCACTTGAGGAAAATTGCACTCTTTTATCTCCAATTGTCTTCTAAAAAGTGTACAAATAGAAGTCTATTTCAAGGTAAATGGGACCACGTTTGAAGTACCAAAATTCAGTCAAAATCTCCTTTTAGAAGCTCCCAAGCTCCAAAAATTATGTTTATTTATTTTTCCAACCATTCTAAGAGTCAAGAACGAGAAGAAGATTAGAAAAAAGGAGAAAAGAAGATCAAGGTACAATAAACACTTTATTTTCTATTTTTTTGTATTTGTTATATCCTCAAGCCCCCTTTTACGGTTTTACCTTCTTCCCATCTTTATTTTATGCACTTTAAAGTTTCTTATAATGTAATGTGATTTTTTCTTTTCTTTTCAAAGGCAGAAGGTTGAAGTTATCTTTCCTTTCTAAGTGCACAATAAACTTACTTTAACGTATTTAGAACTCTTTGGAAATCAACATTTTAGGAAAAATATTAACATGGATTTAAAACAACTTAAAAATCAACATTTTAGAGAGACTAATCTTACTAGCTTCTAAGATTTCAAATCTTAGTAAAGGTCCTTGAGCTCACCTTGTGGCATCCAAAAGCATGAACTGATGCCATAAGTAGGGTTGGCAATGATCTGACTTTTATTCAAAATCTAATCCAAAAAAATAGGATTCGGATTTAAGTTTAAATTTTTTCGATCGGATTTGGATGCAAAAATAAATTTTCAGATCCCTAGTCCGAACCAATAAAAACCCGATCTGATATAAATTCTCATTTTTTTTATTATAAAATATCATATATAAACTACCGTTTTATCCCTATCTCTTTTGATTTTAGGGTTTGGATTTTTCCATCGTCCCCAACAAGACCACGAGGCATGGCATTCTCTTTCTCTTTCTCACGCGCACTCTTACTCGACTTGTCTATGTCGATCTCTCTCTCTCTCTCTCTCTCTCTCTCACACACACACACACACACACAACACATTATTTGTGAGTGTCTCAAATATTCAAGGATGCCCCTTTTCAATCTATTTGCAGTATTTTTATATGCAATTACTTCGATTTCTGGTGTGAAAAAGTTGATTGCCAACAAGACTCCATAAAAGTTGAAACTCCATAGTATATTTGTGAGTTATTCGCCTTCGATTTCTTCTGCCATGAAAGCTTCGATTTCTTCTGTCATGAAAGCTTCAATTTTAATCGGTTCGGATTTGGTTAAAATTTTCAATGATCCGATCTAGATTATGGATTAAAAAATTCAGATCGGTGTCGATTTATTATTGATCCGATACTGATCCAATCCATTGCCAGCCCTAACCATAGGATTGTAGAGGAAAAAAAATTCTATGAACTTTGGCGAAACTTTTTTTAATATAAAGTTATTTTCACCATTGAATTTCTATTTTAAATTTGAGGGATCGGTAGTGATCCGCTTTCAAAACCTTAGATTAAGCCCAACAATGAGTTGATTTTTTGAAATCTTTAGGGCTGTGGTGTTGGTATGCTAATGTGTTTTTACCGTATATAAATCATCTGGGCAAAACGACCCTTAGTGAGATTTAAAATAAAATTTTACAAAATTAGTAAAGAAAGTGTTTTTACGGTTTATAAATAATAAATCATCCGTTTGAAGCTAGTTTAAAAAAGGAAAATGCATTAGAGCATTGAGCGACATGTGTACCATATATCACTACGCATTACTATCGACATTTTGAGATAAAGAGATTCTTTTTTTGCACGTTCTTCAGTCAGTATCATAAAAGAAAATATGGAGGGACAGGATCCATTTGTTTTGTCATTGGTCAAGGGTACTTGTTCCATAATCACTCAACCAGATGAATAATGGCACGCACTTTTTAAATAACTGGATTTTGGGTCGGATCCTATCGATTCAAGTTTGAATTGATGGATACAAGCAAGTCAAATCTTAAATTATAGAACCGTGATAATATATATATATATAACTCGCCAAGTGACATACTCAATCGCCTTTCTAACGTGATTAGTTCATGAGTCTTAAATCTGTACGCCTAGGGATACATGATTGCATCTTCCCATAAAAAAATGTATCCTGAGAGAGTCATGTACAGATCTACGATTCCCAAACTTATTCACATCAGGGAGTCGATCGAGTGTGCCACCTGGCGAGTCATATTATCAGGACTCTATATCATAAATGCCTAATAAGATTTAAAAATAATAATTTTTTATATTATAAATTGAATTAGTAAATGATAAAATTATAAGGCCTTAATTATATAGTTAGAAACAAAAATCCTACCTTCCTTCAAGTTGGGTCGCGTGGAATTTTTTGGTTGTCTTCTTTAGTTTTCTCCTTTGTTTATTTTCAATTTAGGAAAAGAATAGTTTGAGTTAGAAAAAAAATTGCATACCACGAATTTGAGTTTTCAACTTTTATAATGTAATTTATTGGGATATTTACTAAAAAGTGATCAAGTTTTGATGAATTTAGGATTTTCATTTTTACTATTAAAATGTGAATGGTAACGAATTAGTTACTTCAAACCTGCAAAATTGTTACTTCAAAACATCCAAATTTGTTACTATTCACATTTTGATAATTAAAATGAACAATGAGCCGAAATCGTAAATTCTTCAAATTCAACTCACGAAATGGTAAGTCACCATAATTTATTTATGTTTTGTATGTATTATCTCAATGGGTCATGGTTGATATAGAATGATATGATAAGTTATCAAATAAAATCTTTAACAAAACCGAAATCCTAAGTGACCGATTCATAGTGGATCAGATTTCATGTTCAATCCGATCCATTGAGAGCCCTACTCTTTAGTTAGTTTTATATAAGTGAGAAGAGTTGGCTCACCAACCAATGGAACCAACCAGTAAAGTAAGGTAGACACTTAGATATCTGAATCCAAAGAATGGCCTAACTTACTTCCATCAAAATGTAGCCCTTTAATACATGGCCCCACTACATGGACAGCTCAAAATCCTATAAGAGTCATAGAAGTCTTCCAATTCATCCAACTTGCATTCCTCTTTTCCTCTTAATTATAGCCATTATGGGTTCTTTCTGCCCAAACACCCTCACCTTACTTCTCCTCCTCATGGTTGTAGTGTCTCTCCCTTCCCCTAGAGTTAAAGCTCAAACGATAATGAGCCAAACCAGTCCAAGTCGTTCGGTTTCGGCTATTTTGATTTTTGGCGACTCAACCGTCGACCCGGGTAACAATAACAACATACCTGAAGCCATTGTTAAGGCCAATTTTCCTCCATATGGGAAGGATCTACCAGACCATGTGCCGACCGGACGGTTTACGAATGGAAAGCTTGTAACGGACTTTATTGGTAAGCGTGATCTCTCTATCATTAATTTGCATGTAAAATGAACCGGAACGGTTCGAACACGGATTTTATGATTGGTTTTGGTTGATTTGTGATGTGTGGACTGTGGAGTGCAGCTTCGTACATGGGTGTGAAAGAGTACGTGCCGCCGTACTTGGACGATACGCTTAGCTTTGAAGATCTCCTGACTGGTGTCAGTTTCGCCTCCTCTGGTTCGGGATCTGACCCACTTACGGCACAAATGAGTGTCTCTCTCTCTCTTGATTTGAGCTATCCATCCATCTCTTAGAGATTGAATATCCCTTATCATTTAGTAGTCTAAAATCAATAATAATAAATAAGGCATGGGATAGTTGACTCATATGAAAACACAGAAAATCATGTCAATTAAAACGTATTCAACTGTTTAATTTATCCTAGGGATACATATCATATCTTTTATTTTTATTATTATTATTTATTTTTTTTTTTAATTTTTTTTTTGTTGTTTTAATGGTTGGGATTTTGTATTTTTCATGAATCACCTCATTGGCTGATATCAACTCAACATATAACATTTCACTATAGTGAATCTAATTTTTTAATTATTGCATCCCAATTACTAAAATTATGTATCACATCAAATCTGTTAGAATTAATTGAATTTTCCTAGGAAAGTAAAAGAATTCCCTCACGAATTATAAAAAGGGAAAAGTATTGCATAATTGACGTTGATGACACTTATCTCCTTCACTTCCTCAATGTTTATTGGGGCTTTATCATTTCTCATTCACTTTTTTTTTTTTAAATAGGATTGGGATGCTATAATTTTGTAAGATGATAAATATCTCATCGATCTATAATTTTTGTGGGGTCTACTTTATTATCTTTACTCTTTACTTTTTTTAAATTTATTATATTTTCTCTTTTATCCTTTTAATTCCTCTTATTATTTTTCATCATTTATTTCTTAATCTCAATTTTTTTAATAATAACATTTCAATTTTATTTTATTTTTTAACTTTTACCTCTTAACTCCGGAGAAGTTGCTTGTGTCGTAAACACATGCGAACTCTAGTTATTTATAATGATGAAATATGATTCATATTATAAGATAAACAAAAACAAGGTGCAATGATGTTTAAATATGCAGCTTGACAAGCAACAACAACCATAGCATGAACACAAGCACTTGAATTTTCTTGGTGATTGGATTAAATATTTTATTGAAATGTTGTATTTAATATTTGTGTCAAAATGAAACAAATAAAAAGTTTTTCTATTTAATATGTTTATAAAATTAAAAAGATAAAGAGAGCTTATATTGCGATGCCAACTTTTACTAGCAACACCTAAGATGTGCATTAGTTCTGGTGATATGCATATGAATTGAGGTGCTGTTAGCAGTTTGGCAATAGAATCTCTCTAAATAAATGGGGTAAAACACTTTTTTGGTGCGGATCTATTATATATCATCTCCCATAGAATTTACAAACTAAGCTAACTGACACCTTCACATATGATATACTAGATTGGATTTCCATGTGATTTAGCCCTAAAGCTCATTTGATCACATCATCAATAATTCAACCGAGTTGTTCCAAAATTCATTGGTACATTAAAAGTTTAATGGTCATATTTAATGTTTCTTTTTTGAAAAATAAAAAAATCACGATAAATTGATGTGATAGATTTGGCATGTGCACAGAATCATAGATCTTTTTCTTCAAGATATGCAAGGAAAAAGATCCATGGTTCTATGCACATGCCACACCAACCGCGTCATCATTATGTAAGTTCTAGCATGCCATTGTATCATTACTCAAAAAAAAAAAAAGTATTATTATTTAAAATATTAAAAATTATTTTTGAATATTTAACAAGTTTAATATAATAAAGCATAGAGGTGATTTGAGACTAGGTGGACATGTCGTTTACTAAATTTTTTTCTACTTGATTTAATCATTTAGGGGGCGATTTCAATGGAGACACAGATCGAATACTTCAAAGAGTACAAGAAAAAATTAGAACTGGTAATGGGGAAGGAGAGAATGGAAGATCACATTAGTAAAGCAGCATTTGTGATTAGTTCTGGAACAAACGACTTCGTGGTCAATTACTTTGGTCCTCCAATCCAACGGAAGAGATATAACCTCCTAGATTATCAACAATTCGTGATCCAAAATACCCTCGAGTCCCTGCAGGTTTGGTTCTTACTTGCATGAGATATTTAACTAGCTAGGCTGTGTTTGGTAATAAGTTTAATATTGCACTCTAGGATACTAGCTGGGACAAGTCATTACCATGTCTACACTTGTAAATAGGGCTGTCAATGGGTCCAATCAGGCCCCTAATCTGTTCCGATAACTTTGGATAGATTAAGGATTTAGATTCCAATAAGACTCTAATCTAATAAGATATCGGATTTATTCTAGATCTACCATGTCCTGGTCTGATAGGAATCCAACTTGATGAAAAATTGGAAATTATATGGATTATATTATATAGTTTGTATGAATATATAAAGTTTATTTAGATTTTGTATATCAAATTTATTTTGGTTCAATCCACACCCCTATTGGGTTGGTTCCGATTCCATTCGAATTGGTCCCAAATCAACCCTGACCTAAACCGGACCAGACCCGTTGACAACCCACCTATAAATATGTACAATGTGCCAAACACACATCTTGATGTCAGTCCATAAGTGGTTTGGATTAACTGACCAGACACAGTGAATTTTTTTCATACGTGGCACCATGTGCATGATACTGACTCAAGAGATGTAGCTTTTATTGTATATATGTTGTGGTAGTTAATCATTATACCTATTACTAAAAGAGAGTTGATCCTGTCGCATCAACTTCGCATCAACTCTTTTTTACGACACCCTCTTTAATGAAATTGAATATGGTGCACAGAGGTCAGAGCCCAGAGAGAACCATTCTTTTCTCGTCCCCAAGGTTTAATTACATCAAATTATAAATATTTTAAAGATAAAATTACTTAATGCACCCTGCAAAGGGACTTCTTTCTAAATTCTCCGTACTTTTAAAATACCCACAGTACCATTTTCTCTAATCTTTCAGGTTATGTTCGGATTGAGAGAAATAGAGATGAGAGGAGAGAAGAGAAGAGAAAATAAATGAGTTTCTCTGTATTTCTCTTGTTTGGATTGTTATGTGGGGAGAGAAGAGAAAAGAATTAAAAGAGGAGAGGAGAGAAAAAAAAAGGTGAATTTTCTTTCTTTGTATAAGTGGAGAAAAGATAGAAATGAAAGAAAAATCCCTTTAAAATATTTTATACTTTCAACATTACCCTAGATCTTTTTTTAAAGATATTTTAAAATTTTAAAATTATCCCAAATTCCCTTTTGTCAATCTAAACATGATGGAGAGAAAGTGAGTTTTTCTTCACTACTCTTTCCTTCTCTTCTCTTAATAAGTTTCTCTTCACTCTACTTCTCTCAATCCAAACATTTAACATATATAAATGTTTCACTTCAATTGGGATAAGGACCCATTTCAACGATTTTGATGGTGTACAAGGAATGGAGAATGATGTATTTATAATTTCAAACATATAGATATAATTTTTGATATATTTTATCAATTTGGGACAATAAATAACAAACGTTGAATGATATACTCAAAATGTGAAGATTTAGTCGAACATTTTTATTTGAATATCTATTTCATCAATATAGTATATACATTTTTGTAACTTTGGGAAGATCTGTCCAATTTTGATCTTGAAAAGATAAAAATATCAAAATCGTTGAGATTGAAGTTGAATTATCAACAATTAAATTGTCGATGTCAACAATTTTGATTTTCAAGTTCAAACTCTTGGTAGAACTTTTCAAAAGACTCAAAATACATATATAATAATGGTGAAATATAAACTTACATAAAATATATTTCAAGTGGATCTCTCTAGTGTTGAGCTCGAAAAATATGAAAAAACAATTGAAAATTTCGAGGTTGATGATTCAAGTATCGACCTCGATGATTTTAATTTTTATATGTTTCGAACTCGAAAATTGATAGATTTTTCTAAAATATTAAGATTCATATATAACAATGGCAAGACAGACACGAATCAAACATTAAACTCTTATTGGAATTGGAGTTTGATAATCTAATTGTACTTTAATGTTTGATCTGAGTATTCAATTCACCATTATTATATATGTATTTTTAGTATTTCGGAAAGATTTATTGACCATCAACTCAAAAAAGGAAAACTTTAGACTGCTAAGATCGATGATCAAACATCCACATAGATAATTTAAAATTTCCATTCTTTCATTTTTTTTCAAGCTTGATATTGTATAGAGCTTCTTGTAATACCCAAAATGCACCTATTTTATGGGCAAATGGACACTCGGACCAAAGTTAAAGAGTTTGTCATAAGTTTGAATCCTGAGTGTCTCTAATTCTCACCAAACCCAGGGTACCTCAAAAGTTACTCTAATGTATGTTAGGACTCAATTATACTCCACATTTTGAGGCCTAAAAAGGTACAAAATGAAAATCATTATCATCATAAAAAAAACAAAAGATTTTAATTGTATATCGATGTAAATTGTGGCATATTTATGTCCTATGTAACCCATTGAGGCTTGAATGATAAAAAATTTCAAAGAATATAGGGTTGCAGTTATTCTATTGCACACTCAAAATCTAAAGAAACATGTGGGACATATTTGGGAATTAGCGAGCATCCTCCCTCTACGACTTGGTCAACAAATTTAAGGTTCTCCAAGATCTCTTGCCGACATTGGCATTGTTCTTCCAACTTTGACATTTTAAAGAGTAATGATTTTCTAACACCCATCTCCCCCTTTGACACACGCCCCGTATGCCCCCATCATAGAATAGTAGATCAATTGCCTTAGGATACATATAACCATAAATCTTTTTCTTCTGTATCCCAAGGCAAATGATCCACAATTCTCTGATGGGGGTATGTGTTCAGAGGGGGGTGTCATATTATCATGACTCCTTTTCAAAATTGCCCATGGAATGCATTTTATTATCTTATTTTTAGTTTAAAAGTAGATATTTTGATTACTGTAAAAGTATTGATAAAATCCAAAAATCTCAATGGCAGATTCTTAAAAGTATCATTACTTTTTATAAAATATTTATCATACAGACACCAAAAAACATTTAGTTATTGTAATTAAAGACAAGATAATATATGCATTTCAAGGAAATTTAGATATTAAATATTCGTCTTTTATTGAAAAAAGTCTTTTGAAATGCTATAAAAACTTTTACAGAAGTATTAATAAAAAATTTCATATTTACAAAATGTCCTTATATAAATATCAAAATACCCTTAATTTTTTTCAACAAAAAAATAAAATAATTATATATATTATTAAAAATGAAATATTAGAGGATGCTAACTTCTTAGTGAAGCATTGGACATTAATGATATCTAACCATTGACTTGAATATTTGGTATTGTTGGCTATATTTGCAGGCCCATGGGTTGGTAACAAGCCCGTTATAAGAATACTTTCCAATATTGCAATACTAGTTCTAAATTTTTTTTTCTCCACCCATCAAACTAAATTCCCATATACAATCACAGGATTTGTGGGACCTTGGAGCTCGAAGAATTGGAATTGTTGGGCTTCCACCGATAGGTTGCTTACCGATTGTCATCACCTTACATTCACAGAATGGTATTTTGCAACGAGACTGTGTAGATACCTATTTAATGGTGGCGCAAGAGTTCAATCAAAATCTCAAGGACGAGTTGGGATCCTTGCAGAAGAGCTTAGCAAAAAATGAGGGTCAAATTGTTTACGCTGACATATACCAACCCCTGATGGATATAATCCAAAGCCCAAACAAGTTCGGTGAGTCTCATAAACTAATTACATTTTGCCGAATTGGATAATAAGACGCGTCAAGCTCGTAATATGAGAATACTTACTGTTAATGGGTTGGGTTTGAGCCAAAAGATTTCGGTCTGTAACCTGGCTAAACAATCTTGGCTCTTTTTGCTTGGAAAAAAGGCAAATCACGACCCATTTTGTATTTAGAGTTCAGACCCAACATATAGTGGCATAGTGCCTATAAAGTCAGTCCAAGCCCAGGTATGCCTTGTGTTAGACCCATAGCTCCGTTGGTCTGACGTACTGCAAAGCAACTTGGAGGTCGTGGGTTCAAGTCCAGCCAAAAGTCAATCAATTATAAAACATGATTTTGTTGAATTTCTTGATGGTTGTCAAGCTTCTATGTACATTAGTCTAATAAGGAGATAAACACATACAAATGTACTTTTAAAACAAGAGTTCAAGCAAATAGTACATTTTTTTTTGGTCACCACAGGTTTTGATGAAGGGAGGAGTGGATGCTGTGGTTCGGGGCTACTTGAAGCAGGATACTTATGCAATCACAAGTCGTTGGTTTGTCCTGATGCATCCAAGTATGTTTTTTGGGATTCAGTCCACCCAACCGAGAAGACATACTACACGATCTTCGTTGACCTCCACGACACCATTGATCTCTTGGTGAAGATATAGATGAATACCTTCTTCTCCTATTTCCATGTTTTCCATGTTACACCTGATTGAATGATCCCATGTATCTGATTATTTAAAGTGTTTTTATTCTCACATAGATAGATGTGTTTTCTTCGAGATACAAGAAAAATGTATTTATGGACATGCACGCACCACCATATCAAAGTGTCCCCTGCTGAGGTCACTCCAGCACGGCTCTAAATAAAATCTCCCTTAACCTTGATACCAAAACAAATACTTGATAAAATAAGGGAATTTTTTTTAAAAATAAAAATACAACAGACAGGGTCTGCCAGAAAAATCTCTTCTAAGAAAAAATTGGTGTTGTAACAAATATTGTCTTGAATTATTATAAAACTTGGTGTGGCAACATAAATTCTCTTTATATATAAGAGAGTTGTTGTTGGCACCCCAACCTTTACTTATAACACACCATTTAAGTTGGGGGTGAACCTCCATTTTGTGTGCTGAAAATTACAAAATTCTGAGTTTAGAACACTGTTCATTTTAATTCCCAAAACTTGTATTCATCATTTTTATAAGCTACGAATTATTTGTAGATATACTAACGAATTCATTGATTATAAAAGTGATGAGTTCACTCAAATGCATGTTTTGGGGATTAAAATGTACAGTGTACCGAAATCGGAATTTGAACATTAGTTGTGCACATTTTGGGAAAAGTCCCTTTAGTTAGCTTAACTCATTTGGATGGGGGTATGGTTAATGTTTTGTATATTTTCGTCACAACACTCCATTCATATCGTCATCTTCATTGCAACTAGAAACATATGATAAGTTTATTCAAAACCATTTGGTAATGAATGGAGAAGCCCAAGAGCTTATAAGGCGAGAGACCAAGCAATGAGTGTCTGATGTGGGACTAAACTCAACACGCCCTAGTATACCATGATTAGTTTGGGGGTCCAACTCAAAACCAATTAATTGACAATAAGTGGAGAGGCTATGAGCTTATAAGGAGAGAGACAAAACAATGAACGTCCCATGTAGGATTAAACTCAATAACATCTTCTTCCCTCTTGTTCTTCCTCTCAAAGAAATAAATCAGATGCAGATAGAGATGGAGATGAATAGATCTTTTACTTCTTCAAAAACCCAAAAGTAGTCCATCTTTTCTAAAATTGAAAAATCAATATTTTCTTCAAAATCCCTATTGGTTCTTGAAGTTTGAAGGTTGAACAGGATAAGATCTCAAGCTTGAATAAAAGGGTAAAAATTCTTAAGGTAACTCTTGAATGCTGAACCATTTTTGGAGAGAAGCTGAAGGGGTTTTTGGTCAACCATGAAGCGGTGGAGAAGAGACCTAGGCTTGGGTCTAATGGATGTCTATATCACTAATTGGTGTGGTAAACATAATGGTGTGCAATAAGTAAAATTTGAGGGACAATAATATTTAATTGGGGTGTTATAAATAATTTAAGAAATTAGATATTCACCCTTACTTATTCTTTAAGGAATTTTCCCAAAATGTGCACCACTTATGTCCTAATTTTTGTTTTAGTATAATATACATTTTAATTCTGAAAGCATGTATTTCAAGTGAATTCATCACTTTTATAATCAATGAATTCACTGGTATATCCTCAAATTCGTAGATATTAAAAGTGACGAACTCATGAGTTCGTAGGTTAGAAAAAAGAAGAATTCATGTTTTGAGAATTAAAATGAGTGTGTAACTTCACCCTATTCTAAACAACTATGTTTTTTATTTTTAATTGGGATGTAATAAGCAAAAGTTAGGGTGCCAATAGCAGCTCTCAAGATTTTTCCCTTGTGCAGAAATACACAATGGAGATTCACCCATGTGCACAGGATCTATTTTCTCCATGTTGATGTTACACGTCATAAACTAACTTCATATGTTAGGTAACAAATACTATTAAAAGAAGTTTTTAATTGAACTTTTTTATACGACGTTTTGCTCCTTTTCTCTAATCATTCTTAGTGTCCCCTAAATCATCCATTAATAAATAACACAAAGTCTTCTTTAATTTGAGATGATTGAAGGTACCAAGCAATAAAGGAAGGAAAGAAAGCTACATAGTCTGCTATACCCCCATGTGGCTATGATTTGGGGACAAAGCAAAGAATGGTGGGGGCATGCAAAGAGTTCACATGGGTGGACATGATTCGATCTAACCCTCTTTCTTTCACAGCTCATCCCACAAATCCCACGAACCTACACCTCCCATTATATAAAGGGTTATCTTCCATGTATCTCTAATACAATCAAAAGAGATTATATATACACTATGGATTAATCGAATGGTCTACATGACATGTACAAATCAATATGGAGATCAACTCTTGTGTGATAATCATCATCAAAGTTTTGTTATAAAAATTTGGGCCCATTCGAACTAATTACGTTTTTCTATTCAATATTGTCTAAAGTTACATATTTTGGTATCACAAGTGTCGTGATGCCCACTCTTACCATCTCAATTGAAGTATCTTTATTTCTACATATAAAAGAAATCAAGGACCATGATAATTGTTATAAAACTCTCTTCCACTAATTCAAATATCTTAATATTTTCCCTTATATTAAACAGAATGCATGTGCAAATGAGACGTGGTTTGTACACGGTTGACATGACAAGAGCACAAATTCATAGATTTTTTTCTTCGGGATATACAAGGAAAAAGATCTACAGTTCTGTACCATTGCCACATCAACTGCGTACAAACCGTATATGATTTAGCGCATGCATTCAACATTAGTCATGAATAAATGAAGGAAAATGTTGGAATGACATAGGCTATTTACTGCGACTCTCACAAGTTTGATGTGAGATGTGCACATAATCATAGATGTATTTCCTCGCGATATGAGTAAAAATCATCTACAATTATATATGCATGTTCATGTCAGATTTGTGAGAATCACAGTAAATCTTGTGTCACCCCAACACGACTCATAAATGAAACAAGATTCATCTTAAGAAAAATGTAGTTTGACTATGTACGTTCAAAATCCCATTTGATAAAATCCCTTAAAAAATGGGCTTTCTTAAAAGTTAAAAAATCAATCAAAAGATCTAGTGGTGACCGTTTTATCGATCAAACGGTTTAAAATCATTCAGATATAAATTTAGTATATAGTTGAATTATATAGAAAAATATTCAAGTAAGTTACTTATTAGATTATTATAAGCTCCCTCCAGAAGACGGTCAGGTCGGCACGTGGCCACTGATTCCGCCAGTTATTAAACTACTGCGACTTTCCAGTGAAACCGTTGAGACCCAACCCACCTCCAGCTGTTGCTAGCTGTACCATTTTCTCATGTGACCCTCTCTCCAAAAACATCTGGGCCTCTCTCTCACTCTGTGTGCGAGAGAGAGAGAGAGAGAGATGTTGGGGCTCTCATTACTTTTAAACATTTCTTGTGTTTGAGAGTATAAGATTGTTAGAGTTGTTGTTTGGTTGTTTGGTTTATTTAATTCTCTTTCTATCCATCTCTCTTTGTATTTCACATTGTCTTATTTGGATAGATAGAAACTCAATTATACCTCCCTTGATCCTGAAATTAAGATCTTCTGAGTTTGAGAGTATAAGATTTGTTAGGTTTATTTAATTCTCTTTGTATGTATATCTTCACATTTTGTTATTTTAACAAATAGAATGGCTAAATTAACTCCCAAAATCCTTATAAAATTTATGGGTTTGAGAGAATAAGTTTTTTTTTTGACCTTGTTGTTTGGTTTATCTAATTCTCTTTATATCACTTCATATTCTGTTATTTGGATAGATAGAATGGGCCAATTACCTCCCAAAATCCCAAACATGAATCCAAATTGGTCTAATTTTCCTCACCAGAGGATACCTTCAATGGGGAATTTGACACCAAATATCACCCAACAAGCTTCATGGGTTGATGAATTCCTTGATTTCTCCTCGGCGAAGCGCAATGCACATCGAAGATCAGCCAGCGATTCAATCACCTTCCTTGAAGCTCCTATGGTCCAAGAAGGTCAGAGCTCTTTGGCCCAATTAAGACGTAGTAACAACCGATTTGATCGGATGGATGACGAGCAACTCATGTCTATGTTCTCGGATGATCCCTCTACACCGTCGGATCACAATAGCATTAATGAAGAAAAGACAACACTGTCGGATCATCAGCTGAAAAATGAATCAGGGGAGGTACAGAGCTCATGTAAGGCCGACCTCCCTCCACCTTGTACAGCTGGTGGCGACCCAATTATCGATCCCAAGAGGGTAAAGAGGTAAAAATTCATCGAAATTTAGATTGAATTGTGCTTTGTTAGTACTTAATTATCATTTGATCTTGTATTAGGATCCGAAGCTTGTCAAGAGGTAATAGTTCATCGAAATTGAGATTGAATTACGCATTATTAGTACTTAATTATTGTTCCATTTTGAAATAGGATCTTGGCAAACCGACAATCCGCTCAGAGGTCCAGAGTAAGGAAGCTACAATATATATCTGAGCTCGAACGGAGTGTAACCACATTACAGGTATAAAATTGATTGAAAATTATATTTTCTTTAGTGATTTCGCAAATTATTGTTGTTTCGAGTCTTATATGTACTTGTTTGACTTCTTATTAACATAAAATAAAGTCTGAAGTATCGGCATTGTCACCAAGAGTTGCATTTTTAGATCATCAACGTTTGGCTCTTAACTTTGACAACAGTGCTCTTAAGCAGAGAATTGCTGCGCTTGCTCAAGATAAGATTTTCAAAGATGGTATGTGCATATGTATTCTACCGAATATGATCGATAATTCTTACTGGGTTCATTTACTTTGTATCTAGAATTGTAAAATCTTGAAAACCTATATCTGTTGTGATAGTTTTTAGATTGATTTGTTAATATATTCTTGCAACAACTTCCTTAATTGATAAAAGAATCGTGATAATCTGACTTACCCACGTGGCATACTCAATTTACACCTTTGACGTGACATGTTTAGGGATTGTAGATCTGTAAGCCTCGGGATACACAACTACACTATTCCATAAAAAGTGTATCCTGAGGGAATTGTGTATCCAAGGAGTGCAGGTCTATGGTTCCTGAACATGTCACGTCAGGGATGTTGATTGAGTATGTCACGTGGGTAAGTCAGATCATCACGACTCTTCATAAAACCTTTTAAATCTAAGTTCGACTCAATTTGACTCTAGTCAACTTGGACCATTCAAATTAACATACATTAAATTTTATGAATATTTTGAAATTTAGAATGATTCAATTATATTTAAGTTTTTGTTTTCTATCAAAGATCAATAAATATAACGTATGACTCGAGGAGTTAAATATTAATCTTATTTGGTAAATTCCAAGTTGGATAAGAAATTTGTACATATCCTTGAGAAAAATGTTTTTAAAAGTAATGTGGTTTAAAGTAGGAAAAATGTTTAGAAAAAAAATGAAAAAACGGGGAGGAGGGCTTTTCTTGCATAAGCCAATATGTTTATTAAGGGTTATAACCTAATTAAGGCATCATGTTTTGCATACATGCAGCTCACCAAGAAGCATTGAAGAAGGAAGTAGAGAGATTAAGGCAAGTTTATCACCAACAAAATCTCAATAAGATGGGCAACACATCCACTAATACCCAAGGCTGTACGGACAAGGAGCAGATTCTCTACTGATATTATGAAGTATACTAACTTGTACATAAAGTGATATCCATCCTCCCCCCACCCATCTTTACATGTGCAGTTGGCCCTACCAGGCTGGAGGATAAGGAAAGTACACGTGGCATTTGATATCAGTGATGATTGGGTGGTGGGAAAATTCTTTAACTCCTAGTCTAGGGTCAGCATGTTTTTTTTTTTTTTCTTCTAATTTTCTCTTTTTATTTGTTTATTTATGATGTTTAAATTATTTTGAGGAGCAAAAGATGTGGTTTGTGGGGTTGTCTTGGGATGTATGAAAGGTTGAGTTGTCAGTGGAGGCATGGGAGTGTGTTTTATGTCTTGTTGTTGTACCTTATGTGTGTTTTTCTTTTTTTGCTTGGGAAGTAATAATGATACATATCTTTGTTTCTTCTCAAAAGTAGAAAAAGGAGAAATGGAGGGAGAGAAATCAAACTGAACTAATAGCAAAAACTCCAAAATTTGTACACGGAGATGTTTATAAAATTCTTTTCAAAAACCAAACTAGAGGAAAAGAAATTAAGCTGAAGTAATAGGATCTTGGTGAAGGTCTTTGGCATGGTTTTAAAACTCGTTTTGACATCTCGTCTCGTTCATGAACGGGACCGAGTTGTTGTTTCAAACGAATTTTTTGATACGTTTGAGTCGTCTCATTCAATAATAAGAAAAATGAATTGTGATTTTAAATCTCCTCTGATATATTTGACTTGTCTATACATCTCGTTGGTGGACGATACTAAGACGTATTGGACGAGTTGTTTCGGAGTTAGACGAGATTTAGAACCATGGTCTCTATCAAGGAGTAATAATGACAATGGCAATAGATGTCTTTATTCCAACTCTTCATTGTATTAGATTATAGAACAGTATTGGATAAATGTAGATGAGATATACCGAGTCACTTTTGATTTATTCCATTAAATGGGAAGATTGTATCTCATGATCTGGTAATATTTAAGTTTTTCTAAATAATAAATATTTAATTCTTCCTAGCTAAGTATCCTTACTATATTTTGGGTTTCTCTATAAAAATCCTATCATGACTCATGTAACGATCAACCGATTCAATTGAAATTACACATGTGGTTTGATATGTTGTTTGTCCAGGCCTACTTCAAATCTTCTAGTTTGAGTCTCAAATTTGTCCAGTCTTGATTCTCACGAATTTTTTAGAACAATTGTTATCATGCTTCTTCAGTTTATTGTATGAGTCACGATCCAGAAAGGTCACCCATTTGTATAGTAAAATACAATATCTACTTGGCACATTTTTATTAGAGATTAAATACATTGGGCTGCGTGCAACATAGAAAATGACTTGGTTAGGAGCCGATATAATGAGATTTGCCAAGAGGAACATATGAACTCAGATGAGGTGGAGTTAGCATAGGCCAGCCTCCATGTGTTGGAACTGTATTGGGCCTCTTTTCTATGGGCCCAAGTTGCCAAAGGTGTATTATTCCTAAATTATGAGCTCAATCCTTGTGATGTAAATAGTTCTCTCTATCTTCGTTCAATTGGAGCCAAGATGAAAATATATAGATAGGGTTTCAAAGTAAAATTAATGTGTGTAAAAAAGTAAATAATCTAATAAAGTGTTACTGCTATCTTTTAAATGGACACATGGAGAGGGACCATCATACGTGTAAAGGATGAGAAGGAAGAATCTTTTGACTCGACAAGCAAGGAAGAGGAGAGTCCAAATAGTGTAGAGACAACATGATCAATTATAGGATTATTGAGGGACATGGGTGGGTTCTTAGTTATTGTTTCATCTATCATGTGTCTCAATAGGGAATGGTTCATCATTTATTGATCAACTTATGGTGAAATTGATCTAATAGAAAACAATATAACTTTCTAAACTTGATGGTATGGGGACAATCATAATTGAGATCTGTGATGGATTTTGAGGAAATAAACATATGCTAGCCTTTATTTTTCATTTTTAATTTTTTTTCTTTTGCTTATCGTGGGTATCACAATTTTTTCCACGGTCACAAAACCCTGCCCTCTCTGAAAGTTCTACATGCAACTGGTTGAGTCGAGGGTAAATTGGACCTTGGAGGGTCCACAAACATATGCTAGGCTTGATTGGACGTGGCTTCGAAAAAAAAAGAAAAAAGGGCTTGTTTGAACATGAAGAAAAAATTAATCTTTTTTGGTATTGTAGGTGAGCTAGATTGTATACAGTTAGAGAGGATGGTCAAAACCCCACTCCCATAACTCAGATCTTGCCACATTATAGATCTCCCATTAAATGCACCAAGAAAAGGACTACCATTCATCTCTCTGCCCCCCCTCCCTCCCTCCCTCCCTCCCTCCCTCCCTCCCTATACACTTTTATCAAAACACAGTTTACTTAAAAAAAAAAAAAGCCTATGTTTCCTAAGCTTGGGTTATAGACTTCTACACTACGTCATATTTTACATAAAACGATGGACATAGTCGTCATAAGGGCAATTATAAAAACGATGTCATTTTTTCTGAATGACAGTTATCATTTGTCAACAAAGTGTTGTTAAAAACAACGGTTTTTCTTTATCGCAAGAAACGACGGGTTGAGACTGTCATTTTTTATGTCAAATTTAAATTTAATCAACAGCTTATAAATGACGATCATTATTTGTCTTTTTTTTTTTTTTTGTGAATTTTTTAACGACAACTGTTGTTTATTGTTTTTAATATTTTTCACCTGTGAGGAAAATGAAAAATTGCATTAGATAAAAAATCGAAATCTAACAAAATAAGTAAACCCAAAACAAATTACATTTGGTTTTAATCCAAATAGTTTTAGTTGAAGTCTAGGTTTATTACTAAAATAATAAAGCTCAAAGAATTAATTATCCTTTGTGCCAAGAACTCAAAGAAATCAAATGACACTATTTAAAGCACCACATTCCAATGTTTAAAATTGTTTCTTAAAAAGTAGCTTCTGCAACTTCACTTCACTTCACTTATAATTAGTGGAACCGCTAATTAAAGGTTCGGTGCTAGTCTTATCTACAGTTCTGAAGAAGCCTAAGTGAAGGATGAGTGCATGCCCATATTTGAAAATCCATATAAAACTAGATTGCTGAAAAAGTGTATATGATATTGATTGGAATTCCTTAGGTCTAAAAGCACCCAATCATGAAAAAATTTGTGGGATGTCAAACAATCTTAATCAAGTCAATTTGTAGTTTCTCATTAACAAACTCTAGCTTAGGAAGAGTCGAGTTTGAAGAAGTTATTTTCTATTATCTAATTTTCTTTTAAAAACTACAATATTATTGTCAAAACACAAAGATTTATGATCCAATGTTAAAATGCCAATGTCTTACTTGTGAATAATTGCCAATATTGGTAGAAGATCGCATTGGTGTCCTAGTAGAAAAATTAGGTTGTTGTAAAGTCTCATTCATCTTTCCTACCTCTTCTGCCAACTTATCTACTCTATTATGAAGGATTATCGTCTCATATGCTAAGGTTTGCTTGTAAAGAATTGAAGCATGCACGACAGTCTTGGAAACACCTATACCTATTCCTTAGACAATATCCTGACTATCAGGACTACAAAAATGTACAAAAAGTGTATAATATCAATTCCTGCTAATGAAATTATATCATATTTATTAATATCAATACCTACTACACGACATTATATCATAATTACAAAATATCCGGATCAAAATAATGCACATACCACATCCATGGGGTCATGGTCTAGAACATTATATTTACTAGAAGGGTCATTTGCAATCATTCTATTAATGGCTTCCTACAAATAATTAAGAAAATATAAAGACAAGAATAAATAAATACTACTAATAATAGATTTATGACAATAGACAATGTTTAATTGTTATACAAGTTTTCCTTTTGAACTAGACATGTTTTTCAACATCAAGTACCATTCATTCTAATTAAAGCGGAGAATGAAAAAGGAAAACCTTCCATCATGAATTTGAGCATTAGAAGGTAGAATCATAGGAATAAGACATTAAAGTATTAATAAACAAAGACCCATCAACAATCACATAACATCTACCAAAATCAACCCTCCTCTCAAAAAGAGAAAAAAAAAACCTTTATCAGAAAAACACAATTTCTCTTGCAAATAACCCAAACTCTAAGATTACTGCACAACCCTGAAGTTCAATCATTAAGACAAAAACAATGCTTATTGGTGTGATCATGGCAAACAGTTGATACAAGTATATATACTTCTTCTTCATGTGCTGGAGTATACTTCAGTTTAATATATATTTTTTTAAAGATTTTCAAAGAGAACTGTTGTGAAAAGATCTGCTACTGTCATGTACAGTTCAGACCAAGTTCAACCTCAAATTTCTCTAAAATTTTCCAAATAACTCAGTATTTTTATATTTTCCCTGAAATATTTTTTTAAGATAACTTCCACTGGAAATTGGTACCATATTAAAATAATTTTTCTAGATTTACTTACATATTGTTAAAGGACAGGGTGTTGGACAGATCTTTTCTGATTAGGCCAACGATTGGACTAACTTAAGGTCCTTTTTACACTGACTTAGGTGAATAAACAATTCCTGATCAAAAGTAGATCCCTTGTCGTAATTATTCTTTAGGATTTGCATTGATAACTTAATATTTGTTTGATGAGAAATAAAAATGAATATCGAATTTTCGAGTAAATTATGCTGAAGCAGCTACTTTCAAAGTAAGAAAGAAAAACGACGACTAAGATTAATTAAAACACACAAATCCACGCCACCCAGCCATAAAATGAAGCAAACCACATGACAATTAGCTTGGGCTATATGCTTCTATAAGAGAGAGAGAGAGAGAATGTGAAAAAAGTCCAAATTTGATGGCCCTAGGTTGTCAAATTTCATAAAATTCAACGGACTAAGGGGTCGAATTGGCATCGAATTTTTCATTGTCAAAATTTTTTTTTCGACGGGTTGAAACTATTAAATTAATGAAGGGTAGGAGAAATTCGACAGCTTTAAGCTGTCAAATTTGGGAACATCAAGAATTTCGACGGTCCTAGACTATTAAAATTTAGTTTATAAAATTCTTAGGCCTTGGCTTGTCAATTTTTTCTGTCGAATTTTTCAGTTTTCACGTAATGACTGAGAGAGAGAGAGAGAGAGAGAAATCTGAGAATCCGAATCCATGGAATCCAATAGGTTATACGTTGGAGCTCAATGGAGCTTCTATCAAAATGAAGATTTTGTTTCTAGGATTTTAATTTAAAGAGAAATTAATGCCAGCAGTCGGAAACATACTCTTCCTACACCAACGTTCGACAACCTACCCTAGGTAACGGTTAGAATTATTTTCCCTCCAAATAATGGGTATGTTGAGAGGAGTACTGATTTTTGGTATCGAAACTGCCCAGACTCAATTTTTTTTGAGAAATGAGTCTTGCATTGGAGACATAATTTTCAGCCTCCACTACACATAATGGCAGCTAGGAACAGATTGGTAGAGGGAAGGGTACTGCATTGAGTTGCTCTAATGTGGTTGGATGGGTAGAAGATGATAACATTTATGTGATTCTTCAATTTATTATTGGAAGAGTTAAAATATGTAATTTGGAAAGAAGTTCTAAGAAAGTGTGAGGGCCAATATACCTCAATGCTTATTCATAAAAAAGTAACAAATTTGTACTGGGAATCACCCCTTAGTGTCAAGAAGTCTTTACTTTTGTAGAATGGAAAATGGGAGGCTTAGGTTAAAAAAAAAAAAAAAAAAAAAAGGGAAAATGAGAGGACCGACTTTTTGGTTTGACTTTCAGTTGAGAGTGGAAACCATTTGCTATGGAACAAACAAAGGAAACATATGGAAAATGCGATTTTCCATGAAAATTAGAAATCCCAACCCTTTTTCATCGGTACTCAAATATACTCTTAATGTTCGAGATTCTCTTTTAGAAGGATAGGGTTTAAAATGGGTCAGATTTTAGCCAAAATCCGAGTGATCTGAATCCGAATTTAGTGGGTTTAGTTCCTTCAAGTATATCTGAATTGAAAAATGGGTCAGATATGGATTTATGTCCCTTAACCCAAGTTGGATTCGGGTTGGATACAAATTCATCCCTATATCCGAAAGATATATTACTTTGTATATTTTTATATTTTTCAAGGTATTTTTCTTCAACTACCAAGTGGTGGTTATAATGGCCAAGGCCTTCCACCCAAAAAAAGAGATCTTGAGTTCAAGTCATATTTTGATGTAATTTTAGAAATTTCCCTTGAAATAATCTTGAATGGTTTGAAATCATTTGATCATAATCAATTATTTCGGTTGGGTCAGATCTGGATATAGGTTTAGTGAAAGCAAAATGGTTTGTTTATGGTTTTAGCTAGCAGGATCTGAAAAAAAAAAAATTCAAAAATGGATATGGATATACTCATATCCGGGCCAAACTTGACCCGTTTTAAGCCCTATCGAAGGATTGTGCATTTGAAAGATTTTGTTCTAACCTTGGAAATTAAGAAGAACTTGGTACTGTGATTCCTCTTGAATAAGGATGGATTTCAATAGATATCGACAAGGGTGTAGCCAAGTAAGGACCATTGGGGGCTATAGCCCCCACTAAACTTTTTGAATTTTTTTTGTGATAAACCCCTACATTTGATAAATATTAGAGATACATCCTATGTTTTTGAAATTGAAGACCCGCAAGTCCCACTAAACTTAAAAAAGAGATTTACCTAGCATATCTAAGTTGCACTTTTATTTTAAAAACTCTCTCGGAGTTTTGACAACTCCAAGGAAACCTTATAGTTAGAGTATTTGATTATGTTATACTATATTAAGATGCTTCAAGAAGCAACAAATCATTATCTTAGTGTAGTTAGGATAAGATCTTGGAATTAGTTATGATGCAATGCATTAAGGTGTATTTAGTCGTACTGAATCAATTTGATATTGTAGTTAGGGTGGTTACATAAATACATGTACAAAGTTTTTATTTAATAATAAGAGTTGAAACCTGAGATCTAAAGATCTGGGTTATCCACTTTATTCAAACTCATTGGTTGACATGTTTAATAGGAAATCTTTCATGGTATCAGAGCCATGGCCGGTTTCAATCTTGCCATCAATCCTGTCATGCTCGTGGCTTCTTTTAACCCGTGTCTGGTGCGATTTCCACTAGATGACATCTAATGAGGATTTGATCGAACAAGTCAGAAACATCACTCCTAACACAATGATATCACATCATATTTCCAATTCTACCTTTGATCTTCCAAAAGATTTCATGTCTAGTGCTTTAAAAGGATCAAGTTCCAACATTATGTTTGATTTTAGGCTTCGTAAATCCCCATCCTTGCAATGTTGTCCCAGATTTACGATCAATAGTCTCTTTAAAGATTAAATTGTTTACAGGCTTTTCATCAAATAGCTTGTGCTCACAAATTTGTGGTAACAACCCCACTGTTAACAACCATTTAGCACAAAAGACCGATTTGATGGGGAAAGGCGCAACTATGAATATGAGATGGTCATGGCTCAAACTGAGGCACGATATTTGAGCATGTGACACCTAAGAGCGAAGGCGGGTAACATGATATTCAACACTCCCCTTCATACATAAGGGTGAAAAATTCTTTCAAGGAGACTCGAACCCTTGACCTATATGAACCTAGCACTTTGATACTATGTTAACAACCATTTACCTAAAAAAATAATGAAAAATTTGAGGTCTAACACAAAACCAATTAGCAATAAGTGGAGAGGCCCAAGAGCTTACAATAAGTGTTCAGTGTGGGACTAAACTCACATGCCCCCACATGTGTGGGTTAGACTAGGCCAAAGCACATGAAGATATGAGCTGGGTGATGTGGAGGAGAGAAAGGTCCGCTCTGATACCATGATATATTTGTGGTCCAACTCACAAGCAATCACAGTCACACATAATAATAGAACTTGTTTGATTAAGTTCTATTCTAGCTATTAGGGTGTGCTGCATAGTATGCCAAAGGCATCACCCTGATTCACCCAAAGACACCTTCACCATTCACCACAACCAGCATGATTTAAAACAAGGGACTTATTTCTCTACTATATTACTACCATTATTTTATTTTTTAAAAGGGGAAAAACAAACAAACAAAAAACTTCAAATTAGAGCTAAAACATTATTGACGACATAGATCAGCAATACTGTCATAATTTCCTAGAAAGAAACTCGGACCCTTGTCGATGTTTTAGTGGATCACTTCTCCACCGTTCGAACTTCCTTCCTTTAGTTTCTTCGATCCAGAACCCACGTCTTTCCCAGCAGAAGACTCATCGATCATTTCTTTGCCGTCCGAACTTTCTTCCTTTTGTTTCTTCAATCCAGAACCTACGTCTTTCTCAGCAGAAGACTCGTTGATCACTTCTTTGCTGTCCGAACTTTCTTCCTTTGGTTTCTTCAATCCAGCACCCATGTCTTTCCCAGCAGAAGACTTGTTGATCAGGGGAACAGCCTCGAGTGCCAAAATAACTGGAATGACTTTTAGAGGGACATTCTTTTTCAGTTTGACTGGCTTTGGTTTGTCGTCACCTTTGTTTCCACCATCCCCTTTTTTTATTGATTCTGCGATGGGCTTTATCAGGACAAATACATGCAGCACAATCTACGCTTTCGTACTCTTCATAAACCTGATTTTTGCTTGCTCCCTCCATTTCTCTCTCTCTCTCTCTCACAGAGGCAGACACCAAGGCCTAAGCTATATAATTTCCTTCAGGTAGGATGGAGGATTACTATTTTATCCAAGTAGGTTTGTGAGTTTTTCTTGGGTCATTTATTGTATTCTCTTTTGTGATTCATAGCCATAATTACCTGACTGTGAGCAGTTGGTTTTTAAGAAGATTAATTGTATTTAGACCGTATAATTAAAGTGTTAGCCGTTTTGCTTAATTTGGAAACTAAGGTAGTATGTGATAGTACTGTGTGCATTGTAGTTTCAGGTGAGTCGTCCGATTGGATCAATCGATAGCATTGATTTTGGTATTTGATTCATTAGAATTCATTGGAGTTTTCTTAAGGTGATTAAGTACACTATGACAAATTTTAACTAGTATATATTTGATGCCCAAATTAATTATATTATTAAATTGAGAGGATCATAGGAAATAAGAAACAAATAGAATTGTCATGGAAATACACTTCTAGGCTTCAACAAATCCTTAAATTTATCTTCAATTTTATAGACCATTTATCATGTAATTACACACTGCTGTATCCCCACTTTTATTTAATGGACAGGATCGATCCCCTATCCCCCAACATTTCCATAAAAAGAAAAAGTTGTCTATAATTTGGATTTATACTCCTAACAATTCATAACGTGTTACAAATGCATGGTGGATTTTGGACACAAATCGAGGATGAAGAGATTACTGTTAGAATAGTCCCACATAACCTGGGTATTATTGGGATGGGCAATGTATAAAGCGGGGGCAATCCTCTCCTTGCAAGCCAGTTTTCAAGGATGAGTTAAGCCTATGGGCTTTAACAATTACAATAGGCAAATCACAATAGATTGAATCCTATCTAGAGAAAACGTTTGGGAAGGAAGAATACCAGAAATATGCTTTGATAAATTTCACTTTGCCAACAAAGAAATATCTACAATGATCTGCGTGGTGTTATTTGATTCCCAAAGAGCTCTAGAAATCAGCCATGGTGGAATCTATTGCCGGGAAACCTAGTCTGATTTGGAAAAATCTTTTCAAAGGGGATCAATCCCCATGGATCTTTCTGTAGTTCCAGAGATGAGATAAACCATTGATAAAAGTCCATGGCAATCTTGTGGAATGTGCAACGAAAAGATGGAAGAACTCATTGGTAGGAAATCTGTTAGGAAAGAGGCATAATTCCACGGTTTGAAGAATGAAATGATGAGGACGTGGAAGTTAAAAGGGCACATGGAACTGGATATCAGGTCCTTGGAAAATGGATTTTTCCTATTCAATTCTCAAGAACTTATGAACATTGTACTCGATGATCTCTCTTGTAACTATTTTCGTGATTAAGATTTAAATAAAGGGAGGGGACCCATCAACCCCTGTTTACAAGTAAAAATAAAAAATAAAAAAATAAAAGAAACCTATAACAGTTAGGATAAACCATTGATTCTTCAAAGATGGTCCATTGATGTGAAGCCAATATGAGAAATGGTGAATCTATTCCTATCTGAATTGGATTGACACAACTCCCATTACAATTTTGGTCTTCAAATTGTTTGAACATGATTGGGTGTCCTCTCCACATGGATGATTTCATTGCTCGTAGATCTCTCTTTTCTTATGACAAGAGTCTGCATAGAAATTGATATCCACTGCCGAATTGAAGACTCAATTTGATTGGAGAGAGAGGATGGAACTTGCTTTGATCAAGAAATCAGTTATGAATGGTAGGCCAATGCTTCCAAATCTAAAAAGTTCTTATTTCTATAATGCTAATGCAATTGTTGGAATGCATATAGAATATTTTGAAGATGTTTAGGTTTTGTTAATGGTATGGAGTTGTATTAAATGTTCTAGAGTTTGTACAATGTTTCCCCTCAAGCCTATAAGTAGGGGAATTTTGTATATTTGTAAGTATCTAAAAACTTGTATTCAATTCAATTTCATTAAAAAACTATCAAGTATGCTCTTGTGTTCCTTTGAGCTCTTTAGTGTTTTAGTGACTCTGAGAATCTCCTAATTCATTTTGTGGGAAGGTTTACTCAATCATTTGAGAGGGTGATAGATTGAGTCCCACACAGGCGTAAAACGTGCTGAAAAGCTAGAAGTCCTAGTGACAAGTGGTATCAGAGACAAAATTTGTAGAAGATGTCATCTGAGATCGACAATGCACAAGGCATTGTGCAACCAAGGTGGGTTGTCACATTCCTAAAGGTAGGCACAACAAGTCTTGTGATGGGAGACAAGACACATTAAGGCATACTATATTGAATGTGTCGCGGCCTCGCCGATGTGTCACTAATTGGATGAGGAAAAAGGTGCAGAAGGTACTATTTTATGCCATGAGGACTCTTATGTTACGTTGAACTTTGACAACGTTTATTTACGAGATCTGAACATTTTGTTTTTTCACATATAAATTAAAGATAAATAAGTAATAGCATAGGTGTTTTCATATATTTAAATGCATGCAATGGTCACCGAATTTCACATCGGCTCAACTATGACCATCATCACCGATTTTCAAAACAGCTCGATTGAAGACTTCGTCCCACTCGGGGACCTACCTCGAGGACTTCGGGGTTTTGCACCCAAGGGCCTACGCCCTACAAGGGCGACATGATAAGATCCCAATAATATCATTTTGGGACCGTAATTTCACCGAGATTACCATCGTATAAATACTAGTTCCCTTAAAATAATAATAAATTTTATTAAATCCCAAATTAATGTGGCTAACAATAGTTTATTACTAATTTCAGGTGAAAAGGGCACATTCGGAAATCAACAAAAGAAATAACAATTACTGTTACAACATACGAGCAAAAAGGAAGCATCCGGCAAAATCTCGAGGATTTTGGGCGCCACGTCACCGCGCCGCGGCTAGCCAAGACCGCGCCGCGGTCATTTCGAGGAATTTATCCTCGAGATTTTTACAGAAGCTTCGGTGGTTGTAACTGATTGGGCCATTCGAATCGAATTATCCGCCAAATCACCCCGATTACCCGAATACGAACATTATAAATTTGAGGGTTGATTTCAAAGAAGGGGTCCCCTCTTGGGTCCCTCTTAGGCTCTTTTCTTCTATAATTTTCTTTAGTTTATTCTTTTAATTCTATGTAATTTTTCCTTTTGGTGAGCTTTTGAGAGGAGTGAGAACATCAAGAGTAATCCATTAGCTTAATTGTAACTCTTTTGGAAAATCATCAAGGAAGGAATTAAGTTGCAACACTATTCTACATTCTCTTCTCCATCTATCATCTTCTTACTTTTATTATTGTTGCAATATGATCCTTGCGATGATCGGCTAGATCCTCTTTAGAGAGATCAAGGATGTTGAAGCAAGTTTATCCCTCTAATGTAGTTTTAATTCCTTATTTTGCTTCCATGTTTACTATTCTAGAAATTCTACTTTGATTAGATGATCTACTTATATTTCTGATTCAAACTTTGATAGCTATTACTTAGATAAGTTCAAGAACGACTATGCTCTGTGAAGAATCTGAATATAAGTTAGGCAATCTCAATAAAATTTGAATTTTCATTAATGTCTCTTGGTTACCTATGATAATTAAACCGCTCCACCTTCCGATCCATGAGCAATGACTTGTTACATGGATTGAGTTATTCTTGGAATTGATCTGCATTATGGATAGTTTGTAAAAGCTGATTTGATTTCTCTAAACCTCCTTTCTTATATCTTCAATCTCTACTTTCTGTTTTTATTTCAAATTGCAAGTTAATTTCCATTTCATTTGTGCAACAAATCTGTTTTGTTTTTAAGAAAAATCTGTTTTCCAATTCTGTTTTGGACTTTTATTCGATTGAATTTTTGAATCCAAACTATCCCTGTGGAACGAATTCGACTTGCCCAAAGTCTTAGTTCAAATCTCTATCTCTGCATCTTTATTGCAAGCTTTACAATCGATCACGACACTGTGATCACAAGATGCAATTTTTAAAAATTACATACATATCTCTTTTCGTTATATTTTGTTCAAAATTCAAGTATTTAATATTTTATGTTACAAGAAAACCCTTAAAATATATTACTTATCATCTAGAACATTTGGTTAGCAAGGAATCAAGTAATCTTTTAAGGAAGACGTAGGTCTACTAAAATTTTTTATCTCTAAGGTTCTAACTTCTTTTATATAAATTTCAAGCATTTATTCTTAAGGTAATGTTAGGAGCAAAAACATTCAAGTATGTTAAATTATCTAATGCCTCAAACCCACAAAAATATGATATTGTCTGCTTTAGGCTGAAGATTGCATGGTGTTAATGTTGAAGTTATTATATTTAGTAACATGTTCCTGGAGGTAACACAACACAGGGTGAGGGGTTTAGTTCCACATCGCCTAAGAGTGTGGTGTTTAAAGTATTTATAAGGCTGAAGCTTTTTGGGGGTAAAAGCCCAAGAACAAAATCCTAGGCCCATGGGATGGTTAATTCAGGGACAATATTGGTATTGTTGTGGGCTGGGGCGTGACAAATGGTATCAGAGCCTGATATTTGCGTGGTGGGAAGATCGTCTCGTGCACACGTGATATCAAGAAGACCAAAGTAGATGTAATTGCTACCAATGTTTATCAAGTTAGTTTCACAAATAAATTGGAGATGATTATCATTATAGTAAATAAAATAAGGTCTATTAGTATACAAATTCCATAGATTTATGACAATGGCAAAAAAGTGCCACTTTTTTTAATACTAAAAATAGGGTTATTTGCTAGAGTAATTCTAGCGTTTGGACAGAAATGACATCGCTTATAATTTCTCTAAAAAAAGCTAATAAATAATCTTCTAAATTGTAAGTTCACCAAAGAAGCACTAGATTTAAAAACTTCTGTGAATCTTATAAATTTACGCACTCTCATTTTCGACGCACGATCTATTGAAGATTTTTACCAATAGTTATCAATCTCTCCTTTATTTTTTTCATTTTTTTTTAAATCATTTATATATTCTTATAAAGTTGTTAAATTTCTCTTCTATAATTATACAAATGGAAAATAGTAGGAAAAAATTGATTTTACGAAATTTTTACGATTTTGTTGCTAAAATTTACACAATGTCTAACTTTGACGCTATAATGCATTATAACGTCGAGGCTCAATGGTACCCGTTGTCGAACCTCGACAAGATTATCTAACAGAAATTTCTATAAGTGAAAAATGTCCATAGCACCAAACCTCTATAATAGGTACCATTGAGCCTTGATGCTATAATATGATTTTTCAGCGTTGAGGTTCAACACTAGGTAAATTTGATGAAGAAAACTGCAAAGTTTTTGTAAAATGAATTTTTTCCCCTACCATTTTCCATTAACATAATTATGGAAGAGAAATGTATCAAGATTATAAAGAAACATGAAGGATTTAACAAAAAATTGAAAGAAATAGAGGAGACATTGATAACTGTTGGTGAAAATCTTCAATAGATCGTGGACCGAACATGAGAGTGCGTAGATTTACAAGATTCACTATAGTTCCTTAAGTCTAGAGCTTCTTTGGTGTACGCCAATGGCTTTTTGGGAGGTTCTTGTAGAGAGAGTGGATCTCTCTTTCTATTGATGTTATAAAATGTTGGGGCGGGGGAGGTATTTACAATTTAGAAGATTAACTATTAAGGGTTCCTTAGAGCAATTATAGGTGGTGACATTTTTGTCCAAAAACATGAGTTACTGTCACAAATAGCCCTATTTTAAGTGTTAGAAAAAATGGCTCTTTTTCGCCATTGCCATAAAAATATAGATCCAAGGGCATAAAGACCATTTTGGAGAAGAAGGTTGCATGATGGTCATGAAACGGAGAATATTGAAAATATTTTGTAGTTCGCAACATGAGAAAAATTTATGGGACAAAGTTTTGCTTGATAAATGTTTGAAGGATAAACCTGTGGTTAGCATCAATAAAAGGAAGTGACTCAAGGACAATAATTTCTTAAAATCTGGCCACTAGATTTGGAGAGATCCTACCTTCTTTAATATCTAATAAAGAAACGGAATTTAGAGACTGCAATATTCCACCGCAACAGATACCAAGAAATGATAGTTTGATTCTTGGTTTTCCAGAAAAGTGAATAATTTTATGGGTAGCTCTATCCATTACCTTCTGTTGTAAACGAATTGTTTGGTGGGAGATGGTCTTGAGCTGCCTTTTTTCAGATTTGTATCTTGAGGTCTATCCCCTTTGTAACTCTTTTTTTCATTTTTTATTTTTTAACTTTTAAGACAATACTAACAAATTTATATTAAAGTAAAGAGAGACATACAACTGGGGAATTCCCTAGTTTACAATCAGAAATTGTCATGCGTAAGATGTGACCATCAGAAAAATTGTAAGGGAGTGCGTAAATAAAAGATCCACTAGGACACTACTACAACAGAAGAATCGTTAACGTGGTATATTTCTGTTTATTTCACTCTTAGGAGAAATCATATTATATACAAATACAATAGAATAATATCTCTTTGTTGCATTCAAGGAGTCCAAGGTTTGTCAAAGAACTCAATTCTTTGGGCCACATCAAATGCACGACACTCTTTAGTAGGTCCCTATCGATCTGTTTTCCACCGTGCTCTTGATCGATCTGTGGGCAAACAGTGTTAAACTATGTTGAATGAGAGGAAATGATCTATGAAATTAATACATGATGTCAACATACCATGGAAGTTACAACATTTTGGAATTTGCAATACAGCTCTTCATAAAAGACCTGAATTTCAAAATAGGATTTTTATTTAAATTGGAATGGTTGAATATTAAAATGTAATAGTTTGCCAAGATATGAAAAAGAAAATATAAATATGTGGAAATAGTTACCAAGTCACAAAAGCAAGAAACAACAACATCAGTAAGGAAGATGCATGATAGTGATGAAGTATCGGTCAAGATACAAAATGAATCCCATAAGCCACTTTGACATAATCTTGTAATTTGACCACATTTTCGTCCGTTCCATTAACAAAGGTACAACTTGTTTATTCACTAAAGATGGTAGAACCTGTGAGTAGTAGAAATAGATGAAAAGAAAAATTACTTTCAATGGAATAACTCATTATTAATAACTTTAGAAATTTTGAGTTGGTTCAAGTCGATAAATCTGCCAGGACAACCTTGTAAAAACATAATCATTACTATGAAAATAAGTAAATAAATAAAAATAATTTGTAACAAAGTTCTCATATAAACAAGTATGCTCAGCTCCCTAAATTTGTATGTGGATGCATTCCAACCTTTATGTACATACGAGAATTCTATATAGTTACGTGTGCTGTCCTTGCGGAGGTGAGGCATGTAAATTGCATAAAATTAAACTGACAAAATCCAAATTGGTTACCGTTTCAGCTTTCAACTTGGTTGGATCAACAAAAACTCACCAACCAACTTGTCACTGACTCCACTTTCAGTAGGCATACGAAGCATCGACAATGAGAGATCAACACCATCTCGAAGATGTCACATATGTAGGACGCTTTCTCACGTAGGTCTCTTGCAATAGTTTTGGGATTTTGAACGAAGGTGTCCACTGATTAAAATCCTAATCATCCCAACAGCATCCCTCACAAATCACATCCGATATTGCTTCCAGGTAAATCATCGATCCAATTTCACTCTTACAAACTAAAGCTATTTATCCCTTCCTCCATCTCTCTCTCTCTCTCTCTCTCTAGGTTATCTGGTAAGGGAGACCCAAACCCGCTACAATCTTAAGAAATTCAACACCCCTCCCTCTGTCTCTCTCTCTCTTTCTCTCTCAGTCGGACACAGATGGATTGGTGATTGCAATATAGCTTAGGGTTTTGTTAACATGTACCTTAAGGGCACAGCTTTAGGTGCATTGAATACACCTTAGAAATTGAATTTCCTTCCAAAAATTCAAACCTTCCAAAAGTGCTCTAGCATGTGCATTATTGGAAGGAAATTCAATTTCCAAGGTGTATTACTCTCTCTCCTTGACTATGTGCATAATTAAAACTAGAGTTTTGTTAACATGGGCCCTAAGGACACTCGTTTAAGTGCATTAAATACACCTTGGAAATTGAATTTCCTTCCAAAAAGGCCCGAGGTGTATTTAATACCCCTTAACATCTGCCCTTGGTGCACATATTAACAAAACCCTTTAACCTATGAGGGTTTGTGCATTTTGAGAGGATCATTAGTTGTACACAGTTTTGTACTTGTCCATAACGCATGAGTTCATCGAGTCATCATAATAATGTAATAATAACCTGATTGCGGTGAACTGTTTTTTAGGTGCATGGGTTGTTTTGCTCTGTTGGGAATATTTAGGGTAATATTTTATAGATGAGTAATGATTTTCTAACTAGAAAATCTTCATTCGGTCAATGCTCGGTTGATGTGGCGCTGACATAGAACCATATATCTTTTCCTCGAGATACACAACTACACATCTTTTATGGTTCCGTGTTTGTGCCATGTTATATGAGTAATAACCAAGTGAGGACTTTCTTAGAACTTCAACACTCTTTTTAGAGTGTTGATTTTCTAACTTAGTCAGAGAGGTCAACTCAAAAACTCACTAACATGGCTTGTGCAAGAACTACAAATTATTTCCCTTGGGATACACAACCGCACATGTTTACGGGGTTCTGCAGCTGTGTATCCCAAGTGAAAAAATCTATGGTTCTTACACATCAATGGGTTTTTGCGTTATTTTGTCTAAGTTGGGTGAAAAGCGTGCTGAAGCTAGAAGTCCCAATGACAAGTGGCATCAGAGACAGAGGTCGTAGAAGGTTTCATCTAAGATTGACAATGCTTAAGACATTGTGGAATCAAGGTGGGTTGAAGGCATTCTTAAAGGTAGGCATGGCAAGTCTTGTGATGGGAGACAAGACCCATTAAGGCATAATACATTGAATGTGTCACGACCTCGCTGGTGTGGCACTGGTTGGATGAGGAAAAAGGTGCGGGACTAATGGGTCAAAGTGGAGTAGTCACGTTGTGGGGTTGAATGGCTGGGAGAAGTGTGATTAGTCCCATATTTGACCCTATATGGTATATATGATGCGTTTTAAGGGAAAATTTTCAAATCTTAGGTTATAAGGGAAAATTAGACCCTATATGATATGATGCGTTTTATGTGGGGGATGGAGCCCGCCAATGAGAAACGAAACCTTGAGAAAAGGTTGCTTGTATGACAAGTGTAACTGCTAAAAAGAACAATATCATTGGTAAGGCCCAATTCCCTACGTAACTCTGACAAATGTTTTAAAACCATGTGGGCTTTGGCCCAAAATAGACAATATTATTTTTGTGGGCTTGGAGCATTAGATAATCCAACAAACATGATGAATGTTTTTGCTCTTGAGAATGAAAGCTTGAAATTTACATAAAGGAAGTTAGAATCTTAGAGATAACAATTTTAGTAGACTTACAACTTCCTTAAAAGACTACTTGATTTCTTGCTAACCAAATGTTCTAGATGAAAAGTAATATATTTTAAGGGCTTCTTCTAACTTAAAATATTAAATACGATAATTTTGAAGAAAATATAAGGAAACGTTATATGTAAATAGTTTTAAAAAATTGCATCACATGATCACAGTGTCGCTCTTGTAGAGTGTAGGGCCTTGGGGTGCAAAACCCCAAAGCCTTCGAGGAAGGTCCCCGAGTGGGATAAAGAGTTCGTCTTAGCTGTTGTGAAAATTGGTGATGATGGTCATAGTTGAGCCGATGTGAAATTCGGCCACCATTGCATGAATTTAAATATATGAAAATTCCTATACTATTATTTATTTATCTTTAATTTATATGTGAAAAAATTAATTGTTATTGTAGAGTTATTTTTTCTACGAGCTTTGATTCACCGACATTGTCGAATTCCATTTCAGATGTGATGGTGATCCCAAAAACTTAGATGATTTGTAGTAGAAATTGATTAACATGCCACCGGGCTCTTATGTTATATTGAACTTTGGAAAACGTTTATTTATGAGATTTGAACATTTCATTTTTTTTTTTTTTTTGCTTTGACAGGCCACACATACCATCTACTTGCACGCGTACAACAGTTAAATAGAGCACTTTATGTGGAGAGGCATATAGAGACTCGAAGGTGTAATATGGCGAGCAAACACCGCCCAATCGCTCTTTGAACATCAGTTAAATATACCACTTTATTAGGGCATATAGAGACTTGCATCATCTTACCAGTCATGAATATGGCACAGTTTGAAATCAGGGTACAACCCTACAATCATCTAAATAAATTCCTGACCTTATGTCAAGCATTTTCAAAAATGATCACCTAGACGAAGAGAACGTCAAGTTTAAGCTGTTCTCTCACTCTCTCTCAAAGATCATGTGAAATTACCTTGACCATTTTTCACTAAATAGTTTAAAGAAGTCCGATCATTAAATTGAGAAATTTTGAGAAATGGGAGAGGCCACCTAATTTAGGTCTAGGAACCAAAAATAACTCCAAATAAATTTGGATCTGTCCATTAATAAGAGAAATGGGTAAGGGGTTAGCTGTTAGATACCGAACCTGCCTGATTAAGATAATCAGTCTCTACTACGATTCAAAACTATCATATGGTTAACAAAAAAGACTAAAGTCAAACTAGGGTCCAATCATCATCAATCTATATCAGATTTGTTAAACGAATCTTAAGACTAAGATTCTCCAATCATTACATGATTTTCTCGAATTTTGTATAAAAAAGGAAAATTTTGTGAAAAATTCCAAATTAGTCCATGATCTAGAGTCAGTTAACAATCCACATGTACAAATATTTTCTAAATTAATAACAATGGGAATTTGTGAAAATTTTCCAAATTAGAAAATTAGGAATGTGAAATTCCTAAAATGGGAACTTGTGAAGTTTCTAAATTAGAAATTAAAAATTTTCTAAATTAATTTTTTTTTATTTTTAAATATGATGAATTCCCAAATTAGGAATTTATAAAAATACATCTTCCAAAATAGTAAATTACAAGTAGAGGGTGAGCTCCATATTAGGAATTTGCAGATCATGAATTTTCAGAGATAAAAAATTTCAAAAATAGAAAATTTTCAGATTGGAAAATCACTAATTTCCATGAACACGAAATTTCCAAATAAGGAAATGCAAAACTTCTAAATTGGGAAGTTACGAAAATATGAAAATTCTAAATTATAAATTTATGAGTATGTGTTTTCCCAAAATAGAAGATTATGAAATTCCCATATTAGAAAGTTTCAAATACAAATTTTCCAAAACAAAACTTTACGAATGAGAGTTTCCAAATTAGAAAATTTATGAACGGAAGTTTTCAAATCAGAAAACTACAAATGTATGACAAATCACCAAATTGGAAATTAGCGGAATAGGAATGCATCGAAAAACATTTTGTGTCTCCGATTTTCAAATTAACCAAATGGGCATGTATGCTCAACATTTGATTTTCTAAACAATCATCATTCATGCATATTTATCAAGTCGAAAAAAATGCCTTATCACATGGAATGGTTTTCAAATCATCATAAATTCAACATAGATCAATTTAGGCATGGCGGTCATGAATCTATCACAAAAAAATAGAAATATTTTTCTAAGCCTATTAACAAAAGGGAATACAAAAACTATATTTCTCCCATCATTGTCATAAGTCATATGAAGTCAACTTGAGCATGATGATCATGAAGTTATCAAAAAAAAAAAAAAGAAATTTTCCTCACCCTACTAATAAAAAAATGTGCCATTCAGACCAAAGAGAGAAAGTAAAAAAAAAAAAAAAAGTGAAATTAAACCTACCTCTCGAATGAAATTAAAGTTGGTTTGTTCGTTCAGATACAAATCGAAAATTTGTGAGCAGTTGCCATGTGGCTGCTGTTGGTGTTGGCTGTGAGTGAAACAAAGGAAAAGAGACACATGTTGCTGTTGAGGTGAGTTGGAGAAGGAGGCAGAGAGCCGTTGCTGTTGGGGCAAATTGGAGAAGAAGGCAAACAATGTGATAGAGAGGAGAACAGAGAGGCTGTATGAGACGTTAACGGGAGACTAAAACCATTAGGTGAACAGGGTTAATGGAAGGCTAAACCGTGAGTCTCTGTGTTGGTTTCAACGGTGGAGAAAAAATGGAAGTATGTGGGTGGTTATTTTTCTAAGCAAACAACGAAAATTATATTAGATTTGTAAAAGATACAAAGCGACTAACCCTTATTTACAAGTCTGATATCATAGGTGTTTGATTTAGCGACACCCCTTGTATTATTCAATTTGAAGTTTGGTAACATGAAATCGAAAAATATAAAAATTATGTTTTTGAATTTCTTGTCGAAATCCATCATCTTCAACTCTCTAAAAATCCTTTCTTACTCTTGAGGTTTTAATGTCGAATAAAATAAACTTTTGAGAGGAAATTTTTTTTTTGTGTGCAGTTTCATGTGTTATTGGCATGATAAATTATCATATGTTAGCATGGTTGTATTTTAACTGTCAAAAAGAATAGTTTTGAGCTCTTAATTTCTTTGCATCCAATCTCCCTTCCCATTTTTTTTTGGGTAGTGACAAATCTAATGTTAGTATAAAAAGAAATCAAGATTTTCAGTTAACCATCGTTGCAACTTAGCCCCTATTGACCAAAAATCCCGGCTCCACCCTTAGTTATCGGGGTACCTAGGTCACTTTGTTATATTGAAAATAAGACATTTGTAGGAAAATATTATGCTTGTAATGGAATTTTTAATTAAATTGAATGTAGAATATCTGAATATACTTTTGATTGTTCTTCTTCTCTTTGGTATTTGTTTCCGATGAATATTTACTATGCTAGAAATCTTCATATAAATTAGTGTAATTGCAGCAGCATTAGAAAGCTTTGATCAGTGCCTTAGAATGCTTTGATTTGCTGGGTAAGAAGATGGAAATTGAAATGGATTCAATGATAGTGACCAACAGTCAGAGAGGAATGAGCTATCCATGGTGGCCGGACCATTGGATTCTTAGGATTAGAAGCCTAATGAGGAACCTTAATGCGATAACGGTTCAAATTGAACCTGATTCTATACTTTTGGTGAACGCTCTTAACAGAGGTTCGGTTCCTTAGAAACTAGGAACATGGCTCCATCGGATTAAAACAGTCTTATCTTTGATAACTTGGGAAATCTAGCATGTTTGGAGAGAAAAGAATGTTGTCGTGGATTATCTTGCAAATTTTGCTCTTCATTCTTATTGGTTTCTTCCATTATCTTTTCTCTTGTTTCTAGTCTGCCTCTCATTGTAATAAAGAATTACTATGGGGACTTAATGAGTCTGCCTTCAGTTTGAATTGTACACTAAGGGTTTTTCCCTGCCTTTTCTTTATAATACAATCTTGCTCAGCGAAAAAAAAGAAAGAAAGAAGGAAATGAAACATATTTAGAATATGAATTCTGTAGGGATCATTTCATTCTTGAAAAATGAGATTTTTGGGAAAAAAGAGACACATAGCTAAGCTAAATAACTTGATCATCTCATAGAAGTGTTCCAAAAAAAACTATTCAATTGAACGGGTGATAATTGTTTTTTGTGAAAACACCCAAATATGTTACAATCCAGATGATGAAAAACACAAAAATAACAAACGAGAGAAAGGACGATAAACAAGATTTAATCACACAAGAAACACAAGTTACGCGGTTTGCAATATTGCATACGTCCCCGCGGTGGCGATAATAGTTTCTATTGATAAAGATTCACGAAAATACAATTTTACAGTTTTTCAGAATAACTTGAAGACTAATGTTTTTTAACTCAACTTGACAGCGTGACTCAAAAACTCACTGACATAGCATGTGCCAAGAACCATAGATTCTTTCCCTTGAGATACAAAATTGCAGATGGCAGGTCGGTCAGCTAAGTTGTGTATCCCGAGGGACAGAATCTATGGTTCTTTGCCCATGCCACATTGGTGAGTTCTTGAGTCACCCTGTCAGATTGAGTCAAAAAATCAGCACTCTAACTTGAAAGATATAATCCAAAGTTAGGACCACTGGCTGTTGTTTCAAGCAATTTTTTTTTTTTTGATTGATAAGCCGGGGTTGAAGGGACCAACGAGTGTAGATACAAGCATTATCTTCTTAAACAATTCTTAGAAGATCATGAGGAGCATTAGAATTATCCTGAAATATGAAAAATCCATTCGAATCAGCCCCCAATTTTGCTAAAAAATCTGCTGCCCTGTTTGCTTCTCTCCATTGGAATTCAAAATTACATTCATCAAACTGCAATCTCCATCAGCATTTCAACATACTTCCATGAAGGACTAGTCTCACCATTTTTGTTTCAAGCATTTTCACGTTTTTTTAGGCATTGGATTTGTGATTTTTAACATGTTCACATAGGGGTTTCTTAGTCTCAAAAACGTACTGCAGAGATGGGAGGAAGGAGTCTTCCTTAGGCATCAATAAATTAAGATTTCCTTGGGATCCATTTTCTATACTTCAGTGGCCCCAAAGGGAGATAACTGCCTCACATAAAAAAATTGGGTACACATCAAATAAGGGTTTGTCTAAGAGCTCCCTAACAAATCAAACTAAGCAATAAACCACAAGCAATCATAGTCACACATAATAATAGAACTTGTTTGATTAAGTTCTATTCTAGCTATTCGGGTGCGATGCATAATATGCCAAGGCATCACCCTGATTCCCCCAAAGACACCATCACCATTCACCACAACCAGCATGATTTAAAACAAGGAACTTATTTCTCTACTTTATTACTACCATTATTTTATTTTTTAAAAGGGGAAATACAAACAAACGAAAAACTACAAATTAAAGCTAAAACATTATTGACGACATAGATCAGCCATACTGTCATAATTTCCTAGAAAGAAACATGGACCCCTCTCGATGTCTTAGTGGATCACTTCTCCACCGTTCGAACTTCCTTCCTTTGGTTTCTTCGATCCAGAACCCACGTCTTCCCCAGCAGAAGACTCATCGATCATTTCTTTGCCGGCCGAACTTTCTTCCTTTTGTTTCTTCAATCCAGAACCCACGTCTTTCTCAGCAGAAGACTCGTTGATCACTTCTTTGCTGTCCGAACTTTCTTCCTTTGGTTTCTTCAATCCAGCACCCATGTCTTTCCCAGCAGAAGACTTGTTGATCAGGGGAACAGCCTCGAGTGCCAAAATAACTGGAATGACTTTTAGATGGACATTCTTTTTCAGTTTGACTGGCTTTGGTTTGTCGTCACCTTTGTTTCCACCATCAGAACTTTTACCCCTTTTTTTATTGATTCTGCGATGGGCTTTATCAGGACAAATACATGCAGCACAATCTACGCTTTCGTACTCTTCATAAACCTGATTTTTGCTTGCTCCCTCCATTTCTCTCTCTCTCTCTCTCTCTCACAGAGGCAGACACCAAGGCCTAAGCTATATAATTTCCTTCAGGTAGGATGGAGGATTACTATTTTATCCAAGTAGGTTTGTGAGTTTTTCTTGGGTCATTTATTGTATTCTCTTTTGTGAGTCATAGCCATAATTACCTGACTGTGAGCAGTTGGTTTTTAAGAAGATTAATTGTATTTAGACCGTATAATTAAAGTGTTAGCCGTTTTGCTTAATTTGGAAACTAAGGTAGTATGTGATAGTACTGTGTGCATTGTAGTTTCAGGTGAGTCGTCCGATTGGATCAATCGATAGCATCGATTATGGTATTTGATTCATTAGAATTCATTGGAGTTTTCTTAAGGTGATTAAGTACACTATGACAAATTTTAACTAGTATATATTTGATGCCCAAATTAATTATATTATTGAATTGAGAGGATCATAGGAAATAAGATATAAATAGAATTGTCATGGAAATACACTTTTAGGCTTCAACAAATCCTTAAATTTATCTTCAATTTTATAGACCATTTATCACGTAATTACACACTGTTGTGTCCCTCCTTTTATTTAATGGACAAGATCGATCCCTTATCGCCCAACATTTCCATAAAAAGAAAAAGTTGTCTATAATTTGGATTTATACTCTTAACAATTCATAACGTGTTACGAATGCATGGTGGATTTCGGACACAAATCGTGGATAGAGAGATTACTGCTAGAATAGTCCCACATCACCTGGGTACTATTGGGATGTACAATGTATAAAACGGGGGCCTTGCAAACCGGTTTTCAAGGATGAGTTAAGCCCATGGGCTCTAACAATTACAATAGGCAAATCACAATAGATTGTTTTTGTTGGGTTATGTCTTCTATTATTGTATATGGAGAGTTGTTGTGGATTCAGCTTAGATCTTTTGATGATCCATTAACAACCCGCATGACCCGTTATATCTTTTGTTTTTGTATATGGAGAGTTGTTGTTGGGCCTATTTAGTTTGATTTTGGATTCGACTCGTTAACCTCTTTGTAACCCTAAGTATATAATGGGTGATAGATGAAATCCTAAAAGGTAGTGAGAGAGAGAAATTGTAACATAATTCTTCTTTGGTTAATATAGTGAAATTGTCGTTTTCGCCCGTGGACGTAGGTCAATGCTTTGACCGAACCACGTATATCTTGTGTCGTGTGAGATTCTTGTATTCTTGTTTGATTTATATGATCGATGTTATGTAGATTGAACAAATATTATAATAAGACTTGGGTAAGTAGGATTCGTTCCAAAGGGACAATCGTGATTCAAGTTTCCTTTCGAATTTGAAACCAAAATAGAATTTGAAAACAGATTTTTAAAACAAAATTGAAAATTGTAGCTAAGGCATAAAATTGACACTAGAATAGCAATTTAAAACAATGTAAAAGAGTTTAGAAAGCTCAAATCAATTTTTGCAAGTCATTCTATTGTTGAATAATTCTCATTTTAACTCAATCCACGTAACAAATCATTGTTTGTGAATTGGAAGATAAATCGATTTACACTAAAAGATAATTAGAAAATATCAATTGTGAATCCTAAACTTTGATGAGATTATCCAAATTATATCTCAAATCCATCACAAAGTATGATTAAGCTTGAACTCATTTAAGCAATAATCAACAAAGTTATAATTGAAAATACAAAGTAGATGATCTCACCTTAAGAGACGTCACAAGAACACAATTAAAGCAGAAATAATTAAATTAAAATAACAATAATAAGACAAACTCACTCTAGGGTCATTGAACTCTCTCAGGAGAGTTTAGCCGATTATCGAATGAGTAAGTTGCAGCAATACTTAAACAAGTAAAATGTGGAAGAGAAGAAGATGAAGAATTATGTTGCACTTTGATTCCTCTTTTATAATCTCACAATAAAATTACAATAAAACTAAAGAAGAAAAATGAAAGAAACACTCTTGATGCTCTCACTACAATCAAGAACTCTCTCTCTAAAAGAAAAATTAGAAAATTATAAAGAAATTAGGAAGAAAAAGAGAGACAAGAGAGACCACTTCTTTAGAGATTGAGATTCTAGTTATAGAGAAAAAAAAGTGTGTAGAAGAGTCCAAAAGTAGCCTCCACTTTTCTTTGCATAGAGGACAAAATAGGAGAACATGAGTTAAAGATTAGGACATTTTAAAGTGGGTCCAAATGCTTTTGCCTTAAGATTTGGACTGTAAAATACTGATTTTAGCTCGAATCTTAATGCATGATTCCTCGAGAAGGTCGAGGAGCAGTAGGGTGATGTCGCGATGCGATGATGTGGCAGATTTTACTACTCAACTTTGGCTGTTTGCTCCCATTTTACTTGCATGTTATAACAAAAATTGTTGACTTCCAAATAGGCCCTTTTTACTTGCAAATAGTAAGGAATCCCTATTAGCTTCATTAATTCGGGAGTTTAATATAATTCATTATTATTTAAAAGGAACCAACACTTATACGTTGATAATCTTTGTAGAATTATGATCCCAAAATTGGTTTATTGGAACCTTATCATTATACTTTGGATCATAGGGTTCTTTCTAATATGGTTGGCTCATAATGCTGTGATATTTAAAGGAAAAATTGCTCCAAGGATGATATTTTAAAGGGACTACAAAAGTGAATTACCGAACTAAGTTTTCTTCATAATCACAAATCATCTCCATCATCTTTATCAACAGTGGGTTAAACCACCGTTGGGTTGGTTAAATTTGAACATTGACAGTTCAAGCATAGGAAATCCTGATAAGGCCGGGGCAAGATGTATCTTAAGGGACCATGAAGGAGAGTTAGTTAATACTGGTCATTGTTTTCTCGGTGAGGGATCAAATAATTTTGTGGAGTTTAATGCTATGCTTTTTGGGCTGAAATTATCTTTCACGCTGGGGCAAAAAATTATCATCGAATCGGATTCGACGTTGTTAGTTGATGCAGCCAAGGGTGGAAATCTCCCATGGCATCTTGAGTTTATCTTCTTCAAGGTTTTGGAGATTTTTCATCAAATAGAATGGGATGACACGTTTATAGGGAAGCTAATAGGATAGCTGATGCTCTAGCCTATTATGCCTCCTTAACATCTTCTACGCTTATTTTCATAGTGTTTTTTATTTTCTTTTCTTCGCTTGTAAGGCTTTTGTGGGTGATCAATTGAATCTCCCAAACCCTAGCCGAATGTAATTTCTCTTATTTAATACAAATACTTGCTTGATTCGCAACAAAAAATAAAATAGGGGGATAGAATATCGAGGGATATCCAGGGGGCCTTTCATATTACTGATATTGTTGAGAAGTCTTCAGGTTAATTTTCATTTTAGAGTGCATGGTTTGCGAATCATCATAGGGCCTTGATTTCATATGGTATTCATTTATGTTGCACAAATTTTAGATTTCTCGTATTTCAATCTGAGCGTGGTTGTCAATTCAGAATAAACTCCTTACTATCGAAAATCTGAGAAAAAGATGATTATTATTTCCCTCAAGATGTGTTCTATGTGAAAGTACAAATGCTCATATTCTAACTGGACATGAAGGTCAGTGATGCGCCAATTCAATATCCAAAAATTCAATGTGGGTAGCCTGTGTGAGATGGTTGAATTCCTATCCCGCATAATTTGAGATGGTATTTTTTTCTCTTTCATAAAGACAACTACAGATGATAGTATCTGGAGAGAGAGAGAGAGAGACAGAGAGACAGAGAGTTGTATATATGTCATTCTTCTTGATGATACCTCATGTAATTATTCTCCATTATAGCTTTCCTCAATTTCTAATGGAGGGTTGGGTTCTATAATACTCCAATTTACCAAACAAATAAAATAAGTTAAAGTGATGACGACTCTAAAATACTGCAATTGTGAATCAACCTTATTCATTAGGTGACTAAAATTAGGAAAAGAGAAAAATAAATAAATAAGAGATTTATAAATGAAAACCATTGTATGTGCCTTTCTTTCTCTTTCCTTTTTCTTTTTCTTTTTTCTTTTCTAAGCAAGAAATTGAGAGATTTATAAATGAAATAATAATGTTTGGATAGATTCGAGGGCATTCTCCAAAAAGTTATAAATGCAATCTTAAATTTGGAAGATAAATTAGGTCCTCTGAGGCAACCATTCTATTATTTTACGTGTTAGATATAACAGAATTTAAAACATTGCTTCTCATGTGATTCAAAGAAAAGGAAAATCTTGAGCAGTTGCAGCTTTATTTCCTTCTAATATGACATGGCCAACCGACCAATTGATGTGCATGTGCTTGTATGAACCACGGATGTGCACCGCGTGATGCTGCATGGGACGTTCATGCATGAGGATGTCCACTTCTCCACATGTTTGCTATATCATCTCATACTTTCCCATTACCACATCAAAATTCATCAACATGATTTCTGAATCTCAGCAATCTCATTTATTGAAGTTAAATGATAATTCTACTCTATTATACTCTCTCCGAACAATAAGCTGAGACAAGTCATTTTTCTTCTAAGAAAGCACGATATATTAAAGTAAAGGAGACTATGTGGATCCAAGGGCATAGCCCCTAATTTGCACTGTCTTTAGATGAAATTCAAGGAGATCCATTTTGGAGAAGAAGGTTGCATGATGTTCATGAAACGAAGACGGTGAAAATATGTTTGAGGTTGCATCAGGAGAACAATTTATGAGACCAAATTTTCCTTGATATATATTTGAAGGATAAACCTCAACAGGTGACTGAGAAATGATAGTTTGCTTCCTAGTTTTCCAGCAAAGTGAGTAATTTCATGGGTTATTAATTCAAACAACTCTCCGAAAAGGAGTCACAAGACTTTCTGGTTATTAATTCTTTGATTACTAGTTCAAGGACGTACAGAAGACATAAAAATACGTTTGCATAAGGATAAATCTTGAGATAAAAAGAAAATACTTAGCACAAAAAAAAGGTAGCTAAGAACATGCATGTAGGGCAGCAGCCATATGGGGCTTTGGGCTTGCATGGCTTAGTCATGACTTGGCCAAAAATATGCACTAATGATCTCTTGTCGACTTATTGTGAAGGTTAGTGTCATTGAACTAGTGTAGAGGAATCAATGAGTGGTCAAGTAGAGGAACCATCAAAGACTATTTGTGTTGATTGAGTGCAAGTGTGCAGTAAGCATGGAGTGACTCCAGGTTGCTTCAGACCAGTGGGCTAGCAGTTGAGTAAAAAAATGCCTGGTTGACCGGACTTAGGGATTAGACTGATTAGCAGGAAAATATATGAGTTTTCTTTTTCTCCAAAAGCGGAGAGAAGATGAGAGAAATGGAGAGAAAGCCTTTTAAAATATTTTATAATTCCACCTCTGCCCCTAGATCTCTTTTAAGATATTTTAAATTTCAAAATTATCCCCAATTCTCTACTGTCAATCCAGATATGATGGAGGGAAATTGAGTTTCTCTTCTCTTCTCTTAATGAGTTTCTCTTCTCTCCACTTCTCTCAATCCAAACATGGTCTTAAATGAAGCGAGAGATGAAATAGTGTTGCCGTAGTCCCAACAGGCTGTCATCCCAAGGTCTTGACCATCGATGGTCATCGAGATTCAGAACATATTGACCTCGAGAATGATCAACAGGTCTTCTAACACTAATGGTGTCCATTGACATCTCTACCAACACAAAATTCAATTTTTTTTTGTAATTCTTCTGATAGTTGTAGCAGAAAATACCATCAAAATATAAATTGATTAAAAGAAGCAAGTCAGTGAGATATCCGTATAATTACAAGTGTATCTCATCACACTTGATAGGAGACTGGTCATTAACGTTAATTAAGAGTTGATTAGCATGACTTAGTATTATGCTAGACTCGTTTAATTTCTAATATTGATTTCCCTATAATGACGTGCATATAATTTCAATAAAGCCTCTCTTTCATACATCTACTATCTGTTTAATCAAATCAGTATTCTTTAGTTATTTTGGTTGACTGTCTCAGAAGAAATAATTTCTCAATTTGAGTTTGCTACTCTTAGATTGATCAGTAGTAGTAGAGCTCCCATAGTGAATAGTGGTAGTATGTTGACCTTGTTCATCTGCTAGAAAAACTTGGTCTCAAATGTAGCAGAGGTTAATTATGTAAGTGGTCCTCAAAGATGTGTTGCCCTGGGTTTTAGCTTCTCTTACATATTCACAACAACTTCCTTCTCCAAATTTCTGACTAAACAAAAAATTCTATGGCCTCATTTCGCCCTTCGGTTTCACGTAGTTTTTATTTCTGCATAATTTTCACACTCATTTCCTACTCTAGAAATTATGGTTGAAACTTCATTTGTGAAACTTTCATCAAAAAACTTAGCTGAAACTTATAATCACAAACAAATTAACAAGCAAAAGAAACAGACTACGAAATTAATATTCGAAAACAAAATAAAAAGTACAATTCTACCCAAGTTCCAACCCTATTGCTCTAAGAACTCTAATTGGTGCTCAGGACAACAGATAACATTTATTTCCTTCGCTACTAGCCATTGCAAATATGCAAACTGATCACCATTGGGATAAAATGTCTTGCATTACCTCCCCCAGTTTCTGATTCTACAAATCTTAGGACCCCATGAAAACATAGTCGAGAACATAAACCAACACGAGAGACAATGGGTACAGTAGGAATGCTATGAAACATGTCCAAAGCGGGAAGTCAGAGTGGTAACTGGAAATAAGACCCATTACGATGCAAACTATGAGGACAAGTACTAAAAGGACAGACAACCCAAGGACATTATTCATGAATACCCCACCATAAATCTGCACCAAGAACTTGGAGAGGTCAGTGAGATAATCTCAAAAATGATTGTTCTAAGATTTGCAGTTCATATGGTTATATTAGTACTATTTTTGAAAATGTTTTCTTTACATGCTCAAAACAGAACTATTTTGTTCAATGTAAATGAGTAGACCTAAAAATTAAATATTTTTATAAGTAATTATCCAACATAAAATTGAACCCAAATGTGATATTTTTTTTTCTTCTTTTGGTAGAGTATGCAATGCAGGCTGGAATGTCAAAATTTGGTTAAGTTTCACTAACGAAAAACATAGAAAAAGATGAAGACGATGAAAGGCCCTTTCAAACATTCATTTCTAGAAGATGAAAATAGCCTATGTTAATTGGCTAGACATATTTTGTGTCTCACACAATTTGACACTATAATTAACCATTTAAAAAGGATTTCATGCTTTGTGCCTCTACAAGTTCATCATGTGAAAATCATTCAAATTGGGTCATGGATATTTTATTCTAAATGAGAAACAGGAAGGAAAATCAAGTTGAAGTTAGAAGGCACTAACACATCATCCATGGATGTAGTAAATTTTATTAGCCAAAAATTTTACAATTATCTATCAAGTATAATATATACCTAAGTTGAATGTGTCCTATTGACTAGATAAACCTGAAACATGTAGGACTCACGAAAGAAATATGGTGGACAGTCGTATTTCTCTTAAAATACATATTAAGGAATAAAATCTGGAGAGACAAACCTCAGAGAATGTCAAACATGTAGTTCTAGGTTTCTTTTGCCTTGCAGCAATAATTGCTGAGATAGCCTCTCTCGAGTTTGTTGCTAAAGGGACTACTATAAATGAGATGAAGAAAGATGGCATACTTGCTGCATTGGAGAAATTTTGAACAGCATCGATAAGAGGTTCTGCGAGTAAAGATAAAAGAGTAGTTCCCAACAACAATAATAATATGGATTTAAACCAAGGCCATGAAAGATAAATGGCTATTCTCCTTTTGGCTCTTTCTCATCTACCAACTTATCAGTTTCTTTCCAAGCTTCCTGTGTGTTCAGATTAGAGGTGTTATAACACAATAGTAACTTAGGAATCCAAGGAAGCTATAACACAAGGTTACTTACTTGGTAGCTATCATCATCTTCTGACATTGCTGAATTAAGCAACTTTGCAAAACCATCGACAAATTCATCCTTATTAATTATTTTATCTCCATTTGTATCTAGCCTTTCCAGTAATTTTGCTACGACTTCATCCTTATTCAAGTCTTTTCCAAATTTGATTCCTTGTACTAATTCCTTTAATTCAGAAAGTGAGATACAGTTATCCCTGTCCAGATCGAATTTCTCAAATACAAAACTATTAAATGTCGAAACTACATAAATTATATAACATGATTTAACCTTTTTATAATAGGTATATTAGGTGTTCCATCTTTTGTGAGGAGGCTTTCTGATGCATTGCTTTGCACATGTTCTATAATATCTAATACAACAGGCTTATTTATTGCATCTTCTGTTATTCTCTCTGCATAAAGTTAAAAAAAAAAAAAAAAATTCACAACCCTAATCTCTGCAGAACATTAACATCAAAATGAGGATGCTTGGGGAGTAATGGAAGCCATAAGATGAGGTTACTTACCTGATGTGAGTTGTCTAAAGACCTTTTTGGATAAGAACCACGATTGCTAGTTGCATGCTTATTCTTAGCAAGCCACTTCACAAATCCATCGACAAATTCATCCTTCGAGATTTTGTGGTCATGATCTAGATCAAATTCTTTCAATACTTCTGTTATTTCACAATCCTTATATGAAAGCATCTTTTCAGACTTGACTCCTATGATCATTTTTCTCAATTCCGGAATAGTTATACTATCATCCCTGTAAAGATCGATACCCTCAAATAATCTGTAATTGAAATTGAGCAAGAACGATCAAATAAGAAAACCTCGAAAATTAGATAATGGATTTAAAATGAAAAATTAACCTTTTTATAATTGTTAGATCAGGTGTGCCTTGATCTGTAAGGAGTTTTCCTGATAAATGCCTTCGCACATGACTTAAAAAATCTACCATCAGAAGCTCGTGCTTCACACATTCTAGTCTTCTCTTTTGAATCCAAGGTTCAAAGACCTGTATAAATATAAATAAATAAAATTACTAACACAAAAGATAAAAAACATCTAACTACATTTTTGAAAATCAATTTACAGATGGCAAAATTTATCCCAAAATGTCAATATTTCAAAAGCATATATAGTTACTTAATTTTGGGAAAACATTGATCTCACTGCGGGAAAACACTTCCATTAATGGAATTGACCAATTGAACCATTTGAACCAACTCCCCATTTTATTTTTTTAGATAGAACAACATATATTTCCCATAAGAGTGAAATGTTTTCAAGTTTCAAAAGGGCATCCCTGGTCTAAAGCCAATGTCCCATGAGTGCTTGTACGTTAGCATTCGTTTATATATATGGATCTGGATCAACAACCATTTTGGCCAATGTTTTAGCCAACATGTTTTGTCCTATATAGGTTAGATGTTTCAGAATGGACTGATTTTTTGTGAGAATTATCTCTATGGTGAGGAGATAATCATCACATCAGCCCATTCAAAAATTTCTAATCCCAATTCCAAGTTGAAGAATCATGGAGCGTATTTTTTTGTAAACCACTTTTGATAGGGTTTGAAGTTTTGGAACAGATTGATGTTTTGTGAGAATGATCAGCTCATTCCGAAACTACTAATCCAAAATGTTAAATTTACCATTTTGAGAAATACTTTCTAAACACACTGATCCAATAACAACCTCTCGATAATTTATATGGAAATCAACCAAATCAAAATAGATTATTTTGTCATTAAAGGCTAAATGGCTTACCTGGAAGAGGAAGAAACACACTAGGAGTAGAATAGAAATAATGAGAGATGCCAAGATTACAATTCATCCCCCAAAAGATAAATTGAAGATTTTTGGTAGCTGCAAAATGATGAATGGGACCATTGATAGAACCATGATCTTGGCAGTATAGCTAGTCTCCTCGTCAGTAATAATACCCGAACCTGTAGTGATAATCTATTAATAAAAAAATGTAAACTTGAAATTTCTCCTAAAATGGATTGATTTAAAATTAATTAAGTGACCTAAGTAATGATTCTTTAAAACAATTTCATTACTGATTAGGAAAAAAAAATATATGAAATATTTTTTTAGTCCATATTAGTAATACCGTTGTGAAAGGTGTAATACCCCTGATCTAAAAACCCATGAAATTATTTTATAAGTAACACTCTTAAAAACATCTTTAATTGTGATATATTATAATCAATATTTTTTATTTTAACATATGGTAGTTTCATAATTTACATTTTGATAATTTATTATGTTAACAATTAGTTGTCAAAGTTTGAAGTCAATTTAATTATGAAACAAAATATTGATTAATGTTAGGTTTCCATTCATCGTCAAAATAAAAATAAAAAATTTATTATAAGATAACAAGTGGCCACTAATATAGAATTTTGACTTTATATACTTGAGTAATTAATTAAAATATATGCACCCAATAAATAAATATAGTGGATAATTTGGTATTTCAAATCATAGAAGTCCATGTGATGAGGATAATATTTGTTAAAATAAGGATAAATGAATTGATACAAAAATGATTAGTTGACAGTGGTGTTATAATGTAATTTATAATGCATAGGGAGGGTTATTTTTATTTAATTTAAAATTAAGGATTTTTATGAAAAATTGGTGTAATCATAGGTTTTAAAAGAAATATTCAAAAGACTTTCTTAATCAAGACAAAAATTGCTGGAATTATTTTTGGATTACATTGAGTCTTATTTTTGTATCATTAAATCTCTAAATAGGATACAAATAAAATTTATAAAAACTTACATATTGTGGTGGTCCTTAATAAGTGTTTTGTTTCCTTTTTATTTTAATAATAATATAAAAAAAGTAAAAGAATAAGGATGATATGAGAACTAAATTGGAAGTTATTCAAAATTTTAAATAATTTCTTAAATGGAGTGGCCTCAAGTAGGAAATTCTTTTTAAAATTCAAATTAATATTTTGTATTCATGTTGAAGTAAGAAAAGAATTTTAAGATAGTTAAAAATGTTCTTAATTTGTGAATGGCCTAGATTGATAAGAGAATTAATATTTAAAGTAAATAAATGAAATAATAGGTGGTGACACTATTGCAGGAATTTTTATGAGCACACATTTATTTTAGTTTTTTAAACTTAATCTCATCCTTAAGAAAGGGAGAGATAGAGAAAAATGGAGAGGGAAAAAGGGACGTAAGCAGTGTGACGACTCTCCAAGAGAAAGAAGAAGACCACGACGTTAAGGAGGTGTGAAGAATGCGTGAATCGATAAGAAAGAATCTAAAATTCGATCAAGGTAGGATTTGACTCCCCTTAACTTAGTTTAATACTAAAACAAAAAAAGTAGACCATGTTTGTAAATATATCTCATCGTTAAAGCATAATATAAAAATAAAAATAAAATAGAAATGATGATAATCATATGATCTAATGATATTATATGCACGAATGTTGATATGATTTTAGTGATTCCATACTAAGGATTAATGGTCCACATGATTTTTGAGTTATATGAAAATGATATAATTTTTATGCGGTCAAATGGTGGTGTAAAACAAGTAGGGCGTAGGTCCTTAGGTGTAAGACCCTTAAGTCCTCGAGGAAGACCCTGGAATGGGGTAGTTTGTGATTTCGTCAAACTGATGATAAAATGACTGAATTGAATATGGCGGTTTAACTAAATCGAGGATAAAATGGTTGGCAAGAAAATGATTTAGCGATTTTCTTATTTATGAAGTGGTGAAATAAATGTTTTATTTTATTATCATTACACCATGTGCAATTTGATGTATTCTTTTATATTAGTTTTTTGTATTATGTGGAGGGGTGTCATATCACTCGTATTGAGCTTCACCGCTCACTGACGTTTTATGTCAAAAGTTTCAAATTTCGGTGAAGAGACATTAGCAGCGTTGAGATCGTCTTCAACGATTTACTTTGTTTATTTTTGAGTTCATTTGCTTTCATAATTATGGGTGTATGGGGTTTTAGGGAGACTTCTTGATGTTATCTTATGCTTATTAGAATCGTTTTAAACTAATTTATCAAATAAATGTCTAGGATTTTCATTTTAAAAACCTTGGTTATTAATTGATTTAGCAAAAAAAATTTGTTATGTTACTGATTCCTTTTAACATGTTTCACGATAAAGGTTATAGAATTTTCATTTGTTGTTGAAATGATGTTATACCACTTGAAAGAATTTTTTAACTCACACGTACATATTCTTATATTTTTTGGAATTTAAAAAAAAATTATTATATTTTAAAATGAGTCGTTTTTGCTGTCGTTGTTAATGGACAATAGAAAAGAATAGAAAATAAAACCTACTTTATATCGTCGCAATCCATGGTTAAACTTCTTTTTTGGTTCTGAATTTTTTGTTGAGGATTGGGTTTAAGAAGTTAACTTCGACATAATTTTGTCCCCATACCATTTAAATGACAGAAATATTTATTTCAGATTTTACTATCTAACCTACTGAATAAGATTGTAGGAAACCTATTTCGTACTACTACTTTTGAAAAATATATTTCACATGCCAAATAGTGATTTTAAAATACATTTCATATTTTCTTAGGTTCCACATTTCAATAACTTCTATAGAATTTAAACTCTCTACTTTACAATATGAATCGAAGTGTGTACAAATTTTAGAAGTCACACGATGTGTTATTAAATCCTAAATTGCATCATAGTACATAACTTTTGTTAGGTATTTTTATACCTGAGAAATAAATATTTTATTGGTCTAGCATTTTTATATTATGATTATTTAAACCATCTTTCCAAAATGGGGTGTCGCGTTAAATTCTGATAAAAATTAAGTAAGTTATGAATTTTTTATTGAAGGTGTGTAGAGTTGTCCTAAGTGAATGTTTCCAAGAAATGGATTTAGATAATGTTTTTAGTTAGGTTCTTCACGTAATTTTGTGCTAATGTGAGTAAGTGGATTATTCATAAATCACCACTAAGTTATGGATCATAGTTCAAATAGTGAAAACGGATTGGGTTATGGATCTTCAAACTTGGGGCGTGACAAAAGGTATGGTGTTAAATTTAGGGAATATTAATAACACTGTAGGCACCAAAATTTTGAGGAGGCCTTTACAAATTTTATAAATAAAAATTCCTAAATTTATTAATGAGCCTCCTATCCAAATTGAGTCTATTAATTGGGAACATGCCTCCTACAAGCTTGGGTTTTGGACTTTTGCAGATAAAGTCCATGACCTAAACAAAATCAAGTGATCCATATTAAATATTGGGCCTTATACCCAAACAAATGAGTTTTGGCCCAATAATGATCCATAGAATCCTTAAAATTGGATTTGGACAAATTTAGCCTTTTAAATAAATCAATTAAACTTTTTTAAGTCGGGGGTATAATTGGAAAGCTAAATTACTTTTAAGTTTATAAATACAATAGCCTCTCTCATGGAGAGGGGACGAGATCACTTTCTCTCAGAAGACAGAAGCTCTCCCTCTAGAGAAGAAGAAGCTCTCAAGCCCTCCTCCAGAGACAAAGCAAGGTTCTTCAGAGATCCGGACTCCGACTAAAGAGAAGATCAAGCATAAAGCCCTTCTTCGGAATCCAAGCAACCTTCTCAGCCGATAAAGCGCGAAGCCCGGAGAGAAGAAGATCTACAGAAGCCTCTACAAAAGATCAAGTACAAAGTAAAGCCATCGTTCAAGCAACCTTCTCAGCCGATAAAGCGCGAAGCACGGAGAGAAGAAAAGCTACATACGTCATCACTATTTTGTATTTGACTGTTAATCAGAGGAAACACTGAGATCTGTATCCACTTTTCATCCAAAATCAATAAAATCATTTGCGATCTTTATTTCACGGATCTCGAGGTAGACCCGTAGAAATTTATTGTCGACAAACTCCTCTGGCAAAATTGGAGTTATTAGGTTTACCCCCTGCAAAATGAAAGATTAAGTCACTTTTTGTTGATTAACTTACCATAAAATTTTGTTTTTTTATCCAAACTATGATATAGTGATTAAGTTTTGGAAGGGTATTTTTAATTAAATCAAGTTTCTACAAGTTATTCATCAATAAAAAGGGATGTTAACTTTAGATCAAGGGAAAACCTAATCTTGCATTTTTCAAGGGGGTAAACCTAATATCACCAATTTCGTAGGGGTATATTAATAAAATACACTTTTTTTGCTTGGGAGCCACATGCACCATCCCATCCCTTTGTGTGACAATAAGTAAGTAGCCATTTTATGTGGAGGTGTCTATAGAAATTCGAAAGTATGACCTGGGGGGGGGGGGGGGGGGCAAACCCAGTCACTCTAACCATCCCAACTTACCCATGGTGCGTTACTACTAAAATACACTTAAATTTAAATTCCAAAGAACAATTAATGATAAGAGAAATAATACACAAATATCAATTTGATGGTAGTTTTCTCTGCTTTTCTTAATTGTGTCTTTTCCTACAAGGTAGTTTTTCTCAACCTCCTCTCTTTGATTGATTACTAAAATCATTTCTAATGGTTTGACTTCACCTTCTATGTAAATTGAGCAACTAGTTTGGTCCATGGTTTATGGCCAATTTGATTTTTCTATCCATTAATTGTTCATTTCATCACAGATGATTTACTAGTAGTTTTATCCATGAAGCAATTATCCAATTTAAATTCGTATGCAATATGTAGGAGATTAATAGGTCTTATTATTCTCAGATTCATGTAAACTAAGGGATATGATTCTTATCTACCTTGTATATTAATTTTCTTATTAAATACGACTTGCTTAATTAGCCAAAAAACAATAATAAAAAAAAAAAAAAAAACTACCAAAAAGTACACATATAACATTGCTTTGGCAGATATTAAGGCTCTTGATGCATTTTCAGTTTTGCAATAAAAGTGAGAGTAGAAAGTGAACGAACCAGTTAAGCATGATCAATATTTTCTATGCTTTGAATAGTTTGAAGTTAAGGTCTCTAACTCTTCATAAGACTACCTGTCTGAAAAATCACACTTGCCCACAATGACACAAGTTCACCACAGTAAAGTCAGAACCAAGACAGTTGATCCAGCCAACAAGCCAATTCCCATCATGACCTGCTCTTGAGCAGTCTCTTTACTCTTCGAAAGTCCAGATACTGAACAAAAAGACATCCGACAGTCATTTTATATCAATCCTTTTTACAATATGGTTAGCAAAAGAACAATTCTTTGTCCAATATTTCCAACGGATCCTTCAAAATAGAGAACATATGCTGACATAAAACATACCAAATAAGGATGTAGACACATCAAAATAGGCACTTTGAAACAAAAGAAAAATAGGAACAATTGTGATAGTAATCCACAACAGTAAGTCTTCAATTGCAAAAGTAACTCAACAGAGTCAATCAACGAAGATCTTGAAGAGCTTTCCTCATATGATTAAAAATCTCAATCGAAGAGCTTAGAAGAAGAAGAAGAAATTGAAAGATATGCAGTCACTGAAGATAGAGTGGCACAAAACATTCACCAAATAAGCTCTTAGTATATATGGTTGTCTTCTTTGCTCGTACTCTACTTTGATCATGTTTTGTAATTGATTTTGTTCGTGTTCTCTTTGGCTCCAACTTAATTAAGACACTGATTTTCTAATCTTTGTTTAGAATTTAATCTGAATCTGTGTATTTCAAGAGAACATAACTTTGTAAACATGGTTCCAAAACGAGAAAATATTTCATGCAAAAGTTTCTTTGGGCATAATTGAGGAAGAATAAAAAATATATTTAAAAAGAGTGCAACAATATTTTTTAATTATTTTTTGAGTGTAACCATCTAAATGGAGTGCAAAGCAGAATTTTTAAGTGATGGGGTGCAATTGATAATGGGTGATATGCAACTAGTCAGACCCTAAATTTAGTGAGCATTTAAATAAAAAATTTAGTAGTTTTAAAGAGAGAATTTGTTTTAAAATGAGAATTTCTACACCAAAGGGTAACCAATGAGGGGTAAAGGCACCTAAATTTAAAAGATAGACCTTAAGTACTAAACCATTCTTGTCATCTAAAAGAATGGGAGCAAGTTAATTACTTAAGAACAAAACATCTAGATCTAAAAACAATGAATGCATTCTAATTATTAACATGATCCATTAGGATTTTTTGCAAATTCATCCTACTTTCTAATTCAACAAACATATAATTCAAAATAAAATACACTCATTGTCACAAAAACCAAATATTCAAAATTTAGCCTAAGAAGTCATAATCTTTTCTTATGAAAAGATTGAGCTACGACCTTACCAAGAACCATCATGGTCTCGGGAAGTGCACCTAAGACTTGGAACCCGCAAGCCCCGTAGAAACCACCTGTCCCTATAATCTTGAAAAGAGACTCACTCCCAGCTGAAACATACTTCTCCCCAAGAAACAATAGTTACCCATAGACGAAAATTTGGAAGAGGTGGCCTGCAAGGTTGTTTGCGCAGGGTAAGAAACCGTATGGTTGACACCATTCAAAACCGATTTTAAAAAATTGATTATTTGTTTGATTTCTAAAGCTTTCACGACTAATAGGATTATAATTCCAATGACAAGAACTAGTTTTACTTTAAATATCTCTCCCTCCATCCGCTTTTGGTGCTCAGAGATATCCTACTTGTAAGAGAAGAGAGATGATGGAATGAGGAGACCTCAGATGATGACTTATAAATAGCTGGTATGTGATGATGCATGTTGGTAAAATATAGAATCTTAACATGTGCATTTATACAGTCAAGGTCAAAAAGAAGACTTATCTTTCCACACCGACTTTTTATTATAATACACCACTGAAAGTCTCCCACCACGCGTCACAACCATGATGGAATGGAACTAGGATTGTCCATTAAATCGTTGTTATCGTATTGCAAGATGGATAACTTTCTACAATCTTAACATTTGATTACGTATGTACCCTGTATAGTCAATTTCTTTGTATTAAAATTTGAAAACTTTTATTTGGACACTAACTTTCATTATAACACACCATAAAAGTTGTTCTTCCCCAACAACCCAAAAATTAAATAAATAAATAAATATGTCATGAAATCGGGAGTCCCATTGATTGTCACTAAAATAATTCTTAAAGGATGCAAGTTGGTTGAGTATAGAATCCTAACAATTTTTTATTTTTTATTTTTTTGACTAAGTTGAATCCTAACATGCAAGTACATAGAGTCAAGGTTTTTGTGTTAAAATAACAAAAACTTACAGTTCTAAATCAAATTTTTATTATAACACACCACTAAAGTTCTCCCCTCCTCGCAACAATGATGGAGTGAATTTGGAATGTGCCCTAACCTTTCGAACTCATAGTTTTCATCCAAAAAAATGAATTTTTTGCATTCCAATTGAGTTTTGGAACTCAATTCCGATGTAAAGGATTTGAAAAGGAAGAAGAAACCATTTTCAAGAATTTTTTTTAAGCATTTTGAAGTCATGTAAAAAATAAGGGGGGTTTTCAATTTTTTTTCTTCGCTTTTAGATGAAAAATGATCAAGGCTGATTCTTTTGGCTTGAAATCATCTAGATAACTCATTATGGCAAGTTTTTAGTCAAATCTTTTCATGTATTTTAATCAGAAAAACTCAAAAAATGAAAATGGGTGGATTTTTCCATAATTGATTACTTCACCAAATTTTATTGTCGAGTTTGGCATTTTTAAAAATTATCGAATTCAAAAGTAAAAAAATGTTGAACTCAATGATAAAAAGTGGTGAGCTTGACAATAAATGAAACTTGATGAGCTTGACAATAAAAATATTGACCTCGATAGTAAATAGAAAGTGTTGAGCTCAACAATAATGATTGGGACCATTTAGAAATAAAAAGTTTACCAAGTGGACTACTGTCCAAAGCTTAGGAACTATTTAGAAAATAATCCCTTCATCAAGGTCTTTTAAGTAATTTTTCCTATAAATTTGGCAAGTCAACTTGAACCTGGACCTGGGTTGATTCCACTCGAATTTATTTGGTTATTTCAGTAATACCCCTTTGTAATTTGTTGTATTATATTTAACCCCCTGCAAAATGCAATATAGATTTTCCCACTTTGCCACAAGTCAACATTCTTTTTGTTAATGAATTAAGCCTGAAATTTTAATTTTATTTAAAATATCCTTAAAAAAAATTAAATTACTAAATTAAAATTTCATCATTTGTTCAACAACAAAAAAAAAAGTTCACCAAAGTGGATATGGTCGGGTGACTCAAGAAAAAAGACTCAAAACACACAATCCCAACCGTGCAAGCACACCCAATAATAAATAGGATAATTTTGTCTTACCCCAATAAAATTGGTGAAATTAGTGATAAAATATCCAAAATATACTTGACTTTCATGATCCGGTCAAACTGTTAATAAATACATCAGTCTCTTAACAGAGATGGTAAAATATCAAAAATCCCTCATGTGTTAAAATTATGAAAATGTCCTTCAATTTAAACAGTCTAAATATGTTTGATCTAATCATTCTAAACACGTTAGTCATGAGAATCCTAATTGTTCCCAATCCTATTTCTCATCAATCTAAACCTAAATATTGTTGATTTGAAGTAAAATCTCATCATTATCAATAAATTTCATACTTTTCAACCTAACTCCATTGTGTCCATCCCAATCTCAGTGTTTTCATCCCTCCCCCCACAATAAAAAATGAAAATAACTTTTTGACTTTTTTTCTCAAAAACATAAGTCTTGATGTTAAAAAAAGTCACCAGAGAGTCCAAATCACCAATCATTTCACAAAATATGGGATCATTAACTCAATCAAACCCAAAATTGAAATCAAAGTTTTAATTGTAGGTTTACAAAAAGATGGCTCTAACGAATACAACCATAACAATCACGACAATAATCCAACAATAACGCTAGCTTTAATATTTGAGATAATGGAAAAGACCCAAACTTCATCTTTATCTTCTCAAAGAAGATGAAATTGAGGTTTTACCTTTTAATCAAACGGTCTAAATGCATTCAATCTAATGGAGTAGATCACCTTAGAATATAAAGATTTATCAACTAAACGAAGGACATTTTGATAATTAAAATACTATAAGGATAATTTTGATATTTAGGTTTTTGATTAACGGTTTGACTAAGTCAATGAAAGTCGAGAGGGAGGGGGAGGGGAAGGGGGACTTCATTTTGCATTTCGTGGGGGATCGCGGTATCACTTATTTCTCCAATTTTAAAGGGGTGTAAGACTAAATTACCCTAACTAATATCACATCCTGTCACATTGAGATCATTGGATCTTGCACTTACACAACGGAACCTAAGCTTGTTGAAATATATATTTTACACATATAAATAGGTTTGATTGATTTATATAATTTTGAGAAATTTACCAACTCATTGGCTAGTTTTGACGAAATTACCAAGAAATCATTGTATCCAAAGTATTTAGTAAGCTAATGTTGTAATTATAATTATTAATTTTAAATGGTATATTTAGCATAATTTATACATGCATCCCCAGATTTTGGTGTATATTTGAAATCAATGGATTGAGATCAAAAGCTTAAAGGTGACTGATTTATGTAGAAAAATCAAGGGTTTTCGTTAAGGTTGAAAATGAAGAGCTTAAAGACGACTGATTTTAGGAAGAAATCAAAGGTTATCATAAATGTGGGAATGAAATGATGAAGATTAGGAGCATAAAGATTATGGATTTCAGGAAAAAAATCAAGGGAATTTTGTTACAGGATTTAGGTCATTTTATAATAAATAAGAGAAGACCGAGGGGTCAATGGACATATGTCATCAGTTTGAAATCATGTGGCATATCTCAATTATTTATCAAGACATGGGACCCATGTCTAAATCACACGTGCTTTTACACTAAAATACAGTAAATATGTTTACGGCTAACCCCTGTGAACTTGTAATAGGGGCAAAATCGATATGTCCCCCGTATAGCCGTTTAACCAATTAAAAGAAAACAAATGTATTTTATCAAAACCACATTTGTCGTAAATTTTAACTGACACTACTTTGTCAACTAGTGAGTTTTGGAGTTTATCTCATAGGTCATCATGGACTAGGGTGGGAATTCCCACAAAGAAAACTTTCAAGAATTACCGTAGAATATCCACGTGAGAAGCAACTAAAACAGTATATAAAAATAGGAAAATGCTGGAATGCCGCAGGGTATTTACTGCGATTCTCACAAGTCCGACGTGGGATGTGCACATAATCATAAATGTGTTTTCTTGCAATACGAGTAAAAATCATCTACGATTATATATGAATGTCCACATCAGAATTGTAAGAATCACAGTAAATTTATCACCCCGGCACGACTCTATAAAATATAATAAATCAAAAATAAAGAGAACGTGACAGAAATATGGTTCTGCAAGTAAAACAGGGTTATAATGTATTAATCTCACTTCGCAGTAAAAGTTGAAAATCTTCTTCATAGAAACCCTAAATTTATTTTTCATGCATAGACGAAATCTCTCCCAGTCAAAAGCCGGATCCATGGAGTCACGCCTGATGTACAGTCAATCTATTTACCCAATGTAATTCCACCAACAAAATATAAAGCAGAAACATTATAATTAGATTTTAGAGTACATGGACTCCACGAAAGCAACCATACATGAAAATCTTGTGGCAAACGACAAATTTTGAGTTGTTGTACCCCAAGGATTGTGCCAAGTTTCATTTTGTTTGTACTTCTGTAATAATAAATTAAGACAGACTAGATCGACTTACATTGACTTAAATAATTAAATGGAAAACATAGGATGACTTGCAAGCTATCATAACTTAATAATAGAACGAAAATCATTCATCAAATGTCTTTTTAATTATTTTCCTTTAGTTATGCCCCTAAATATTGACTTTGGACAGGTGGTGGGCTGATTGACTGGAATGAAGAAATCATTTGGATAGTAGGAGGTCTGTGTAAACACTCATGTATTACAAAAGAAAATTAGGATTTAGATAAAAAAAAATTGTAGTTATTTTAAATGATTATTTGAAAAGTTTCAAACAGATAATCTAATTTTATGTCACGGTTAAAATGATATTTTGTTTGTAACTTTACAAAATTAACTAAACGTTTGTAATTTTATTCATTTTGAAAAAATGAACCTGTAAGTTTAAGTCTATAAATCAAAAGAAACTCCATAAAAATAAGTGGTCCTGCAAATATCCAATTGGATCACTGACTAAGAATGAGTCTCCTACAACCTGGGATTAGATTGATCATAGGTAAAATCATTGGTCCAACAAGTACAACGGATCTTTCTCAAGTAATAAACCCAAACACCCATGACTAGAGCCCTCAAAACATTTCGAAATCAAACTAATTTATTAATTGAAAAATAATCGTAATTCAGTTACCTGATCGGTTAATCTGAACTGTTGGAACTTGTCATGATATCCTAATTTGCTTGAACAAATCAAGGAATGTCTAATCCTTTTCTTCTTTAGCAGGTCGACGGGTCTTAGATGCATCTGTGAGTGAAGAGAAATCTATCATATTTTTAGAGCCTCTAGGGCACAAGAATCCATTATGGTAAAACATAAGGTTTACAAAACTAGAGGGAGTGAAAGCCACTAATGTGAGCCATCTGATCTAGCTGATTGGTTGGGTCCAGACCCTGTGATGGTTTCGAAAATGACCCAGCTCATAGATTTTATAAATTAATATTTATGCCACCTGCTCCATTTTGGTATGCCATGATATCCTTCCATATTAATGGATGCTTTTAAATTTATGTAAACCCAGTAAGTTTTAAAAGATAGCTTGATTAAAATTTTCATCTTAATAGGATAAGATGACTTGCGAATAAGCCTATTTTGGCCATTTAAATAATCTTATTCAATTTTATTTATCATTACAAAAGAAGGCGTGCTGGGGTGACACAAAAGAGGACACAACCATCGAATGATGCGGTGGCGCGTACATAACCGTCGATGATTTTCCGCAATATATGATTGAAAAACATGTACAGTTATACACGTGCCACCACATCATTTGTGTCACCCTATGTCTCCTTTTGTGTCACTCCAGCATTAGAGGTACAAAAATAGAGACTAGAAAGTTCCATATTTTGTGGGCCATGACCCTTGGTCTTTGAATATTCAATTACCCAACAACCGATAATATAAAAAAAGGCCACTTAGGCACACCAATTAATTCCACAAACTTCCCTAGGTGGATCAAGCCAGGCCTACTAAAAAATTCTCAAATTCAATAGATGAACATCACCCATCCTTTCTTGGCAATTGTTTCTTTACCTTTCAAAAAAATAAAAATCCTTACTTGGCGTTTCTTCCTCTCTTGTTTCCCTTTTTTTTTTTTTTTTTTTTTTTTTAATAAATTTTTTTTATAGATTTTATTGTTAGGTGTGCAGTTAGAGATATCATTTCCAGCCCAAGATCACGATTCCAAAATTCATTTCACTAGTTGACTCAAGGGAGTTAATAGAATATATACTAACAAAGCTATTAATAAATAAAGATATATATTTTAAAATTCAAAAACGTATTTATTTGGTATTTAATGGAAGAAAAATAGTCAATATAACACTATGCGTAACTCTGAATTTTCGAATCTGAATTAGCAGGGCCGGGGCCAAGATATTCCTGTAGCGGAGGCAAACTATGGTTAGTTGTATGGTGAAAATGAATGGTTTTAGGGAGAAATTAAGAGGTTTTTAGTTAGAAGTTGAAGAAAATGATACTTAGGGCATTTTAAATTAATATTTGAGAAGTCCCGGTCAAGAGGCAATGTCATCAATAAAAAATTGAAGAGGTGAGGGAGTGGGGACAAATGAATATGTAATTAGTTGAAAATATAGGGGTGTCTCAAAGTTCTGTAGGAACAAATGGGGCATGTTATTCATATTTTCAAATAAAAGTTTAGCATCACGTTAAGGCTCTCTATCAAACAAACGGTTGAGATGATATCGGGTTTCAAGAAAAATGTACCCCTAGAAAAAAAAAATTGGTATTGGCTCCTAGGCGATTAGTATTAATTTTTAGAAAATGTTCTTTATTCCTCTTATCTCAATTATTTGTTTGATGAAGGAGTTGGAATCTAGCGTTTTCAAAAATAATAAAATGAAAGTGATGTAATTGTCCATAGGCGGATTAGTGGCTTATAATCCAAGACATTCGATGCATTTTTGGATGTGTGGTTTGATTTGAATTATCCAACTAATTAAAAAGGTATTCTAGTGAAGCTTATGAAACATTAATAAGATAGAGATAAGGCAAAGCCTGGTTTTTCTTGTAGTGAGAGCAAACTATGGTTAGTTGTATAGTGAAGATGAATGGTTTTAGAGAGAAATTAAAAAAAATTTAATTAGAAATTGAAGAAAATGATATTTAGGTCATTTCTAATTAATATTTGGGAAGTCCCAATCAAGGGGCAATGTCATCAACAAAAGATTGAGAGGTGAGGGAATAGGAACAAGTGAGACATGTAATTAGTTGAAAATATAGGGGTGTCTCAAAGTTCTGTGAGGGCAAAAATTGGAGGGAGGTGAGGGTGTGGGGGCAAATGGGGAGAGAGGTGAGGAAATGGGGACAAATGGGGCATTTAATTAGTTGAAAATATAGGGGTGTCTCAAAGTTTTATGAGGGAAAAATTCGGAGGGAGGTGAGGGTGTGGGGGCAAATAGGGAGAGAGGTGAGGGAGTAGTGATAAGTAGGAGTATGTAATTAGTTGAAAATATAGGGGTCTCTCAAAGTTCTGTGGAGGCAATTGCGCCCACCAGCTCCTTACAGCTCCGCCTATGAATTAGTGAATTCAACAAGCCAAGTTTTTATACTGAGTTACATCAAAACTAATTAGTGTTAAATTACCCAAGCCAGGTTGGATTTGACTTGAAATATTCTAAAATAACCATTGTCATAAACCTTGAATATGCATATATTTGCGTGTTAAATTTATATTCTATACTCTTATACAACTTGCAATCCTCTCACATGTTTTGATAATCTGAGCTCAGTCGATTACATCATCACTGATGTAAAATGAATGAGAGGTATAAAAAGAAGAATGATGAAAGCACACGGTCTTGGTACATGATTGGGTACGTGGCTTACATGGCAGGGGCAGAATCACACATCTTTTTCCTGTGTCTCACAATGAAAACGGTCTAAGGTTCTATGCCCTTTTCACATCAGCCTGGTACCCAACCACGTACCAAGACAGTGTGCATTCATCACAACTCTAATAAAAAATGTGAGAATCAAAATTCCGTTATTTTTGCAGGTGATCTTGACTATATATGTACTCACTTGTTAAGTTCTTATGTACCTGTCATGGTTGTGAGGAGGATTGGGTAGAAAGAACTTCTGTTGTGTGTTATGATAAAATGTTGGTGTAAAAATATAAGTCTTCTTATGCATGTGGCACAAATGACGTAAGCATTGAGAGAAAAATTCTCTCACATGTCTGCAAGTCTTTTGCCGAGAAATTTAAAGTTTTTAGGTTTCAAATCATAAACAGGGATTTTGGGCCATGTGGATAATAACTTTAGCAACTAACACCCACAACGTGAAAAAATCCTATATTTGACAGTCCAAGGTCGTTGAATTTTATAAAATTTGATGGACCAAGGTATTAAATTTTTCATTGTCAAAATATTTTTTTTAATGAATCGAAAGAGTTAAATTAATGGAGGATGGGAGAAATTTGATGTCTATAAACTATCAAATTGGGGATCATAAAAAATTTCAAAATTCCCTTTCTGAAATTTGTGAGCTTTTGCCCGTCGAATTTTCTTGTCAAAATTTTCTATTTTCACATAGTGGCCACACACTTCTAGATTTCATGAAAAAACTCATATTCAAAAAAAAAAAAAAAAAAAAAAATAAAAAAAATAAAATTCAAGTTTAATCCAAGATGTTGACAATGGACGGCTAAAATTCATAGAATTTCGTCCTCTACAACCCCATGGCATTGGATCATGTTTTAGAATGCCACAAGGTGACAAGATTACGAAATTTCCTTTTCTTGATCGACTTAGGGCAGGAGAGACCAACTCTCTCTGTTATTACCTACAACATTTGTGCTAGTCCAACACCATCTTGACAAGTGGCACTGATGATGTAAATAATAAGTGAGAAATTTCTCTCTCTTGCCCATACATCTACGGTCCAAAAATCATAGAAAAATTGTAAGATCCACATGGATTATCATAGTGGCATTCGAACACCACAATGTTCTAGATTTCGTAAAATAACTCATGGTAAAAATAATGATAAAAAACTATGTTTTTCGTGCTTGATCAATGGTGTTGAAAATGGACCATTTCCGAGCACCAAAATTTAACATTAAAATACGATGGTGAAAAATAACTTTTTTTTAATTATTATTTTTTGTGTTAAAATTCATAAAATTTTATCTTCTACAACACTATTGTATTGGATCATGTTTTTGAATGCCACAAGGTGATCTTATCAGGAAATTTCATTTTTTTTACTATGAGCAGTAGAGAAAAAAAATTCTTCTATTATTGCTTATGTCATCAACACCACACGTCAAAATGGTGTTGGACTATGAACAAACAATCACTCTTGCAAATAATTGCAAATACAAAATACCTCGTAATTAATATACGTGTTTACAGGTATTTGATCTCATAATACAAATTATTTGTGTTGAATAAAATAATCTTGGACCACTGAAATTCATAAGAAATTTATTAAACGATTTTCCACACAAAAGGAATCAGAAACCATTTGCAACGGTTTTTGACTTTGACAATAATCATTCTTGCTCTCTTTGTCTCTCTCTCCCACACAACAATTTCAATAAAATCATTACCGTTCTTTGGGTAATTTAGACGCATCCCTAACAAATGGGTATGTTCCTTAAAACTAGAAGTAAAATGCCCTCCTTGTCAACATTTTTTCCCTACCTTAAGAGAAACAAAAAAATTAAGAATATTTGGCAAGAGATATATTGAAGGTGTGGTCATATAAGTTATATAAAAATAAATCTTCACTTAATCTTTTACACGAAATCATTGTAAATTTTTTTGAGATGTTTACAAAAAAGTGATCAACTTTTGACGAATTTACAATTCCGGCTCACTGTTCATTTTAATTAACAAAACATGAACGATAACAAATTCGGAGGTCTTTAAAGTGACTATTTCGCAGGTGTAAAGTGACAATTTCATTTTAAACCTGCAAAATTGTCACTTTAAACCTGCGAAATAATCACTTCATAATGAAATTTTTTTTAACGAAAATGTGGTCATTCACGTTTTGGTAATTAAAATGAACAGTGAGTCAGAATCATAAATAACTCATTTATAGCTCACGAAATAGTAATTCACCCAAAAAAATTTGCAATGGAAATTGTTTGCAACGTACCAAGCAAAACCTAGATATAATAAACCAACTTGCGACCCCATAAAAACAATGTAAGTAGCAATAATCAATGTCTCCCCATTTCGTCATCGTCTTTAGAGAGAGAGAAAACTACTTTGGTCTTATGATAAAAAGTTGGTGTGGAAATATGCATTAAAATGTCATGATGTGATCCAATATGCTTAACAACATGGTTGTTAGGGGGGCAAAGCACTTATGTGGTGTGTTATAATAGAAAGTTTTGAGTGTAAATGTAAGCTCCTCTCCCTTTTTTTTTTAACACGAAAACCTTGACTATATATTATTCACATGTTAAAATTATATATAATTAACCAACTTGCATTACAGCATAAATTAACATTTTTTTTTTTTTAACACGAAGACCTTGACTATATATTATTCACATGTTAAAATTATATATAATTAACCAACTTGCATTACAGCATAAACACTATTTAAGTGACCATCCGAGGTCTTCTCATCCCATCATCTTTCCTCTTCCAACTAAGATCTCTCTTAGCACCAAAAGCAGGTTACAAAAGATGGGGAAATCTATAGTTTGTGTCATTATTCTTCTCCTATTAGTCGAAATGGGTCAAAGTCGGTACCTCATATCAAATTCTTCAGAATTCGTTTCTAATGGTCTTGATCATGTCCATCAATCTCCCTTTCTAATGCTTAAGGGATTGGAATCTACCGACGACTGCTACCACATGTATGGTTTCTTACCTTGCACAGACAACCTTGTAGGGCACCTTTTCCAAATTTTGGTCTATGAGTACCTATTATCTCTTGGGGAGAAGTATGTTTCAGCTGGCAGTGATTCCCTATTCAAGATCATAGGGCATGGTGGTTTCTTTGGGGCTTGTGGGTTCAATATCTTATGTGCACTTCCAGGAGCTATGATAGTTCTTGGTATGTTGCTTTCTCAGTCTTTACATTAGGGTCTGTTTGTTTGGGCATGAAAAATAGGCGGAAAAATGATTTTCTTTGTTGGGAGGAGGGGGGGGGGGTTAAATTATTTATTTTGAATATTTAAAAATTATTTTTTTACAATTTTAATTTAAGTAAAATATTTATTTATTTTTGTTCTCCAAAATTGTACTATATATATTAGAAATTCGATTGGGTTTCCGGCTTATCTTAGTTAGGGGCGGAGCCAAGATTTTCCTGTGGTGGGGGGCAAATTATGGTTAGTTGTATAGTGAAAATAAATGGTTTTAAGGAGAAAATAAGAGATTTTTAATTAGGAATTGAAGAAAATGATATTTAAATTATTTTCAATTAATATTTGAGAAGTACCAATCAAGAGGCAATGTCATCAACAGAAAGAGGTGAGAGTGGGAACAAGTGGGGCATGTAATTAGTTAAAAATATAGGGGTGTCTTAAAGTTATGAGGGGGCAAAAATTGGAGGGAGGTAAGGGTGTGGGGGCAAATGGGGAGAGAATTGAGAGAGTGGAGATGAATGGGATATGTAATAGTGACCAATTATTCTTTTTTATAACACATAAAATAATGAAATTAAATATGTTGTTTGGAGTACATATAAATATTTTTTTTAACTACTCCATCACCCCCATTTTTTACTTCTTCTTCAAAAGTTCTTCAATTCTGATTTCTACTCGATACGAAAGCACCTCAAGCTTTAAGATGCTACGTGAAAATTGAAAAATTCGATAGAAAAAATTAACAGGCCAAGACTCACGAATTTTAGATATTGAATTTTGATGGTTTATGACTGTTGAAATTCTTGATGTTCCCAAATTTGATGGTTTAGAACCGTCGAATTTCTCCCATCCTTCATAAATTTGATAGTTTCGACCCATTGAAAAAAAAATTGCCAATGAAAAATTTGACGCCAATTCTACCCCTTTAATTTGGATTTTTTCACATTGTGAGAGCAAGAAAGTGATTTAAGAAATTGAACATTAAACACTATTGGATTAGTTTTGCCTCTTCTCTTTTCTTTGGGTTCAGAACCCAATATCCTTATTTAGTGTGTCATATAATTTAATTAGTAAATTATTGTGTTATAAAATGTTGGTGTTGCTATATAATTAGTTCTTCGAATGTTTCTCAAAGATTAATCATTCAAAGGTAATAATATGAAGTTTCAAAACATTGTCCAGAGAATTAATTGAAAATGACTTTCTAATATTGTTTTTTGGTGTTCAGTGTCCGGAATTTCTCTGAGTAAAGAGATTGCTCAAGCACAGGTCTTGACAGGAGTCGGCTTGTTGGCCGGATCCACCATTTTTGTTTTGACCATACTATGGGGAACTTGTGTCATAGTTGGAAAGTGCGATTTTTCAGAGGGGTCAACTTCTAAAGAACCAGAGAGCTCAACTTTGATTGCTTCACAGTCTAGAAAACATAGATCATGCTTAACTGGTTCGTTCTCTTTCCACGCACATTCCATGAAAATATGAGAATGCATTAATTAGAGCATTAATAACTGCAAGACAATGTAGAAAATTTCAGGTAGCTTAAGCATACATTGATTCATAAACAAATGTAGCTTAAAATCTATAGTGAAATATGCTATGTTTATGGCTTATATTCTGTGACCTATAATATTTGGATCACTTTTTCACTCAATTTCATAATAATCGCATAAAGGGGTAATAATTATAAACATAGCACGATAATCTTTCTTAGGGATCAGAGTTAGTTTCTGAATTGGAAATCTATAGTTATATAATTATAGACCATAATCATTCTTAGATAATGGAAACTTCTTAACTCTCATGTGGGACATAGGCATTGTCGAATCACATAAATCTCTTGTGTCCTTCTTGATTTCTTGATTGTCTTCTTATTATTTCATCACATATATAGTTAAATCTAGGGATCGGTGCTCGCAAAATGGGACAAAAAAATAATGTAATGTAAATTGGACTTGACTGAAACCATGGACCATAATAGTTGCTTGAATTTCACCAAGGTGAATTCTTCTTTCTATTGAAATGTTGTAAAAATTTAAATTGGAAAAATTCGATGAACTATATGTTTATTTGAATTGCTATGCTAAATTGCAATGACTACTACTAAAGGATATATTTTTGACAATATCCTCAAACAATTTTCTTCGAAGAATCAACTATAAAAGGCACCATAAGTTGTGCATAAGCCCTACCAGTGGATGATGATATAAATTTCTCACAATGGTCATTAAAATTTCGTACTCCAGCTACCTTTAGCTTCTTATATTAAACTTGAACCTTTTTTTTATGTTTTTAATAATTAATAGATGTTTGTTACAGGTCAGGGTATTAAAACGGATGATGAAACTAGCTATACTGCAAGGATCATGATTCTATCAGTGATCCCATTTATCATTATGCAACTACCCAGAATCTTTAAATTATCTTTTGGGGAACAAATTGTGATCTTGACTTCTCTCATTATTTGTATTCTACTACTAGTTGGTTACTTCCTTTATCAGGTATACAATTTCTGCTTTGTTGATCAATTCTAAATTTGATTTTTCTATTCTTTCATGCAAGAAATACTTAACTCATGGTGGTTTAGTATAAGAGCAAAATACATTCTGATTTAGTTATTATCGCAATAGATTATCTACATATGGAACTAGAAATATTCTGAAAACTGGGCTGATCAGAAAATCAAAGTAGTGGCAATGCAAGATGAAATACATGGGATTTTTCTCAAAAAAGAAACAGAAAAAAGAGGATCTGGTTCAAATAACCAACTGGGAAGAAAAAACATTGATTTAGACTTCTTGTTTGAAGGGCTAATGAATATATCTAGATTTGTTTTTCTTTTAGAAAATGCAATTCGGGGTCAATTGGTTTTGGCATCTGGTGCAACCCAGTTTTAAGAATATATTAAAAAATAAAAAAATAGAAATTAACATCGATTATGCTCATCAATGCCTGTGCGAAAATCATAGAAATTTTATCCCGAACAAGCTAACTGTAGTTGTGTTCACAGTAAGATTGAAAAAAAATATATATATACCAAAACAGCACACTGTTGATTTTAATTCCGAAAACGGTAAATTACCATCTTTGAAAGTCAATTTTTTATATCTAAACAGTAAATTGTTGAAATGAATAGGACACTTTTTTCCTACTCTATAAAACACTAAATACTTTCCCTGTTTTAATTTTAGTAAAACAGTTTAAAAAATGTTATATTTTATAAAACAGTGAATTTTTCTCTCCTCCTTAGCAAAAATATTTTAATTTCAAAATGATAAATTACAGATTTAGAAATTAAAATGAACAGTGCCGTTTTAATAATTTTTCAATTTTTTACTTTTTAGTGCATGTTTTGGTAAATCACCCTTTTTAAAAAATTGTCTTTGATGTTTTGGTTTTTACTTTATTTTTCTACAAGTAACTTAATTTTAAATGTCCTTGTGCAGGACGTTAAACCTTGGATTCAAAAGAGAAGACTAGAATATGTGAAGCATGAGCATCTAATGCTAGATTTTTTAAAACATGTGGAAAGGCATGCATCAGGAAAACTCCTCACAGAACAAGGCGCACCTAATATACCAATTATAAAAAGGTTAATTTCTCCCTTTACATGCATTATGGAATTTTTTGCTTTATTTATGATTTGTAAGCTGGGGTTAAAGGGACTCCATCCTGATTTTTTATTTGATCCTTTTTGAACAATTTCAAATACAGGCTATTTGAGAACATTGATGTTGATGACGACAAATGTCTAACTCTATCTGAAATAAATAAGTTGATCATGGAAATCAAGTTTGAAAAGCTACATTCAAATACGGAACATGCAATAACAGAAATATTGGAAGAATTTGATCTTAATCATGACCACAAAATTTCCAAGACAGAATTTTTCGAAGGATTTGCAAGATGGCTTGTTAAGAGTAAGGAAGAGAAGATTAAAAATCATGATTCTTCGAAAAGCTCCCTAGATGACTCATGTAAGGTAATTAACTTCATCTGGTACCCTAACTCCTTTGGCATTCATTTGATGTTGGTGTATATGCAGCGAATTAGGGTTGTAATTTTTAGAGAGGATTATCAAAATGGCACACTATTCATTTAGTTCCGAAAACAGTAATTATCCTTTTTGGAATTAATTTTTTTTACCAAAACGGTAAACTTGTCACATGAATAGTAAATTGTTCTTCTATTCTATTAAACAGTAAATACTTTCACTGTTTTAATTAAAAAATTATGTTTTATAAACCAGTGAATTTTTTTCCCAATTTAAAGAGAATACTTTAATTCCAAAAAAATATTATAGATTTCAAAATGAAAAAGAACAGTGTGCCATTTTTGGTAATTTTTCAATTTTCAGTATATATTTTTATAAATCACCCTTTTTAATATTTGTTTTCTTTTTCACAGGAGAGAATAGCAATTAAAGATGCAACGAATATGCCTTTAATATTCAAAATTTTAAACCATGCAAAAAGCAATGCATCAGGAAGCCTCCTCACAAAAGAAGGGAGACCCAATATACCTACAATAAAAAGGTACGTTCAATCATCTTGTTATATATTTATGGGGTTTCAATTTTTAACAGTCTTGTATTAATCAATTATTCTCACATTCAAATGCAGCCTATTTGAGAAGTTCGATCTTGACAAGGATAAGTGTATATCACCTTCTGAATTAAAGGAATTGATACAAGGTGTTGAATTTGGAAACATGGACTTGAATAGAGATGATATCTTAGCGCAATTAATGGAAAAACTAGATGCAAATGGTGATCAAATTATAAATGAGGATGAATTTGTGGTCGGATTCGGAAAATTGATTGATTCAGCGATTTCAGAAGACGACAGCTACCTAGTAAGTATACCCCCTTGTATTATAGATTCCTTGGATCTAATTTTAACTATTGAGTAATATATGACACCTCTGAGCGAATAAACAGGATGCTTGGAAAGAAACTGATCAGTTGGTTGATGAGAAGGAGCCAAAAGGAGGAATCTCCAATTGTCTTTCATGGAATGGATTTAAATCCATACTACTAATATTGTTGGGAACAACTATTTTATCTTTACTTGCTGGGCCATTGACAAATGCTGTTCAAAATTTCTCAACTGCTGCAAGAATTCCTTCTTTTTTCATCTCATTTATAGTAGTCCCTTTGGCTACGAACTCAAGAAGGGCAGTGTCAGCAATAAGTGCTGCAAGTCATAAAAGGCCTAGAACCACTTCATTGACATTCTCTGAGGTTAGTTTCTTCTTTAGATTTGATTCCTTGTTAAGCCTTATAATGAATAAGTTATCTACGAGAAAAGTGACTATCCACCATATTGTTTTCATGGATCCTACATATCTCAGTCAGGCCTTGGTAGTGAACTTATTTTTCCTTTCTATTTTCTCATTTCAAATAACATATCCATGACTCAATTCAAATGATTTTTTCCACAAACTTGTAAAGCAACAGAGCCCAACTTCATTTAAAAGAAATAAAGATCTCATTTGAGTCTAATTTTGTTGGATGGATTATTTATAAAATTTGTTAATTTAAATGTCTACTCACTTCCAATGAAGAAAACAAAATTCCTCAAATTTTGTTTTGATAATATGTAAAGAAACATCTACAACAATGTGAATTACAAATCTTGGAACAATTATTTCGAGATGATATAACTTTTGATCTTTTTGGTTCAGATTTATGGAGGGGTGTTCATGAATAATATCCTTGGGTTATCTATACTTCTAGCTCTTGTTTATGCACGAGGTTTGACGTGGGATTTCTCAACTGAAGTACTTGTTGTTCTAATTGTCTGCACTGTAATGGGTCTTCTTGCCAGCTTCCGCTCTGAATTCCCACTTTGGACATGTTTCATAGCATTCCTTCTATACCCATTCTCTCTCATGTTGGTTTATGTTCTTGACTATGTTTTTGGGTGGGCCTAAGATTTACATATAAATTGTCAAAGATAAAGGCCACCACCTATTTTTTTATTGGAGAATGTCATAGAAAATCAGAGATAATTTGTATCAGTAATGACGTTGAATGTTTCAATTGCTAATCCAAAGAAATAAATGTTATCTTCTTTCCCATCCACCAGTTAGAATTTTAATTTCAACTTAGAGCATAGGGTTCGAACCTGAGTACAATGGTGTCTTTTTTGAATTATGTCCCACTCTCTTTCTTGTGCTTAGTTTTTGTTTGATTTAAAATAGTACCTTTGATTGAAATTGTAAGTGCTCACAAAAAACAATTCTCCCTTGTTTTCCCTAACAAAGTTGACCACAGTTTTTTCTAGGTTTGGATGAAACCCAACCTTATCATCTAAGGCTTCACTTCAAAATGTACTAAAGCCTCCCAATTTGATTAAGTTGTTGATCGATGAATGAAAGAGAGGCTTTATTGAAGTTAATTGCTTGACATTAAGCAAATCAAGATTTTGGAAGAATTCCATACGATTCCTAATTTACAAGAGAAATTAAATGAATCTAGCACAATCCTAAGCAATGTGAATTAACTCTTTATTGATGCTAATCAATCTCATAAGGTGTGATGAGATACACTTGCAATGACATCTTACTGACAGACATATTTTCTTCTCTAACACCCCTCCGAAACTCATGAAGACCAACAAACCAGCCACAAAGTCAAAGAAGTAGATCGAGAAGATGATTTCCTATGCTCTCGGGGAAGATCTAATTTGTTTATTTGTTCTGATTTTCTTAGTAGTTTGGGGGGCAATCTAATTAAAGATTTATTTATTTGTTTTTGATTTTCTACTTGTACACCAACTTTACTTATAACACACTAACCTTTTGAAAAAGAAGAATTGTTTATAGAGAATTTTTATTGACACACCAAGTTTCTCTGAGGGCAGGCCAAAGTGAAATTAAAAATAAAAATAAACTATTTCTTAGGGCACTCACGAATCTATGGCGTCTCTGTTTTCTCCAGTGATTCAGCAAGCGGGAAATCACCACAAATCTTTGGCAACTCCTCCTCTCTCTCTTTCTCTCTCTCTGTTTTTCTTTTCATGCTCCTCCCCCTCCTCCAGTCTCTCTCTACTTTTCTTCTCCTCCTCCGATCTCTGTTTTTCTTTTCATGCTCCTCCCCCTCCTCCAGTCTCTCTCTACTTTTCTTCTCCTCCTCCGATCTCTGTTTTTCTTCTCCTCATCCTTCTTCTCCTCCGCCTCACCTAAGTCGTCGGGATCGTTGGAGGATAAGAGGAGTCTCCTTTGATATGAAGTGCCCACGATAAATTTTCGATTTTTAGAGGTGCCTCTAAAAATTGGAAGGCCCTTAGAGAACTCTGGTGTGTAAATAAAATTTCCTTTGTTTATAATAAATAGGAAAAATTACTTAAAGGACCTTAGTAGAGGGATTTCTTTCTAATTAATCCTTGAGTTTTGGGCCATTGCTTGATAATCCATTTCGTAAAAAAAAATCTTAATGGTCCCTCAACCTTGTCTCCGATTATAATATTTTTGAAATACCTAAACTATCATTTTTTTTCATATTCTTCACATACTTAGATTTCCAACAATGATTCCAATAATTTTCGATGACTTTTTCCTGTGACTAAAGATTGAAAATGATATACTTCTAATTTTTAACATTTAGATGTATTTTTTTTTTTTACTCTATTTCGACGATTTAAAACAAAAAATGAAAAACAAAACGGAGATTCAAAAAAAGATTACGAGCTCAGCACTTTTTATTTATTTATTGAGTTCAACATTTTTATTGTCAAGCTCACCATGGTGATGTTTATTGTCAAGCTCACCAATTTTTATTGTTGAGTTCGATAATTTAAAAAAATATTGTCAAACTCAACAATAAAAATGTAGAATCCAAGAGAAAAAAGTGTTGGGTTTGACGTCGATAAAATCCATCTATTTTATTATTTTGAATTCTTTGACAAAAATACAAAGAAAGATAGATTAAAAACTTGACATTATGACTTGTGTAAATGATTTCAAACCAAAAGAACTATTCTTGATCGATTTGTATCCAAAAATGAAGTAAAAAAATGGAAAAATAAATCATAAATCACACCTTCAAAATGATTGAAAACCCTTTGAAAATAGTTTCTTCTTCCTTCTCGAAACCTTTCTATTGAAATGGAGTATTTGATATACGACTAAGATGTCAAAAATCCAATTTTTGGGACAAAAATGATGAGTTTAAATAGTAAGGGCAATTTCCACATTTCAATTGTAAGAGATGTGTGAAGTGGGTTTTAGGGCCTGATTAGAAATATTAAAAAAAATTTACTAAATGAATATTAAGAAAAACCCTAAAAATTAGAGACTAATTAGAAAAAAAATATCCTTCCATATAGATCTATTAAGTAATTTTCTCTAGTAACTTACAAATAAAAGGTAGTGTTGTAACTTATAAGTAAAATTAGTTTGTCAAACAGTGATAGAAGTTCTAAGAGAAACATAGCTAAACAGGCCCTTGTTAGCGATTCAGAATACAATAAAACTTTGATAATTCGATCAAAAATTTGATATATGAAAAATATGCGGCATATGCTTCTTATGTTTATTATCATTCTCATTTAAAAAATTTGATAATATGATAGTGATGCTGATGGTGATGTTAATGTTAATGGTGATGGCCTCATGACCATGGCCAAAAAAATTCACTTCAGCATTATTGTTGATATTTCACCCAGCGTGGCTCTCTGTCCTCTCAGCTATTCTAAGAAGAAGGATATTAATGGTGGCAACCCCTTCATCTCCAACTCCGAAACCTCTCTCCATCCTCATGAATTCGAATTCGACCTTTGATGGTGGATCCCAAAGACTCAGAAACTTAGCTCAACAGCTACGTCTCTACAAACCTCCTCCCACCTTTGATGACAACAACAACGACGAGATCGAAGAACAGAGAAGAGAAGAAAATGGAGGAAAAGTTGTTTCTCAAGTGGGTTTTGCAGAATCTGCAACCCCAATTTCTCACCCAGAAAGATTCAAACTTAAGAAAGCTGCGGTTCTCATTTGCCTCTTTGAAGATGATGATGGGGATCTACGTGTCTTCCTCACTAAACGATCTTCAAGACTCTCTACCCACACAGGTTGTTGAAGATGATTCGATTAATTGATAAATTAAAAAAAAAAAAAAAAAAAAAGAACCTCAGTTTGGTGGTTTTTTTGTTGAATTTTGATAATTGAAGTTGAGCTCATGATTGTAGGTCAGGTTTCTCTTCATGGAGGAAGGACAGAGGAGGGAGACGTTAATGATGCTGATACAGCGACGAGGGAAGCTAAGGAGGAGATTGGATTAGACCCTTCTCTTGTCAATGTTGTCACAGTTCTTGAACCCTTCTTCTCTAATAACGTATTTTGAGGAAAAATTGGATTTTTGTTCTAATTTTTTCTAAATAAGATGAATCTGATTTTTAAAATTTGGGGAGGACTTCATTGAAAAAGTTTTCTTATTTCTTATTACACCATATGGGTCTTGAATCTTGATAATGGAAAAATAGTAATTTTCAATGAAACTAAGGGAGAAGCTTTTTTCCCTAATTGGGTTCATGAGTTACTCCCTCTTTGATCGCATTTATGAACTTTCAATTATCAATTGTTGCAAAAAACTGATGTTGAAAAGCCCACATTTTCACCTCCAGCACAATCCCTCGTGGTGCATCACATGCACACACCGGCACTCAAGTTTTTCGGATCAATGAATTTAAATCCCTTTTAGAACCCATGGGCCCTTGTGCGCGTGGGCTTTGCCCATATCTCTCTCACACTAAATGAGAGAGTTATTAATGATGACCATAGTGGATTGTGGATTGCGAAGTGTTGCTAATAGATTTGGAGAACATCAGAAGAATCGTTAGGGAGTGCGTAAATAAAAGATCCACTAGGATACTACTATAATAGAAGATTTGTTAACGTGGTATATTTCTGTTTATTTTACTCTTAGGAGAAATCATCTTATGTACAAATACAATGGAATACTATCTCTTAGGAATGATATCATTTCTAATATTATTTATTTTTTTGCATGCAATAAGTGTGCTCTGCATCTACTGCAAATATTCCCACGGCAACCAGCATCCTCACAGTTATCACAAACTTTTGCATGATCAGCCTCTACAATATCTTATTCATCTCTATCAACACTGATCTGGGATTGGAAAGGAGGTTCACGATTACCAGAAATTTTAGGCAAGGCACTGGAATTGTCAACGTGCTCATTCAAGGAGTCCAAGATTTGTCAAAGAATTCAATTCTTTTGGCCACATCAAATGCACGACACTCTTTAGTAGGTCCCTATGGATCTGTTTTCCATCGCACTCTTGATTGATCTGTGGGCAAACAATGTTAAACTATGCTGAATGAGAGGAAATGATCTATGAAATTAATACATGATGTCAACATACCATGGAAATTACAACATTTTGGAATTTGCAATACAACTCTTCATGAAAGACCTGAAATTCAAAATAGGATTAATATTTAAATTGGAATGGTTGAATATTAAAATGCAATAGTTTTACAAGATATGAAAAAGAAAATACAAATATGTGAAAACGGTTACCAAGTCACAAAAGCAAGAGACAACAACATCAATAAGTGGAAAATGGGGGTGCTATTCGGATAATTATTTTATTATGGAAGAGATGAGTAATGTCCCTCAAGATCTAGTGAGAATCATAGAGGAAGATTTAATTTGTATGTACACTCGTTAGCAGTGTTTTTAAGGTGGGGTCCTTTAACCCAGCTTATCAATCATAAAAAATAACATTAGTAAGTGGAGGAAGATGCATGATAGGGATGAAGTATCGGTCAATATACATAAGAATCCCATAAGCCACTATGACATAATCTTGTAATTTGACCACATTTTCGTAAGTTCCATTAACAAAGGCACACCTTGTTCATACACTAAAGTTGGTAGAACCTGTGAGTAGTAGAAATAGATGAAATTTTTTTTACTTCCAATGGAATAACTCAGTATTAATAACTTCAGAAATTTTGAATTGGTTCAAGTCAACAAATCTGTTAAGACAACCTTGTAAAAACATAATAATAACTATGAAAAAAAGTACATAAATAAAAGCAATTAGTAATATTTGAAAACAATTATGCTCAGCTCCCTAAATTTTTGTGGATGTATTCCAGCCTTTATGTACATATGAGCATTCTATATAGCATATACGTGTGTTGTCCCTGCGGAGGTGAGGCATGTAAAATTGCATAAAATTAAACTGAAGAAATCCAATTTGGTTACTGTTTCAGCTTTCAACTTGATTGAATCAACAAAAACTCACCAACCAACTTGTAACGGACTCCACTTTCTATTAAATAAGAAATGGACTCAAATTTCACCAATTCGGGACAATAAGTTTTTGCTTAAAGATGGTAGTTCTATTACTTCAAAGCCCAGTGAAGTTTTCTTTTGTTTGCAGCAAGAAAGGGTTCTGATGAAATTACTTATCTTCCTATTCTACATACTTAAATTTTGCTAAGCAAACAAATGAAATTAAATAAATAAAACAAGTTTTAGAGATCTACAAGGGCATAATCCTAAGAAACAAAAATAGAAAATCCAATACAGAGATAACAATCACAAAGACTAAAAACTTGAAAATTGAAATCAATCATGCAGGCAACAAAAAATAACCAAAAAAAAAATAGAATAATTTACCAAAACGGTAGAGTTTTTGAAATTAATTACCAAAACGGTACACTGTAGCAATTAATTCCGAAAACGGTAAATTTACCGTTTTCGGAATTAATATTTTTTACCAAAACAGTAAAAACAGTAAAATATAATTTTTTTTTACCGAAAATACCCTTTTTTTGTTTTACATATATATTTACAATTTTAACCTTAAAAAATGAAAATCCAACTAAAAAGATTCACTCTCTTTCGGTAATCCAACAATAATATGTATTTACAATTTTATTTTTTTACCGAATCAATTTTATTTTAGTAATTTCGGTCAAAAAATAAAAAAGGGCATTTTCAGTAAAAAAAAATACTTTTTACTGTTTTTACCGTTTTGGTAAAAAAAATAATTCCGAAAACGGTAAATTTACCATTTTCGGAATTAATTGCTACAGTGTACCATTTTGGTAAATATTTGAAATGTTGTGCATGTTTTGGTAAATCTGCCAAAAAAATAATCATCTTCTCAATCTGGATTCTGTGCCGATCCGAGGGCCCTCGGGGGATGTCATACTTAGGGCTCAAAAGGACCTCTTAAATCATGAAGTATTCTACATGATTCTAGATTTTTTTTTACGCTGGAAACAAGACGGACATAACCTCTAAAATCACGAACCAATAAAAACATGCAAAAAAGAAAAAAAAAAAAAAAAAGATGAACATTACCTGAGCATGACCATGAAACAGTTGATGGGTCTTGTGGTTCTCTTCAGCACAGATTAGTGTCCACCAAATCAATCAACAGCATCCCCCACAATCACATCAGGTAAATCATCGATCCAATTTAACTCTTACAAACTAAAGGTATTTATCCCTTCCTCCATCTTTCCTTTTTCTCTCTCTCTCTCTCGAAAGGTTATCTGGGTAAGAAGACCGAAACCAGCTACGATCTCAACAAAGCCAACACCCCTCTCTCTCTCTCTCTGACTCAGAGTAACTCACAAAAAGTCTGGGATGTGATTGTAATTTAACCTAGGGTTTTGTAAACATGTTCCCCAGGAGATTTAGGTGCATCGAATATAGCTTGGAACTTGAATTTCCTTCCAAAACTGACCAAGGTGTATTTAATATACGTTAACATGTGCCATTAGTGCACATGTTACAAAATCCTTTAACCTGTGAGGGTTTGTGTATTCTGAGAAGGTCATTATTATAGACAGTTTTGTTCTTGTGCATAACGCATGAGTCATAATAATGTAATAATTACCTGTCTGTGATAAGCTGTTTTTCAGGTACATGGGGTGTTTTGCTCACTTCGGAATATTTTAGGGTAGTATTTTATATGGTGTGACATCATACTCTCATGTATCTAATTATGATTGCCTGGTAGATTACTTTGCAATAAGTCCAAAATAAATATAATTTCTACCAAATAATATAAAGTTAATTTTGCAAAATTTAAAATCCTTTCTTAAATAGAGGTTGTTGATTTAGGAAATTATTTAAAAATTCAAATCTATGTCTGTTATATTCATAATAATAAAAAGTAAGGAAAGAGTGTTAATGATAGTAAAAAATTTCCTTAATTAGTGAGTCACCTAGATTAGTAGGAGAAATAAGTTTTGGATATTTACTAAAAAATGATCAACTTTTGATGAATTTACCATTCCACCTCACATACTGTTCATTTTAATTACCAAAACGTGAATGGTAATGATGTTAGGAACCTTATTAAGCATTTGGTATTTACTTATTCATTGATTTGTTTTAGGAGTCTTCTAGATTAAATCTAATTTAGTAAGAGTCCTAGATTATTTTGCAGTTTTTCTTTATAAATATAATAATATAGATCATCATTTTTTTATCCAATAAAATTAAGAATTTAGAATAGAATTGAAGGAATGATTTCCCTCGAAAAAAATCGGCAACCTAGGATCTAAGGATCCTATCATTAACGAATTTGGAGGTTTTAAAATGACTATTTTGCAGGTTTGGTCACTTTAAAACTTCCGAATTTGTTACCGTTCATGTTTTGATAATTGAAATGAACAATAAATTGGGATCGTAAATTCTTCAATTTTAGCTCATGAAATCGTAATTCACCCAATATGTTTTAGAATAAATAAATGAGGTAATATCATAAGGCATTCCAAATTTTTTTGAGAATACCTTTATTTCATTTAAAAGTTTAATATCATATTGAAAATAGATCTTCATCTTCTTTTTCATCTTTTCTTTCATATACATTTCTCTAGAACCCCATTAAAGGCCTTAAAAAAAATAAAAATAAAAAATAAAAAAACCTCCATAGTCTCAATAAAAGCCTTGATTGTTTGTTATTATCAAAGAAGGAAAAATCATTTGTAACATCTTAAGGATAAACATCAAGGTGGAGCCAAGATTTTCTTCTAGGGGGCAAACTATAGCTAAGATTGAAGATCATGGAAATTACTGATTTTGAGAAGAAAATTCAAGTGTCTTTTCTTAAAGGTTGAAGAAAATGGCATTTAGATCATTTCTCAGTAGTCTATAAGAAAAGACCCAACGCAAAGGGTCAATGTCATTGATTTGAGAATATAGGAATTTCAAACATCAACCAAAGTAGTTGTTCTGGACCTCAGTCTTCTTTAATGGACTAATGGGAAATGACCTCATTACCCTTGTCTTTAACCTAAAACTAAAATACTTTGAGTTCTCTTCTCAAAACCAATTGTATATATTTAGAAATCGGAATTTTATTGAGATTCTTGAATGAATATTACATGAACCATGATAGGATATTTATAGGGATTACCTCAACCACGATAAGGAAATTAGCCTAACATAAATATTCTAATTTATTAGAACTTCTTATTGTAGAATTTCCTAATTAATATTATTACATATATTATTCTCCAACACTACCTTCCTTTTGAGATGAGATACATTGATATGATACAATGTATCTCATGTATCATAATATGATGCATTATATTCTCTTACATGTATCTCATGGGTAAAATGGTTATCTTAGACATTAACCTTAAAATTAATCTACTTTAATCTTTAAATCTAAATAATATGATAAGACTTTTGTAGTAGAAGATGATGAGATTTTTTGATAGAAAATTTTAGGATTTTCGACAAGGGATTAAGATGATGTTCAAAACCATGAATTGAAGATGAGATTAAAAATTAGTTGGTTTAGTGGAAGAGCTTGAAAATGACTTGTTTTAAGAAAGAAAAATTATTGATTTTTGGTTATAGATTGAAAATGTTATTTAGGTTGTCCTTTTAGTCTATGGAAGAAGATCAAGGTCAAAGGGTGCATGTCATCAATTTGAAAACACAAGGGTATCTCAAATATTCAACAATTTGATAGAGCGGACGTTTCAATCATCCAAAAAATTGAGGGGGTGGGGGTGGGTGTGGGTGTGGATGTGGGTGGGGGCCGGGAGGGAGGATTAAAAGTGTGAAGGGGAGGGGGACAACACTTTCAAAGGGTTTCATCATTTTGAAAACATAGGGGCTTCTAAAATATTTATCAAAATGTAGAAAGATGTCTTAAACCCAAAAATATTGAACACTGGCACATGAGGGTATCTAAAATATCCATCAAAGCATATAGGGATGCCTAAAATCCAAAGAATTTTGGAGGGACAAAAAGTAGAGAGTGGAGAGTGATAGGGGGCAACCCATTGAAAATAGAGGGGCAACTCAAATATTGACAAAAATGTAGATGGGGTTCTACAAAATCCAAAAAGCTAGGTTCATCTTTTGCTTTCTCTCAATTAAAATAAGATATTTATTATAGATGTTGGAGTTGTTGACAGTGATCATAGTGGATTGTGAAGTGTTTCTATGGGATTTTGGAGAATAACAGAAGAATCGTTAGGGAGTGCGTCAACAAAAGATCCAATAGGATACTATATCTGAGAAAGGATAGGCAAAAACATGAGCTCTGATACATGTTAACATGGTGTATGTCTATTTATTTCATTCTTGGGAGAAATCATCTTATGTAAAAATACAAAGGAATAACCTCTCTTACCAATGATATCAAATGTAATATTTTTTTTTTTTTGCATGCAGTAAGTGTGCTCCGCCCCATCACTGCATCTGCTGCAAATACCCCCAACCAGAATCCCCACAGATATCACAAGCTTCTACAATATCTAATTCATCTTTTTTATTTTTTATCAGTAAGCTAGGGTTAAAGGGACCCCACCATTTTCATTAAATTAACTCCGAGAATAATTACATGACATCATTAATAATAATTCTCAAAAGATCTTGAGGAATAGACTCAATGTCCTCAATTACAAAATACTCCTCTGCATTAGAACCAAGTCAAGCAAGAAATCCATCGGTCTTTTAGTTTCCCTCCAGTACAACTTAGGTAAACACTTGTTGAACTTTAGAAAAAGTTGCTAAATTTCCATCACCAATTCCTTGTATTTCCAAGCTACCTTCATTTTCCTTTTCAAACATTTAATTTAGTACACTGAATCCGATGATATACAAACTCGATCAATTCCCTTCATCTTAGCATATTTCAGAGCTTCAAAAATTACCAGAAGCTCAATCATAATTATATCCTTCAATTATGTACCTATCCAAGTTGCAAATTGGAAATGACTTGAAAAATTCCTCCTAATAAACCCCCAACCACTTCTCAATGAATTATAAGCACCATTAGTATTTATTTTGATCATACGTTCTTCCGAACATCTCCAAAAAATTTATTTTACCTCAACCAATTTCCTTATACTAGAGCAATTCCATTGTTGAAAAAAGAATCACTAAACCCCCCGGATCATCCTCACAACAATACCATCAAACACCCAATGAAGATCTCCTCCAATTTCTTCTAATAGTGCAGATTTCAATCTAGAACAACCGTAAAAAATCCTCATATTCCTTTCACATCATAGATGATAGGTTAAGGCACAAAACCCCAAACTAAGCATATGATTTACACTTTTGCTTGGAAATTTTATACCTCCTATCATGATCAATTCATCCTGTACCGACCCAATGCCCACACGACTTACTCCAAATCTTTTAAGAATATGATTCATCTTGTATCGATGATGATCTGGGATTGCAAATGAGGTTCACGATTATCAGCTACTTTAAGCAGCATTGGAATTATCAACTTGTTCCTCTTTCCTGACATCTCCTCCAACCCCATACTTGCTAATGTGGCTGTTGTTGCTGATCTCTCAACCTGCCTAGGGAGTTTGCAAACAACATAATGATGAGTAGGTTTTATACCTACAAATTAACCACTTTTAAATATAATATTTTGTTAATTTTAGAGTCTTTTAGTTATTTTTTTTTAAAGTTTAGTTAGTTTTATACTTTTTATGTGATTATATATTTTTATTCGATTTTTATGCTTATTTTATAGATTAGGAACAATATGGAACGTTTGGATGGTTGCATACGTTTAGGAGAAATTCTAACTCCAAATTGGTTCACTCTCGGAAGAGGGAAGCTAAGTATACAAGCTAAAAAGTCTTCAAGCTGCTGCTTGATAGAAAATAAGGTCGTGACGGAAATTCAAGAATTGCACAATAGAAATATGAAAATACAAGCCGCGGCATGATTATTAGGAGGCCATGACCTGTTTACGTTTTCAGCTTTACACGTTAATTTGTGGTGACCGAATTAGAGACGAATTTTGGGGCTCTTAAACCCTAATGACTCCATACCTATAAATAGGAAAGTTTAACCCTTATTCAGGGACAGAAGTTTTGGGGTTTTTCTAGGAGGCACAAGATCGAAAATGCGGACGAGAGCTGGAGATTCGACTTTTGAGTTTTATCTTTCTTAACTTTATCTATTATCTTGATATTTATAATCTCTAAGAATGATTGAACACTTTTGTAATTTTATTTTCTTTTCAATGATGAACTAATTTCTATTCTAGGGTTATAATGGAATCCATTCATGATATTTGATTAGTTTTATTTCTTTCTTCTCTAATTCCACATGTGATTGTTTATTCTATCCTATGTTTAATGCGATTTAATTAACTGACCATTGATTGAATTGATTCGGTGAACCTTAATAATATCGACAGAGTTATTTTGTGTTCATAACCTAGATACAGTAACATATGCTAATTTGATATAGACATATACTCAAGTTGCGTGTGCATCCCTTATGAGAGCTTACTCTTAATGAATACTTCTTGATTTAATTCTCATAGACATATAGGAAGTTAGTTTAGAAGGGTATTTTTACATGACCATCGACAGAGGCTTGTAGAGAATTTAGTGTTCTTGAATGACAATTATAGTGGATTAATTTATCATAGAAGGAAAGATAATCTAATTAAGTGGAGTGTTTGGGAGAAATTATAAACCTAGATTTTATCACTCATTGATTTTAAATCTGCAAATTTATTTTCTCCGTTAGTTTTCTTATTTAGTTTTAATTCCTATTTTTACTTTTGTTTGGATAAAATTAGAGTGAGATAAATTGGTAATTAGCAATAGATTGGTATTTAGTCTCCGTGGGAACGATACTTTCTTATCATTTTATTACTTGTTTCGATACGTATACTTGCGTGCGTAAATTTAGACAACAAGTTTTTGGCGCCGCTACTGGGGACTAATTTATTAATCTTTTTGTTAATATTAATTCAATCATATTTGATTTTAGACCAAACTTTTCTTTATTTTGTAGGTGTTTGGCTAGTGTATGCGTAGTATGGGAAATTCAGAACTTGTTTCTTTGGATATTAAGATCGAGAAAATTTGTCGAAGAAATAGAAAGAATAAGCGAGAAGCTTCTCAACATCATACAATGGCCGACCAAACTAATGGTAATGAAGGTCCTAAGTCTATGCAAGACTATGTTGTTCCATTAATGGATGAGATTTACACTAGTATTCGTCGTCCGACGATACAAGCCAACAATTTTGAACTAAAGCCGGCTACTATTCAGATGGTACAAGCATCTCAGTTTGGGGGTTCACATGTTGAAGACCCCATTGCACATTAACTAATTTTCTAGAGATATGTGCTACGTTTAAGTATAACGGTGTTGATGATGATGCCATCCGATTGCGACTATTTCCATTCTCATTAAGGGACATGACGAAGAATTGATTGAACTCATTACCAAGAGAGTTTATCACCACTTGGGATGACTTGGCGAAAAAGTTCCTCGCTAAATACTTTCCATCGTCAAAAACTGCAAAGTTGATGAATGATATCACTATTTTCTTGCAGTTGGACAGTGAATCTCTTTATGAAGCCTGGGAAAGGTACAAAGATTTACTTCGGAGATGTCCTCATCATGCTCTACCGGAATGGTTGATCATCAAAAATTTTTACAATGGGTTGGTTGGATCTATCATAACGATTGTTGATGCTAGAGTAGGTGGATCTCTTATGGCGAAGACCTTTGAGGATGGGTATAATTTATTGGAAGAGATAGCCTCTAACAACTTCCAATATCATACAGAGAGGATGAATCCAAGAAGAACAGCAGGAGTGCATGAATTAGATATTCTTATGGCTTTGACTGCTCAAGTGACATCCCTATCTAAGAAAATTGATTCATTTGGGGTTCATGCCATTCAAACTCCTACCGTTACATGCAAGATTTGTGGAGACAATCATTCAGGAGATATGTGCCCTAATAATTCAGAATCTCTCAATTTTGTTGGTAGTAGGCAGAATAACCCATACTCTAACTATTACAATCCAGGCTGGAAAAATCATCCGAATTTCTCATGGAGTAACAATAATCAAGTTGAGGCCTCTTCATCTGCAAAGCCCATGTTTCAACCGAGTTATCATCCTCAAGCTCTCCCTAGAGATAAGAAGCCTTCTTTGGAAGATCTAGTACATCAGATGGGAACAAACACTAATCAGTTCATGACAGATATTAAGTAGTTCATGACAGAAATTAGAACTCAACTCCATAGCCAAGCAACTTCTATTCGGAATATGGAAATTCAGTTGGGTCAGTTTGCTTCAACAATTAACAATCGTCCACAAGGAACCTTGCCTAGCAATACAGAGACTAATCCGAAAAGAGATGATAAGGAGCACTGCAATGCTATCACATTGAGGGGTGGAAAAGAGTTGAATGATGTTGTCAAGGAACCAAAGGAACCAGATGTTTTAGTGGCAGATGAAACAATTTCTAAAGAGAAGGATGAACAAAAGAAATAAGCTACAAACCAAGAGCATAAAAAATCGGGCTTGGAAAATATTACTCCCTACAACCCACCCCCACCATTTCCTCAACGTTTCAAGAAACAAAAACATGATGAGCAGTTTGCAAAGTTTCTAAATGTCTTCAAGAAGTTGCATATTAATATCCCATTCGATGAACCTTTAGAACAAATGCCAAGTTATGCCAAGTTTTTGAAAGATATCTTGACTAAAAAGAGGCGATTGAGTGAATTTGAAACAGTGGGTTTGACTGAAGAATGCAGTGCTATCATTCAAAGAAAACTTCCAGCAAAACTTAAGGATCCAGGGAGCTTTACTATACCGTGCACAATAGGTAACCAATTCTCTAGTAGAGCTTTGTGTGATTTGGGGGCTAGTATTAATCTAATGTCACTGTCTATATTTCAAAAATTGGGATTAGGAGAAGCTTGATCTACTACTGTGACACTCCAGTTAGCGGATAGATCACTAAAGTATCCAAGGGGAAAAATTGAAGATATACTCGTTAAGGTTGATAAATTTATATTCCTTGTGGATTTTATTGTTCTTGATATGGAGGAGGATAAAAATGTTCCAATCATTCTTGGCAGACCATTTTAACCACAAGCAGAACTCTTATTGATGTGCAAAAGGGAGAATTTACTATGAGAGTTCAAGATCAAGAGGTGACGTTTAATATTTTCAAAGCTATGAAGTTCCCCACTGAAGAGCCTGAAGATTGTTATAGAATTGATGCAGTAGACACATGTGTTCGACATGACCATGAAGATACACTCCCATTTAACCAGCTTGAATTAGCAATCATTAATACGTACAATGAGAAAGATTTGGAGTATTTGGAGTTGGTGAACTACTTGGAGGCTGCACCAAAATTCTCTCGTTATAAACCAAAATTTGAGTTGTTAGAAGTACCACCATTAGGTTCTCATTTGAAGCTGTCAACTCAAGAATCATCATCATTAGAGCTCAAGTATCTTCCTAGCCATATAAGGGAGTTGCGAGATTACAATAAAACATTGGGATGGTCCATAACGGATATTAAGGCGATTTGTCCTTCTACCAGCATGTAGAAAATCCGTATGGAGGAATATCATAAGCCTTTTATTGAGTACCAACGTCGACTTAACCCAATCATGAAGGAGGTGGAGATCTTTGATGTGTGGGGAATTGACCGTCAAAAATTCACCACCACTCTAATAAACTTGACGTGACTTTAGACAAAGTCAGGCTGATGACTTTAAAACAAACGCTTCTTGGGAGGCAACCCAAACATTCTAAACTCTCTCTTCGTTTATTTTGATTTTCATTATTTTCTTTTTAATTTCAAAAAAAAAAAAGTTATTTAGTTTGCGATTATTAAAATGTTTAGAATTCTTCCTAATTTTATTTAATTATGTTTTGTTGAAACATGTTGGGAGTCTCTAAGCAAATCAACTGCATTAGCAACATGGCACAAGTCATTGGCAACATAGATTTTAAGAGCAGAAATCTTTCCTCAGTCACAGTTGCAACATCTAAAGCAGACAGCAGTTTTGATATCACAATTCGAAAGAGCCATGGCTTAATTCTTCTCAGGCCAAGGCATTAGTTCGTGACAGAACTGATCAGAAATATTAAAATACGGGCCATGACTTAACTATTCTCAGGCCAAGGCATTAGTCCGTTACAGAACTGATCAGAAATATAAAAATGCGGGCCATGGCATGATACTTTACTAGGCCTCGGCCCAAAATCGTACTTAAATAGAAAAGGGTGACACTTGCCTAATATTTCTAATGTTACAAAATTTTACAACCTACATTCTCTTTGTGCCTCAATGACAGAAAAGTCTTCATCTCTCTCCATTTTATCCAGCAGTACTCCTACGTTTCCCTTTCAATATCCAAGGGTGGCAAAAGAGAGATCAAATCTGTGAGCACGATTTCACCAAATTTTAACGGATATTTCGAGTATTTTCTTTATCGATTTGACCAAATCAATTGGGGCACCATCAGGTTTTGTCTGTAAGTCTTACATTCAATTAACCTATGTTGCGTATTGTGAATAAATATTTGATTATTTGGATTGAAAAATTCAAGTTTTGATTACACTTGTGGTTGTTTGAGATTGTTTGATGGATTTAATTGGTGATTGATGTTGAGTGATTGATGGAGTGATTGATGTTGGAATGGGTGTATGGATTGTTTAATTGGTGGAGTACTATGTGCTGCAATATGTACGGTCTTTTGTGACAGTAACTGGTATTACTAAATTTTAGGGAGATCATTAAATTTTTGTACACACCAGGTATTTGTGAAAAGTTCAATGACAATGAGAGAGGTTGGGAAGGTTAAGTTGTTGAAAATTTTGGGGGTTGTTTGATATATATGGTGCTTGTTGGATATAATTAAGTACAGTTGCGATACTTGTCATTTCGGCTATTGGTGATTGGGTTACGATTAGTTGTTGTTGGAGTCATGATTTTTAACCACAGGTTGTGAAAAGTAACAGAACACAAACTTCAACATTTCATCGCTACTGCCAGGACTGAATGACAATAACAATAAAGATGGCGCAGATAATGCTGATGACTCCTGATCGCTAATAAATATTTCAGGAAAGTTCTTTCACCTACCTTTGATTTTAATTGATTACATTGAAGACAATGCAATAACTAAGTTTGGGGGTGGGAGTAGTATTTTTCTAAAAACTTTTCTTTGATTTTTGTGTTTGCTCTAATGTGTTTAAGTTAAGTTTTGGCATGTTTAAAAAAAAAAATTTGTTTTGTGATGATTTTTGCTTGATAATCTACAGTCAATAATAATGATTTTGATTGAGTATAGACATGATTCTTAGAAAATGATGGAGGTTGAACTTATTTATGTGCTTAACTCTGATGAAATTCAGTCTTGTTTTGAATTCTTTTACATTGAGCTTATAATCTTGATGCACTTGGTTGTTTAATATGCTTGGAGAATGTTTATGCTTTTGAGAGTAATCCATGATCTCAATGAATTCTAAAACTTATTTGATTGTTACTCGAGGCGAAATCCTAGGTTGCACTTGATTAGGGACATGATTTAGGCTATTCTTGGATTGATTGAGCCTTTTAAGCTTACCTATGTTGATTTTATCACTAGTCTTTCTCATTGAGCTTTGTTGCCCATGATCTTTGGCACCCACAATTTTAACCAAGTCTTTTTGTCTAATTTTTCCAAAATTTGACCCATCACCTCTTAGGCATATTGATTGCTACTGGATAATTTTGAGCTATGCAAATAAGGGTTGAAGGTGAAGTTAATGGAATGTGGAAGGCAAAGTTTCAAGAATATTTAGTTGAGGGTTCGAAAATACTTATGTTGAAAAAAAAAATTCTTATTACTACATCCCTTCTTGTAAAAGAATGCATTGAATCAGATAAGTTTGGGGGTGCAGTGTGCTAAAAAAAAATGGTGAATAAAAGGTTGTTAAGAGAATGAAGTGAAACAAGATTGAGCATGCAGAGTGACTTAATGTTGAAATGTAAGTTTGCGCTCTATGAGAATCCTAAGAGATTGATGTGTTTAAGGGGTGATCTGAGCCACAAAATTTCCTTTTATCCTACCTTTAACTCAGCCACACATTACATGCTGAATAAAAGTCCTATTGATTCTTGATTGAGTAACAACCTACATTAGTGGAGAACAACATGAAAAATAAGCCTATGGAGTTCATCAATGTCAATATCTAGAGATCACTTGTGTTTACTCTTGATGGCATAAACTGATTTGAGTTGCAAACTGATTAAGTGATAAGGGGTTATTTGCACATATGTGGATGGTTCAAGGTGAGGTTGAATGACATTTGGATTGAAAATCTAAACTGTTTCAATTTCTAAAGTTTTTCTTGAGAATTATGAAATTTACGTAATCTTTGAGGCAAGTGTGGAGAATCAAGCTAGTATCATCACTTTTTTTTTATTTGTATTTTAGATTTCTTTCCCGTAGTTAGGTTTTTCTTTATTTTTGTTTTGCTCGAGGACTAGCAAAATATTAAGTTTGGGATAGTTGATGAGTAGCTTTTATACCTACGAATTAACCACTTTTAAATATAATATTTTGTTAATTTTAGAGTCTTTTAGTTATTTTTATTTAAGTTTAGTTAGTTTTATACTTTTTATATGATTATATGTTTTTATTTGATTTTTATGCTTATTTTACAGATTATGAACAATATTGAACATTGGGATGGTTGCATATGTTTAGGAGAAATTCTGACTCCAAATTGGTTCACTTTCGGAAGAAGAAAGCTAAGCATACAAGTTAAAAAGTCTTCCAGCCGCTGCTTGATAGAAAACGAAATCGTGACGGGAATTCAAGAATTGCACAACAGAAATATGAAAATACAAGTCACGACATGATATATTGGGAGGCCATGGCCTACTTACGTTTCCAGCTTTACACGTTAATTTGTGGTGATCGAATTAGAAACGAATTTTGGGACTTGTAAACCCTAATGACTCCATACCTATAAATAGGAAAGTTTAACCCTTATTCAGAAACAGAAGTTCTGGGATTTTTCTAGGAGGCACAAGATCGAAAAGGAGGACGAGAGCTGGAGATTCGACTTTTGAATTTTATCTTTCTGAACTTTATCTCTTCTCTTGATATTTGTAATCTCTAAGAATGGCCGAATACTTTTGTAATTTTGTTTTCTTTTCAATAATGAACTAATTTATATTCTACGGTTATAATGGAACCCATTCATGATATTTGATTAGTTTTATTTCTTTCTTCTCTGATTCCACATGTGATTGTTTATTATATCCTATGTTTAATGCGATTTAATTAATTGGCCATTGATTGAATTGATTCGGTGAACCTTAATAATATCGACAGAGTTATTTTGTGTTCATGACCTAGATACAGTAACATATGCTAATTTGAGATAGACATATACTTAAGTTGCGTGTGCATCCCTTATGAGAGCTTATTTTTAATGAATTCTTCTTGATTTAATTCTCATAGACATATAGGAAGTTAGTTTAGAAGGGTATTTTTACATAACCATCGACAGAGGCTTGTAGAGAATTTAGTGTTCTTGGATGACAATTATAGTTGATTAATTTATCATAGAAGGAAAGATAATCTAATTAAGTGGAGTGTTTGGGGGAAATTATAATCCTAGATTTTATCACTCATTGATTTTAAATCTGTAAATTTATTTTCTCTGTTAGTTTTCTTGTTTAGTTTTTAATTCCTATTTTTACTTTTGTTTGGATAAAATTAGAGTGAGATAAATTGGTAATTAGCAATAGATTGGTATTTAGTCTCCGTGGGAATGATACTTTCTTATCACTTTATTATTTGTTTCGATACGTATACTTGCGTGCGTAAATTTAGACAACACATTGTAAGATTTTTATTTCACTCCAACTTATTAAATTAGCTTAAAATTATTTTAGTGTGAAAGTTTGTTGTTTGAGTGCCTAGCTGAAAATATGTTGTCACAAACCACATCTGATGATCCACAATTGCCATCATTCCCCTTTTTAACCAATCTCAGAAGAAGATTTCTAAAATACATTTCCCCGATCTTCTTGTTTATATTGATTGAATCAACAATCGGATGCAAATCCTAATTGGAAATCAATAACCCTATGATGTTCATCATAGTTGAGAGAAAATAAATAATAATCAGTGGAAGTAAAACATATCCTAATTAGTTAGAATTGCGAGTTGTAACCAATGTCATAGATGAAAAGTCTTTAGGAAAGCCATGGAGCCCTTCCAAAGGCTAAATATGATGCTATCTTCTTGGCGAATTAAAGAGTGTGTTTTACTGTCCAAGGTCACAATCTTACTTGTATCCACTCTTTCTTCTCCAATCTATATGTCAAGAAGCCTTAGCATTACAAAATCATATCTACATTTTAAATTTTCTAATGTACAAGTATGTTGTTATTGGCTCTATATTCATTCTAACATTCACATATATGAGATTCTATACACACGCCTTGTCCCTGTGGGGGCGAGCATGTAGTAAAATTGGTTGGGCTACTTGGTCCAACCCTTAGGTCATGTCCAAGAAAGGCTAATTACAACCCCAGTTAAAAAGAAATATGCAATCTTAAGTTTCTACAAAAAAAGATAGGAAGAATATCGAAAAGAATGTTGATTGGGATAAATGGTGATACTGGATATGAACACAGTACTCTAGTATCGAAATAGAAGACAACGTCAAGAAGCAAACATATCTGTTCAACTAATCACAAACTACATATATATATATAGGGTGGCATTCTTTTGACAAAATCCTAGACAATATTCTAGCAAAGCATTTTGTCTTCTATGGGCTAAAAATTTCAGAATGGACTGATGGTTTGTGAGGATGGTCTCTGTGGTGAGAAAATCATCCTCTAAAAAAATTAGCTAATTCTGAAATTGTTAACCCTAGTTTATAAGATGAAGAATTGTGAACCGTCAACTTTTACCGTTAGTATGTAACCACTTTTCATAGGGTTAGAAGTTTTAAAATTGGCTGATTTTTTGTGAGGATGATTTACTGATTATAGAGATCATTCTCACAAAAAATCAATCCATTCTGAAACTTTTTAGCAATATGTTTGTTTAGAATGTTGTATAGGATTTTGTCAAATGAACGCTACCCATATATATATGGAGGGGTTTTCAATAGGCAAAAGTATAAAATTTTGTCTAAAATTTTGGCTTCGAGACTAGGAGAGATCCTTCCCTCGTTAATTTCCCCTGAACAAGGAGCATTTGTGAAGGGGAGAAATATCTATGATAACATCATCATGGCTCAAGAAGTGTTAGATGATCTCAATTTAATAGTTAGAGGTAATAACTTGGCAATGAAAATCGACATAAAGAAAGCTTATGATAGGCTAGAATGGCCCTTCTTGATGGTTGTTCTTTCCAAGTTGAGGTTCTCAGTTGATTTTATAAAATTGATCAAAGGTTGCTTGCAGAGCGTCTCATATACAGTGTTAGTTAACGGGTGCTCTTATGGGTTTTTCGGAGGAAGACGCGGTTTGAGACAAGGAAATCCTTTGTCACCTAGCCTTTTCATCCTTGCAGAGGAGGCACTTAGTGTGGGTCTTAATAACCTAGTTCTTAAAGTTAAAATGGATAGATTTTTTGTTTCAAAAAAAGGGACAGCTCCAAGCCATCTCTTTTTTGCGGATGATTTAATTATTTTCTCAAAGGCCACCTCCAAGTCCTTAAAAGCTATTATAGAATTTTTGGATTCTTATGAAATGGCTTCGGGTCAACAAAATAGTTTGGAGAAGAGCTGTTTTTTTGTGACTGATCATGTGGGAGTCAGAAGAATCGAGATAGTTAAGACCATTATGGGTTTTTCCAAGGGTTCCCTTCCAACCAACTATCTGGGTGTTCCATTGTTCACAGGAAAAATTACAAGATACATGTGTAGGGGATTAGTCTCAAAGATTTCAAGGAAGATGATAGGATGGAAATCAAACACCCTTTCAAAGGAGGCTGATTGATTTTATTATCTCATGTCTTTCCTCTATTCCAATGTACCTTATCTCATTATTACCTATTCCCAAGTCTATCTCAGATTCTTTGGAATCGTGTTTTGCAAAATACTTTTGGGGTAGCACTGAGGGTAAGAAAAAAAATCATCTTGTGGCTTGGCATAGAGTGTGTAAACCTAAGATAGAAGGTGGTCTGGGTATTAAATCACTTTTTGAGGTACATAGAACGGGTTTAATGAAAACATGCTGGAGATTGATGAATGAGAAGGGACTATGGATTGACTATCTCAAGAAGAAAAATATGTGAAGGATGGTAATTGGTGGAATCCTTCAAAAACAAGAGGCTCGATGCTTTGGAGAACTTTCCGGTGTTTTATTAAACTAACAATTAGGCTGACAAAGAGCTTGATTGGAGATGGAGCAGAAACTTCTCTATTCTTACATAATTGGAGAGGGTCAAGTCCATTAATAGATCTCTATCCGAATGAAAACAAAAACATTATGTTGAAGGAGGTTTGGGATCAAGAGGGTTGGAACGTTTCGAAACTTAGAGCCTTGGTCATGAATAATTCAGCAGTGGAAGAGATTTTGGCATCAAATGTTCAGCAAAGAAATCATGATAGATTAATTTGAATGGCCTCAAATTCAGGATTGTTTTTCTTCTCGATCGGCATGAAAATCTTTGAGAGCTAGGGGAAATGTCTCTCTAATCTGCAAAGCAATTTAGAATGCAAAGGTGCCGACTAAGATGAAGACTCTAGCGTGAAAAATCTATCATAAAGCGTCCTGGTGGACATTGTTCGAAAAAAATGGGGTATACCTATGGCTTCAAGATGTTCTTGTTGTAAAGGTAATGAAGAAACTATTGAGCACCTTTTTTTCCAATGTCCGTTTACGATAGAGGTGTGGAACTTCTTTAGCTATCATTTGCTTGAGGAGATAGCCAGAGTTATGACGCCTGGGTCTTTACTTAAATGGGGTTTTTCAAAAAAATCCTAATTTGGAAGTGTCAGTGGTATGGTTTCGTGGGTAATATGTTGAAACATATGGCTAACTAGAAATAGATGTATTTTTGAAGACTTGAAACCTTCAGTTCAAGTGGTCATTAATTATTGTCTGAAATGGGTAAAGGTATTGGAGGAACATTTGTTTTTCAAGCTCCCATCTTCAGATGATGCTCTCCGAAAATTATCAGATATTGGAATTCATCGAAAATAGATCGTTCGACGTTGTCTACTTAAAATCTGCTGGAAGAGACCGCCTCATGGTTGGTTTAAGTTAAACACTGATGGATCAGCAATCTGTAATCCAGGTTTATCAAGTGGTGGTGCTATTTTACATAATGAACATGGTGATTTGGTGGAAGCAGGTCATTGGAACTTCGGAATGACGACAAACAATATGGTAGAAGTCCGTGCGTTGGTAGCTACGCTGGAGAGTTTTGATTTACAAGGTAAGAATATCATCATTGAAATGGATTCAGCTATCATAGTCAAAGGTCTTGCACATTATGCGGTCTCGTGGAAATTGGATGAATGGGTATTTAAGGCAAGATCATTGATTTCAAAAATAGATGCTCGAGTGTGCCATGTTTGGAGAGAAGCTAATGCAACGACAAATGCACTTGCTGCTGCTGCTATCCAGAACCTTTAGTCCTCGACATTCAAAAGAGCTTGCGATTTGCCTTTAAATGTAAAAAATGCTTATATGGGAGATAAGCTAGATCTTCCGCAATTTAGATATGTAACTCGTTAGGGTTCTATCTTTGTATATTTGTTTACAATCTAAATAAATTTTGATGGGGTCAGAAGGTTCTGATTGGGCTGATGTTTTGAGGTTGTCTTCTCGTCATAGAGATCATCCACACAAAAAATCAGCTCAATCTGAAACTTTTAACTCATACTTTCAAAAATTATTGTTTTTAGATATGTTTTTACTTGTATCCCTTGAACGCTCCCCATATATACATGTGTGTGTGTGTGTTTAGGGATGGCATAATAAGTAAGCAGAAAGCATAAATTATACAAATCTATATTCTAAGTTTTCTAATACAAATCTAAAAATTAATAATTCTTGGTTTCCAATACTTTGTGAAAATGAATCAATGTTCCTGGGTGGGGTTTTCTGTTTGTATAATAAAGAGGGATTTTTTTTTCTTCGCTAAGCAAGTGAAGAAAATTTTATAAAAAAGGAGAAAGAAAATTAAAAAATTCTGGTGCTTGGGAGATTCAGTTGATCTTCAACGAACACCTTTTTAACAAGAAAAGAAAGAGAATGAACAGAAGAAAAGAAATTTGAGGATCCTGTTGATGAAGCAAAAACCACAAGAGCATCCGCTGTGTTATTCCCTTCTCTAAAGATGTGCTTGATATCCCATTCAATCTGATTAAGGATGAACAAACACCTTGAGACCAAAGATTCAAAACACCAAGGAAACTTCCCTCCTTTGAGAGCATTGACCACCAGAAGCGAGTCTGATTCATTTTGAAGCTTGACGCCAGAGAGAGGAATGAAAAGTAATACAAGAGAGAAGAAGTTTGTTGGTGGCAATAAGAATGAATAAGCACAATTCTTTCACATATATTCTTCTATGCAATTCTTTCATTGAAACAATATCTGCAAATTTTCCATCTTAGATATCCCATTATAAACATTTTTATAACCATTACCCAAATAGTGAAATTCAAGAGAAAAAAAAAGCATCAAAATCAGCAAACATCATAGACAAAGTAGTTGCACAGAGAGATCCTCACAACCCCAGAATTGGCAAAAAAATGTCTTCTGAGTGGTTCTTGTTTTGAGTTTTAGAGATCTACAAGGGCATAACCCAAAGAAACAAAAACGGAATTTCAAGCAAAGCAAATTCAATACAGAAAACAAAACAAGGCTAGAACTTTGAAAATCGAAATTGATCGCCTAGCCAACAAAAATAACCAAAGAAAACAAGACCATCTTCTCGATCTGGATTCCGTGTGGATCCAAGGGCCTGATAGGAGCTCAGAATGACCTCTTAATCAAGAAGATCAAAACCTCTAATATCAAAAACCAATTCCATTTCTTTGAACCTCTAAAAGAATAAACCTATAAAAACATGCATAAAAGATGAAGTACCCATCACTTAAAAATCAAAATAGATCAAACTAATCTACCTGAGAACCAAGGGAACATTCACAGTTGATCTCAAGATCACCACTGATGAATACCCTAAACCTCCCAACAGCATCTCCCACGTATGCAGCTGAGATTTTTACCAAGTAAATCATTGATCCTTTTTCACTCTTACAAACTAAAGCTATTTATCCCTTCCTCCATCTCTCTCTCTCCGAGTCCCGCACACAATGGTGGGATGGTGATGTAAGTTAACTAGGGTTTTGGTCACATGTTCCTAAGAGCACACGTTTGGGTGCATTAAATACACCTTGAAATTAAATTTCCTGCCAAAAATTCCTTAACATGTGCATTTTAGGAAAAAAATTCAATTTCCAAGGTGTGTTTAATATATCTTAACATGTGCCCAGAGGGCACATTTAGGTGCATTAAATACACCTTGGAAATTGAATTTCCTTCTAAAAATGCTGAAAAAACTTTGAAACGGGGTGGCCCACTGCAAAATTTTGAAGGAACCCTCTCCATTGAATTACATGTTGCATTTTCAAAGAGATATTTCAAATTATGGTGGAAATGTAGGGGCTTGAAATAAATTCAAAATGCCACGTGTCTTGAAATAATTTTGAAGCAGGTTGCTCGCTTCAAGGTTTGACTTGCCCTAAGATGTGCATTTTGGAAGGAAATTCATGGGGCATTTTTAGAAGGAAATTCAATTTACAAGGTGTATTTAATGCACCTTAACATGTGCCCTTAACACACATGTTAACAAAACCCTTTAACCTACGAGTGGTTGTGTAATTTGAGAGGGTCAGTAATTGTATAAAGTTTTGTACTCATCCATAATTCGTGAGTTCACCTGAGTTTTCAGAATAATGTTTTGTACTGTGATGAGCAGTATTTCATACTCTCATGTATCTAATTGCTCCAAATGATGGCATCTGATCATGGTATTTGATGAGTTATCATCATACCAAAATACATCTAATTACCACGAATGTTTATCACGTTAATTTCGCAAATAGTTCATGAGGATTGTAGTAAATAAAATAAATTGGTGCTTAGTAAAATATAAATAAACTAATTAATAAAATAAGGAATACGATAAATTAGTGCACACATCATAGTTTTAAGTATTGTATAATGTGGTTTAAAAATAATATATAAATATATATGAAAAATACAGCCTCACCAAATTGATTTTACTGTTAGCTTCGAATGATGGCTAGTGACATGTTATAATTGACTTCCGTGTTTCTTGCACAAGAATTGAGAGTAATGAGATTGCAACCTTAAACACATTAGTCTATAATTAGGGATAGAATATCGAGCGTTAACCAGGGAGCCTTTGACAGTACGGATATTGTTGAGAAGTCTTCAGGTTAATTTTCATTTAAGAGTGCATGGTTTGCCAATCTTCAAAGGGCCTTCATTTCATATGGTATTCATTTATATTGCAAAAATTTTAGATTTCTCGTCTTTCGATTTGAGCATGGTTGTCAATTCAGAATAAACTTCTTACTAACGAAAATCTGAGAAAAAGGTAATTATTATTTCATCAAGATGTGTTCTATGTGGAAGTAGCTGTGAAACAAACGATAACCTTTCTCAACAAATGCTTGTATTCTAACTGGAAATGAAGGTCAGTGATGCGCTGATTCAGTATCCAAAAATTCAATGTGGCTGGCCTGTGTGAGATGGTTGAATTCCTATCCCGCATAATTACGTGAAGGTGGTTTTTTTTTCTCTTTCATAAAGACAAATACCGATGGTAGTACTTTGAGAGAGAAGAGAGAGAGAGAGAGAGAGTTGTATATATGCTATTCTTCTTGATGATACCTCATATAATTATTCTCCATTATAGCTTTCCTCAATTTCTAATCAAGCGTTGGGTTTTATAATACCTCAATTTACCAAACAAATAAATAAGTAATAAATTAATAAAATATCAATAAAGAAATTACATTAGCATAAATTGCTGATTTGTTAAAGCTACAACATGCATGCGCCTTTCCTTCTCTTTTCCCTTTTTTTTTTTCTTTTCTAAGCAAGAAATTGGGAGATTTATATATGAAATAATAATTTTTGGATGAGATTGAGGGCATACTCGAAAAAATTATAAATGAAATCTTAAATTTGGAAGATAAATTAGGTCCTCTGAGGCTACCATTCTATTAATTTATGTGAGTTAAAACATTGCTTCTCATGTGATTCGAAGAAAAGGAAAATCTTGAGCATTTGCAGCTTTATTTCCTTCTAATAAGACATGGCTAATCGACCAATTGATGTGTATGTGCTTATATGAACCACGGATGTGCACCATGTTATGCTGCACAGGACGTTCATGCATGAGGACGTCCACTTCTCCACATGTTTGCTATATCATCTCATATGTTCCACTACCACATCAAAGTTCAACATGATTTCTGAATCTCAGCAATCTCATTTATTAAAGTAAAATAATAACTCTACTCTAGTATACTCTCTTTGAATGATAAGCTGAGACTGAGTCATTGTTCTTCTGAGAAAGAACAATATATTAAAGTAAAAGAGACAATATAATCCAAGGGTATAGCCCCTAATTTGCACTATCTTTAGATGAAATTTAAGGAGATCCATTTTGGGGAAGAAGGTTGCATGATGTTCATGAAACGCTAGGGACCTCCCTATTGTACACTTTTTACAATTCTAATACACTTTCTTTGCTTGCTTAGCAAAAAAAAAAAAAATGTTCATGAAATGAATATGGTGAAAATACGTTAGAGTTTGCATCAGGAGAACAATTTATGGAACAAAATTTTCCTTGATAAATATTTGACAGATAAACCTCAACCGATGACTGAGAAATGATAGATTGATTCTTGGTTTTCCAGCAAAGTGAATAATTTCATGGGTTATTAATTCAGACAACTCTCCCAATAGGAGTCACAAGACTCTTTGGTTATTAATTCTTTGATTATTAGTTCAAGGACGTACGGAAGACATGAAAAATACCTTTGTATAAGGAGAAATCTTGATATAAAAAGAAATACTTAACAAAAAAAAAAGTATCTAAGAACATGTAGGGCAGCAGCCATATAGGGCTTCAGGCTTGCATTGCTGACTCATGAATTGGTCAAATATATGCACTAAATAAATGATCTCAGGTCAACTTGTTGTGAAGGTTAGTTGCCAATAGTTAATAGGATCATGTATAAGTTCCCCATCAGTGTCATTGAACTAGTGTAGGGGAATCAATGGGTGGTTAAGTAGATGAACCATCAACGACTATTTGTGTTGATTGAGTGCAAGTGTGCAACAAGCACGGAGCAAGTCCAGATTGCTTCAGACCAGTGGGCTAGCTGTTCAGGAAAAAAATGCCTGGTTGATCGGAGTTAGGGATTAGACTGATTGGCGTAAGAGTCCTTTTTTGTTCTTTAGATGCAAACAAATTTGTATTGAAGTATAGTGAGATATACAACTGGGGAATCCCCTAGTTTACAATAAAAAATTGGCATGTTTAAGACTTGACGTCGTAGATGCTTGAGTTGGTAATGGTGACCATAGTGGATTGTGAAATGTTTGCCCTGAGATTTGGAGAAGAGCAGACTAATTGCTTGGGAGTGCGTAAATAAAAGATCCTATAGGATACTGCAGTAGAAGAATCGTTAACGTGGTGTATTTCTATTTATTTCACTCTTAATTTTAATTAGAAACAAGTGTACCTAGTTTTTTTTCTCTCTATATTATTTTTCAATTAGAAAGGAAACAAAACTCTTATTAAGGACCTCCCTAATATGTAAACTTTCTATTAATTTTATTTGTATTATATTTAGAGATTGAATGATATCAAAATTAGACTCAATGTAGTCCAAATAATAATTCCAGCAATTTTGGCTTGATTAAAGAGGTTTTTTGAAAATTTCTTTTAAAACCTAAGATAACACCAATTTTTCATAAAAATTCTTAATTTTAAATTAAATAAAAACCCTTCTTATGCATTATAAATTACATTATAACATTACCATCAACTAATAATTTCATAGTGACTCATTTATCTTTTTTTAACTAATACTATCTACATCACATGGATTTTTATGATTTGAGTTATTTATTTATTTACAAGATTTATTTATTGGGTCATGCATTTTAATTAATGACCCAATTATATAAAGTCAAAAATTCTATAATAGTGATTACTTTTTATCTCATAAAATTATTAAAATTTTAACAATGAGTGGAAACATGACATTAATCATTATATTTTTTCATAATTACGTTGACTTCAAATTTTGACAACTTCTTGTCTAACATAATAAATTATCGAAATATTGATTATGAAACTATTATTATGTCAAAACAAAAATATTGATTATAATCTATCACCATTAAAGAGGTTTTCAGGAGTATTATTAATTAAATAATTTCATGAATTTTTAGATCAGGGATATTATATATGGCATAGATGACATACAACCACCACAACTCACATTAGTATATTTAATCAAAATATAACATTATAGAATCTAACTGAATATTATGATTATAGATAAGATTTTGAAATTTGTGATCATGTGTAAAATATTTTGTTTATATGATCTTAAATTGAATTTTTTTCAAAATTATTTTGTAAAAGAATATTCACCTTAACACAATCGGTTTAATGGGTTAAGTGGGAAAATGATATAACAAAATTCGTGTGGCACATTGACCTCACAATTTTAGTAACTTCACTTGTACAAAGATTCTATATATTAAAGAAGATTCGCAATATCGTTAGAATTAGAAATATACTCTTTTAATTTTAGTAGGAAACCTTGATGGATAAGAAGCATACTAATAGAGGAACTATAAACCCTCTATCTCCATCTATATAAGAGGATCGACACTCTATAATAGCAATAAAAGTAAGAGATGCACAAAAGACATTCATTGGTGAACATTGTGATATCCATCTATCAGTAGAACTTTAGTCTATTCAAATAGAGAAGAGAGAGAAGGTGACCTTCAAAATTGAAGAATTCGAAATTGGGGTTTACGCACTTTAATTTGTTGGCACGTGGATTGCGAAAAGGGACACCTCCAACACATTATTGGATCAACATTTTTGGCTTATGACACTAGGTGAGTACCCTAACTTCGATTCTTAGTAACATAAATAAGTTTTTGAGATATATGAATGATTCTTGATCTATTAGGAATTATAGAATAATAGTTATGTGAATAAAATTTATATGTTTAAAATCTAACAAAAATGACTCTTGAAATAGCATTGGCGTAATCCATTCTCAATCCGCTTAACTTTTATAAAACACTTAGGATTTTACTTTTATTAAAGGACTCAATTAGATATCTTGTGATTGTACTTACTTAAATTTTGCTAAGCAAACAAATGAAATTAAATAAATAAAACGAGTTTAAAAGATCTACAAGGATATAACCCAAAGAAACAAAAAATGGACTTTCAAACAAAGAAATCTAATACAGAAAGAAAAAAACATTCTCAAAAGGCTAAAACCTTGAAAATTGAAATCAACCGCCTAGCCAACAAAAAATAACCAAAGAATAGAAGACCATCTTCTTAGTCTGGATTCAATGACGATTAGAGGGCCTGGTAGGAGTCATACATAAGGCTCAAAATGACCTCTTAAACATGAAAAAGAGAACCTCTAATATCAAAAACCAATTCCATGTCAGTGAAACTCTAAAATAAAAAACCAATAAAAACATGCAAACAAGATGAAGTACACATTTCTCTAAATAGAGCAAACTAATCTACCTGAGAGCCAAGGGTACATTAAAAAAAGACGAACCTCTGATGAAAACCATGAAGCCTCCCAACAGCATCTCCCACATACACATCTGAGATTGCTACCAGGTAAATCATCGATCCATTTTCACTCTTAAAAACTAAAGCTATTTATCCCTACCTCCATCTCTCTCTCTCTCTCTCTCTCTCTCTCTGAGTCACGCAACACAAAGGTAGGATGGTGATTGTAATTTAACCTATGAGGATTTGTGAATTTTAGAGGGTCATTAATTGTACACAGCTTTGTACTTGTCCGTAACGCATGAGTTCACCTGACTCATCAATATAAGGTAATAATTACCTGACTGTTATGAGTTGTTTTACTCAGTACGGGATATTCTAGGCTAGTATTTTGATATGGTGTGACAATATACTCTCATGTATCTAACCAATCCCAATGATAGCATCTGGTCATGGAATTTGATAAATTATGATTTGGTTTCTAAATAATATGAACATATGTGTGTATAATAAAGTATCGCTAGATTGATTTTACTGGTAGCTGCAAATGAAGACTATGAAAATGTTACAATTGCAATGTGTGTTTCACATTCTAGAATTGAGAGTAATGAGATTTCAACTTTAAACCCGTAAGTCTATTATCAAGGATAGAATATCAAGGGATGTCCAGGGAGCCTTTTATGGTAGGGATATCGTTGAGAAGTCTCCAGGTAAATTTGCTAATTTGCCATTAATCTCTCAAAAGTGTGCCGTAGGAGACATACTTGCTTAACCCCATTTTCGGGTTATAAATTAAGGGTGATATCCTTTGTACACTATTTTTCTTCTTTATATAATTCTGTCCTTTTATAAAACACCTATGATTTTACTTTTATCAAAGGTCTCAACTTGTGCATGGTTGTCAATTCAGAATAAATTCATTATTAATTCCATCAAGTTTTTTTTTTTTCTCTCTAACTAAGTAAGCAAAGGATTGTATTGATTTTCTAAAGTATGCAATGGAAAATTCAGATTCTACAAGTCTGAACTTGGGGAGACTCATCCTATCACCCTCTAGGCAAGTCTTTACAATCAAAGGAAGAGAATCTGAATTTAGAATCTCAATTGGGATTGCGTTAGAGACAAGACGGTCTGCCACAGTGTTCGCCTCATGGGATGCTGAAAATCCAATTTGTTTTTGGACGAAAATGGTGGGTTCGCACGGTTACAGCACATTCGGACGTGTCAATCGTGCAAAATGTGGGGAGTGAGGTTTAGGGACTGATTAGAAAGAACTGTTTTACTAAATGAACTATTAAGAAAAGTTCTAAAACTTAGTGACTAACTAGAAAGAAACCCCCTGCCAGGGTCTTTTTAGTAATTTTTCCCAATTTTATATCCATTGACATCACAACTTGGTACTTTTTTCATTATTATTATTATTATTTATAAACTTTTACCAACTTGCAATCCCATGACATTGATTTAAGCTCTGAACCTCCGAGGTCTCCCAATTCTACCATATCCTTGATAGTCCAAGATGGTAGAACTTCGGTAGTGTATTATTATAATAAAATGTCAATGTGGAAATATAAGTTTTCTTATTTTAACTATATATATAATACGCACATGTTAAGATTCCATGTACTTAACCAATTTGCAAATCAATATAAATTAGTATAGTAACAATTGGATGTTTCACGATTCCTTCATAGTTGGGGGGGGAAAGACCTTGACTACATATGTATTCACATGTTAATTAAGATTCTGGAAACTTATCCAACTTGCGTTCTCATAGGCCATGACAATGGTTTAGTGGAAAATCCGGGATCTTCGGATTTACTCCACCTTGTTTTGAGGAGAGGGACAACTTTAGTGGTATGTTATCCTACTTGCAATACGATAACAACGATTTAATTGATTCCATCATGGTTGTGACGTGTGGTGGGAGACCTTAAGTGGTGTGTTATAATAAAAAGCCGGTATGGAAAGATGAGTCTTCTTTTTTTAACACAATGACCTTGAATCTGTATAAATGCACATGTTAAGATTCTATATATTTTACCAACTTGCATCATCACATACCAGCTATTTATAAGTTATCATCTGAGCACCAAGAGAGGATGAGGGGAGAGATGATTAAAGGTGTGGTAGTTGGTGTCATTTGTCTTACAATCGCAATAGTCCTGACAGTTTTAAAATTCAAATCCCTATTCAAAAGTTCACGATCAATTTCAGATGGTGTCGATGATATCCATGGATCTCCCATTCTACTACTCAACGGATTGGATGCTTCGGAAGGCTGCGAGCACATGTACGGTTTCTTACCATGCACAAACAACCTTGCAGGCCACCTCTTCCAAATTTTCATCTATGAGTACCTATTATTTCTTGGGGAGAAGTATGTTTCAGCGGGGAGTGAGTCTCTTTTCAAGATCATAGGGACAGGTGGTTTCTTCGGGGCTTGTGGGTTCCATGTCTTAGGTGCACTTCCTGAGGCCATGATAGTTCTTGGTAAGCTTCTGGCTCAATCATTTCATAAGAAAAGTTAGGACTTCTTAGGGTAAATTTTGAATGGTTTTTGTGACAATGAGTGTATTTTACTTTGAATTATATGATTGTAGAACTAGAAAGTAGGATAGATTTGCAAAAAATCCTAATGGATCATGTTAGTAATTAGAATAGATTCATTATTTTTAGATCTAGATGTTTTTTCTTAAGTTATAAACTTGCTCCTATTCTTTTAGATGACAAGAATGGTTTAGTACTTAAGTTTTAACTTTTAAATTTAGGTGCCCCTAACTGGTTACCCTTTGGTGTAGAAATTCTCATTTTAAAACTACTAAATTTTTTATTTAAATACTCAATTAATTTAGGGACCACTTAGTTGCACACCACCCATTATCAATTGCACCCCATCACTTAAAAACTCACCTTTGCACTCCATTTAGATGTTACACTCCAAAAATAATTTTAAAAAAATGTTGCACTCCTTTTTTATGTTTTTGTTCTTCCTCAACTATGCCCAAAGAAATTATTGTTAGTTCAATAATTTTTGCAAGAAATATATTTTTTCATTTTGGAACCATCTTTACAAAGTTACTTTCTTTCGAAAAACAAAGGATCAGATTAAATTCTAAACAAAGATTAGAAAATCAGTGCCTTAATGAAGTTTGAGTCAAAGAGAACACGAACAAAATCAATCACGAAACATGATCAAAGTATAGTACGATCAAAGAATATAACCATATATACTGAGAGCTTATTTGGTGAATGTTTTGTGCCACTCTATCTTCAGTGACTGCATATCTTTGAATTTTTTCTTCTTCTTCGTCTTCTTCAAAGCTCTTTGATTGGGATTTTTAATCATATGAGGAAAGCTCTTCAAGATCTTAGTCAATTAACTCTGTTGAATTACTTTTGCAATTGAAAACTTCCTATTGTGGATTACTATCACAATTTTTCCTATTCTTCGCATTTTTCTTTTGTTTCAAAGCGCCTATTTTGATGAGTCTACATCCTTATTTGGTATGTTATATCTCAGCATAGTTCTCTATTTTGAAATACTGCACAAAGAATTGTTCTTTTGCTAATCCTATTGTAGAAAGAATTGATATAAAATGACTATCTGTTATCATTTTGTTCAGCATCTGGACTTTCTAAGAGCAAAGAAATTGCTCAAGAGCAGGTCATGATGGGAGTTGGCTTGTTGGCTGGATCAACTGTCTTGCTTCTGACTTTGCTGTGGGGAACTTGTGTCATTGTGGGCAAGTGTGATTTTTCAGACAAGTCGTCTTATGAAGAATTAGAGACCTCAACTTCAAACTATTCAAAGCATAGTAAACATCAATCACGTTTAACTGGTTCGTTATGCTTCTACTCACATTTCTTGCAAAACTGAGAATTGAGAATGCATCAAAAGCCTTAATACTGCCAAAGCAATGTTATATATTTGTAATTAGTAGTTGTTTTTTTTATATATTGTTTTTTGAATAATTAAGCATATCGTAATAAATAAGTAAATTAATATAGAAGGCATGTAGAAGCATAGCCCTTAGTTTACATGAATCTGAGAATGGTAAGACCTGTTAATCTCCTACATATGGCATATGAATGTAAATTGGATAATTGCTTCATGGAAGAAACTACTAGTTGATCATCTGTGATAAAACGAACAATTAATGGATTGAAACAGTTAAGAAAAGTAGAGAAAACTACCATATAATTGATATTTGTGTATTATTTCTCTTCTCATTATATATTCTTTGAATATATATATTAAGTTTACCCCTTGCAAAATGCAAGATTAGGCGTTTACCCTTGATCCAAAGTCAACATCCCTTTTTGTTGATGAATAACTTGTTAAAACTTGATTTAATTAAAAATACCCTTCCAAAACTTAAATTAATCATTATATCATAGTTTGCATAAAAATCAAAATTTTACAGTAAATTCATCATCAAAAAGTGACTTTGACTTTTGTCAAGTATTCTTGCATTTTGTAGGGGGCAAACCTAATATCTCCAATTTTGCAAGGGGTATTACTAATATTGCTTAAATTTAACACCATACCTTTCACAATGGTATTACTAATATGAATTAAAATGATATTTCATACATTGTTTTCCCTAATCAGCAATGAAATTGTTTTAAAGAATCACTACACAAATCACTTAATTAATTTCAAATCATTCCATTTAGGAGAAATTTCAAGTTTACCTTTTTTTTTATCAATCGATTATCACTATAGGTTCGGGTATCATTACTGACAAGGAGACTAGCTATACTGCCAAGATCATGGTTCTATCAGTGGTCCCATTCATCATTTTGCAACTACCAAAAATGTTCAATCTATCTTTTGGGGGACGAATTGTAATCTTGGCATCTCTCATTATTTCTATTCTACTCCTACTGTGTTTCTTCCTCTTCCAGGTATGCCATTTAGCCTTTTATGACAAAATAATCTATTTTGATTTGGTTGGTTTATCTAGAGGTTGTACAAAGTATGCATGAAAAATTAGTTAATTATTGGATCAGTGTGTTTAATTTCGAAAGTATTTCTCAAAATGGTAAATTTAAAATTTTGACTTAGAAGTTTCAGAATGGGCTGATTTTGTGAGGATGACCTATATGGTGAGGAGATCATGCTCACAAAAAATGAGTCCAGTCTGAGACTTCTAACCCTATCAAAAGTAGTGGATTATGAAAAAAAAATTGACGCTGCACGATTCTTCAACTTGGAATTAGATATTTTCAAATGGGCTGATTTTTGTGAGGATGATCACGTCACCATGGAGATAATTCTCATTAAAAAAATCAGTCCATTCCCAAACATCTAACCCATATAGGACAAAACATGTTGGCCAAAATGGTTGTTGATCCAGATCCATATATATAAAAGAATGCTAGCATCCAAGCAATCATGGGACATTGTCCTATTAGTTTTAGACCAGGGATGCCCTTTTGAAACTTGAAAACATTTCACTCTTATGGGAAATATATGTTGTTCTATCTAAAAAATTAAAATTGGGAGTTGGATCAAATGGTTCAACTAGTCAATTCCATTAATGGGAGTGTTTTCCCTTAGTGAGATAAAAGTTTTTGCCAAATTAAGGAACTATGAAATATTTTCATTTCGGGATAAATTTTAACATCTGTAAAAAAAACTTGATTTTCAAAAATGTAGTTGGATATTTTTTATCGTTTGTATTAGTAATTTGATTTATTTATATTTATACAGGTCTTTGAACCGCGGATTCAAAAGAGAAGACTAGAATATGTGAAGCATGAGCATCTGATGGTAGATTTTTTGAGTCACGTGCGAAGGCATTTATCAGGAAAACTCCTTACAGATCAAGGCGCACCTAATCTAACAATTATAAAAAGGTTAATTTTTCTTTTTAAATTCATTATCTAATTTTCGAGATTTTCTTATTTGGTCGTTCTTGCTCAATTTCAATTGCAGATTATTTGAGGGTATCGATCTTGACGGGGATGATAGTATAACTATTCCTGAATTGAGAAAAATGATCATAGGAATCAAGTCTGAAAGGATACATTCGACTAAGGATTGTGAAATAACCGAAGTATTGAAAGAATTTGATCTAAATCATGACCACAAAATCTCTAAGGATGAATTTGTTGAAGGGTTTGCGAAGTGGCTTGTTAAGAATAAGCATGCAACCAACAATTGTGGTTCTTTTCCAAAAAGGCCTTTAGACAACTCACATCAGGTAAGTAACCTCATCTTATGGCTTCCAAGACTCCTCAAGCATCCTCATTTTGATGTTAATGTTTTGCAGAAATTAGGGTTGTGATTTTTATTTCTTATCCTTTTTTTTTTTTTTTTTTACTTTATGCAGGAGAGAATGGCAGAAGATGCAATAAATAAGCCTGTAGTGTTAGATATTATAGAACATGTGCAAAGCAATGCATCTGAAAGCCTCCTCACAAAAGATGGAACACCTAATATACCTATTATAAAAAGGTTAAATCTTGTTACATATTTATTTTATGCGGTTTCGACATTTAATAGTCTTGTCTTTGATCAATTATTCTCACATTCGAATGCAGGCTATTTGAGAAATTTGATCTTGACGGGGATAATTGTATATCACTTTCTGAATTAAAGGAATTAGTACAAGGTATCAAATTTGGAAAAGACTTGAATAAGGATGAAGTTGTAGCAAAATTACTGGAAAGGCTAGATACAAATGGAGATCAAATAATTAATGAGGATGAATTTGTCAATGGTTTTGCACAGATGCTTAATTCAGCAATGTCAGAAGATGATGATAGCTACCAAGTAAGTAACCTTATCTTATGGCTTCCTTGGATTCCTAAATTACTATTGTGTTATAACACCTCTAATCTGAACACACAGGAGGCTTGGAAAGAAACTGATAAGTTGGTAGATGAGAAAGAGCCAAAAGGAGGAATAGCCGTTTATCTTTCATGGCCTTGGTTTAAATCAATATTATTAATGTTGTTGGGAACTACTATTTTATCATTACTTGCAGAACCTCTTATCGATGCTGTTCAAAATTTCTCCAATGCAGCAAGTCAGCCATCTTTCTTCGTCTCATTTATAGTAGTCCCTTTAGCAACAAACTCGAGAGAGGCTGTCTCAGCAATTATTGCTGCAAGGCAAAAGAAACCTAGAACTACATCTTTGGCATTCTCTGAGGTTTGTCTCTCCAGATTTTATTCATTAATATACATTTTAAGAGAAATACAACTGTCCACCATATTTCTTTCACGAGTCCTACATATCTCAGGCATATTTAGTCAATAGGACACATTCAAACTCAGTTATATATTATACTAGATAGATAACTGTTAAATTTTTGGCTAATAAAATTTACTACATCCATGGATGATGTGTTAGCGTCTTCTAACTTCAACTTGATTTTCCATCCTGTTACTCATTTAGAATAAAACATCCGTGACCCAATTTGAATGATTTTCACATGATGAACTTATAGAGGCACAAACCATAAAATCATTTTTAAATGGTTAATTCTAGAGTCAAATTGTATGTGATACAAAATATCTCTAGCCATTGAACATAGGCTGTTTTCACCATCTAGACATGAATGTTCGAAATGGCCCTTCATCTTTTTCATTTATTTTTTGTTGGTGAAACTTCACCAAATTTTCACATTCCAACTGGCATTGCATACTCTAAAAAAAGAAATAAAAATAAAAATCACATTTGGGTTCAATTTTATGTTAGATGGATTACTTATAAAAAGATTTAACTTTTAGGCCTACTCATTTACAGTAAACAAAATAGTTCTGTTTTGAGCATACGAAGAAAACACTTTCAAAACTAGTACTAATACAACCATGTGAACTGCAAAATCTTAGAACAATCATTTTTGAAATTATCTCGCTAACCTCTCCAAGTTCTTGGTGCAGATTTATGGTGGGGTATTCATGAATAATGTCCTTGGGTTGTCTGTCCTTTTAGCAATTGTTTATGCACGAGATTTGACATGGGATTTCTCAGCTGAAGTACTTGTTGTCCTCATTGTTTGCATCGTAATGGGTCTTCTTGCCAGCTACCGCTCAGACTTCCCACTTTGGACATGTTACATAGCGTTCCTACTGTACCCATTGTCTCTCATGTTGGTTTATGTTCTCGACTATGTTTTCATGTGGTCGTAAGATTAGTAGAATCAGAAACTGGAGGAGGTTATAGCTAATGCAAGACATTTTATCCCATTGGTGATCACTTTGAACATTTGCAATGGCTCGTAGCGAAGAAAATAAATGTTATCTATTGTCCTGACCACCAATTAGAGTTCTACTTAGAACAATCGGGTTGGAACTTGGGTACAACTGTACTTTTTATGTTTTCGAATATTAATTTGTAGTCTGTTTCTTTTGCTTGTTTGTTTGTGATTACAAGTTTCCACTAAGTTTTTCGACGAAAGTTTCACAAATAAAGTTGCGACCATAATTTCTAGAGTAGGAAATGCATGGGAAAATTATGCAGAACTAGAAAACTATGTGAAACAAAAGGGTGAAATGAGGCCATAGAATTTTTTTGTTATGCAGAAATTGGGAGCAAGAAATTATTGTGAATATGTAAATGAAACTAAAACCCAGGGCAACACATCTACGAGGGCCACTTACATAACCTCTGCTCATTTGAGACCAAGTTTTTCTTGCAGATGAACAAGGTCGACATACTACCACTATTCACTATGGGAGCTCTGCTTAGTACTGATAAATGTAAGAGTAGTAAACTCAAATTGAGAAATTATTTCATCTAAGGCAGTCAATCCAAAATACTAAATAATACTGATTTGATTAAACTGATGGTTGATGTACTAAGAAAGAGACGCTTTATTGAAATTATATGCACAACATTATAGGGAAATTGTAAAATTGGAATATACATGTTTTGTTTATCTTCTCTTGTGGAAGATAGATGAATCGTGTATTGTATATATAGATTACAGATTTAACAAGATTTGAATAAATCTTCTAGATGCGTTAGATAAGAATATTAAATAATTAATCCTAGATTTTTAACTAAAAATAAGGGTTTACAATAAAGAAAGAATAATTAGTAAGTATGTTTCTTCAACTAAAGGAGGATTTGTTGGGGTCTTCAACGCAATTGAGAATTTGTAGGCGAGTGGAGGATTTGTAGGAGAATGTCAATATATCTTCTAATCTCAACATATTTAGAGTCCTCAACGTGTAATTGAGGATTTGTAGGAGAATCTCAACATATCTTCAAATTTCAACGTATCTAGGAGATACAAGTCCTGATACTCCCCCTCAAGTTGTAGTGAGGTTGGTGATATCGACCACACCTAACTTGTTAGTGAGTCATTGAAAGGCCTCTGTATCAAGTGGCTTTGTAATAAATCTGCAAGTTGATCATGAAAGCTAATGAAACGAGGTTGAATGATGTTCACGATGATCTTCTCTAGAACAAAGTGACAGTCAATTTCGATGTGCTTAGTTCGTTCATGAAAAATCAGGTTCTTTGCGATATGGATGGTGGCTTGGTTGTCGGAGAATGCAAAAATAGGTACTAAGAGTATTTACGGTATACTAGATGTCTAGCCATGTAATAGTGAGGTATAAGAGATAGGTGTTGGGTCGGAGAGAGGATCCCCAGATATGGGTGTTAATTGTAGTTGTTGTTCCGTAGGAAGAAAGGAAGGATGTGTAGCGGACATACTAACATTGTGTAATATATCTAGAATATAGTTTCGTTGGTAGAGAAATATGCCTTTAGGAGAATGTGAAACTTCAATACCGAGGAAATATTTTAATTTGCCAAGGTCTTTGATGGAAAACGTTATTTTGAAAAAATTTATGAGTGATTTGATAGCTCCATCGTTGTTTCCTATGATGATGATGTCAACAACATAAACAAAAGCAATAATGAGATGGACCCCTCGATTTGAGTAAATAAGCTATAGTACGAGATAGATTGTTTGAAATCTTGTTAGATTAAGGTGGTTGACAATTTGGAAAACCATTGTTGTGAGGTCTGTTTTCGGTCGTATAATGATTTGTTAAGTTTATAGACTTGAGTCTCCCCCTTACAAGAGAAGCCAGGGGGAAATTTCATGTAAACTTCTTTATCAAGAGAGTCTTGTAAAAAAAACATTATTAACATCTATTGGTTATTAACATCTAATTGGTGTAAGGCCCATGCCTTAACCATGGCAATAGAGAGGAGAACTCGAATAGTGACAAGCTTGGCAACCAGGGCAAAGGTATAATGATAGCAATGCCCTCAACTTGATTGAAATCTTTACCCACTAAACGAGCTTGTATTGTTCGATTGAACCGTCGAAGCGGTATTTTATTTTATAAATTCATTTGCAACCAATAAGATGTTTTCCATAGGACAACAAAGTGAGGGTTCATGTGTTATTGACCTCAAGAGTGTTGATTTCTTTTGTTATGGCATCACCTCAAACTAAAAATTTAATAACTTGGGTGAAAGATAACGGTTCATTGTGAGTTAGAATTTTAGTGAGGTTCACTTTATGGGGCATGGAAAGTTCAGTAAAGTATAACTAATCGGAGATGGGAACTTTTGTACTAGTAGAAACCGAAGAGCAAATAAATTCTTTTAAATGAGTAGGATGAGATATAGGAGGATTATCATTGGAAGGTAACACAATTAGATTTATGGAGGCATCTAGTATTGGGTCAACAAGGTTAGCACCATTGGGAATAGAGTCCATGGGCATAACCTGAGTTGACTCGGTACTATTAGAAGGTATGTCCATATGTGGCAATGATGTGGCACCAATGGAGATGTTATGTGGTGTTGGATCTAATGTTGTTGATTATGTAGGTTGATCCCCAATAAAATGAAAAGAATGTTCATCATGTAGAGGCATGATATAGATTTTATAGTTGACTAAGGGCAAAGAAATATTTTGATATGGAAATGAGATTTCATGGAAAATAACATCGTGAGATGTGTACATTTTATTAGTTTCAAAATCAAATACATGATAACATTTTTTATCATAAGGGTAATCGATGAAAATGTCAGGTTTCGCCCGTTGATCGAATTTATGTGTAAATTCGTATTTTTGACATAACAGGGACTCAAATGACATAACGTGGATAGATCCATATTTTAAAAATCAAATAGTCTGTTCCTTTTAAAAAACGTAATAATATAATTTTCAAAACAATATATCATTCTAATATATGGGCATACGGGGATGGATCCATATTTTAACTGGATCCAACTCTTGTAAAGGAACATTAATCCTTATCCCCCACAATTTTTTATTCCATATATTCCAAGGAACCAAGCTGCACATTCGAATTTGGATCGGATTTCGGATAAAATTGGATCCATTAGATGCCCTACCCGATCCTTGTTCTTGAAAAAGGGGAAGCAGAGAAATTATTCATGGCGGCAACCCCAATTCCGACTCCAACCTCATGAATTCGAATTCGATCTTCAATGGTGGATCCCAAAGACTTAGAAACTTAGTTCAACAACTACATCTTTACAAACCTCCTCCTATAATTGACAACAACAACGACGAGATCGAAGAACAGAGAAGAGAAGCAAGCGAGGGAAAAGTTGTTTCTCAAGTGGATTTTGCAGAATCTGCAACCCTAATTGCTCTCCCAGAAAGATTCAAACTTAAGAAAGCTGCAGTTCTCATTTGCCTCTTTGAAGATGATGATGGGGTTCTACGTGTCATCCTCACTAAACGATCTTCAAGACTCTCTACCCATTCAGGTTGTTGAGGATAATTCGATTATTTGATAGATCGAAAAAAAAAACTTAATTTGGGTTTTTTTTTTCTTTTTTTTTTTGGTTGAATTTTGATAAATGAAGTCGATTTCATGGTTGCAGGTGAGGTTTCACTTCCTGGAGGAAATGCAGAGGAGGGAGACACTAATGATATCGAGACAGCGATGAGGGAAGCTAAGGAGGAGATTGGGTTAGACCCTTCGCTTGTCAATGTTGTCACAGTTTTCGAACCCTTCGTTTCTAAGGTATTTTAGAGAATTTTTTGAATTTTGATTCATGTTTTTAGCCACTTCGTTGGATTCCGATAATTAGGGAGCATTTTATTGGAAGGAAGTTTTCTTATTTCTAATGTAATAATTGGTCTTGAAGCTGATACTGAAACAAAGTAACCATGGAAGAAAGGACCTTTTAGGGAAAAAAAAATAGTTTATTGTACTTTTTAAAAGGTTAAGATTTTTTACCTTTGAAAAATAGTTTTAGAAGTAATTTAAACAAACCTTTTAGCTCATCAACTTTTAAAAGTAAAAATAAGTTATTTTTTTAAGTGAAATGGGCTCAAAGGGAGAAACTTTGTACATCCAATTAGGATTTGGTTTTGGGCACTATCACTATCATGATGAGCTCTCAATTACCAATTGTTGAGAAAAACTGATGTTGAAAATCCCACATTGTAACAAATTGTTCTATCCAACCTATAATGAGAGCAACATTCAGTAATTAAGAGAATGGAAGACAGTAATTGGTTGGAGAGGTGAATTGTTATAGTAAGTTTGTATTAGCACAAAGAGTAATCTTACAAGGATGGTTTGTTCTGAAGAGGTGGATGAATGGGACATCGAATCTGAAACAGAAGGAAGGTCGAAAAATGGGTAAATTGGGAAAAAAATTCTTGGTCATATTTGGGCACTCTGATTGGCACGAAATCTAGATTGAAAAAATAGATCTTTTTGCTAGTGAGGGAGTTTAGTTTAACTCTGTTAATTGACGAGAAATCTTAGTATGTTAGGGAAGTTCTCGTCTCCAATTTTATTTCTTTTGATCTGTTCAAGTTATTTATTAGCCCTTGAATGTGATTTGCACATTTACAAAGCAGTGCTACATGGATATTTTTTCTTTTTTCTGGATGAGAAATTGGGTTTGTTTTCATTGTAGTTCCTTGTGAGAGTAGTTCCTGTAATTGGCATACTTTCCAATAAACAATCGTTTAAACCAGTCCCAAACGCTGCAGAGGTTGAAGAAATATTTGATGCTCCCTTGGAAATGTTTCTTAAGGTCCTACTCTATTTCACTTTAGTTTCTCTCTTTTGCTTGAATTTTTCTTGTGAAAGCTTTCTTTTTCTGGTATTTGACTTGATTATGATGGATTCAGGATGAAAATCGGAGATCAGAAGAGAATGAATGGATGGGTCATAAGTATTTGTTTCATTACTTTGATTACAAAACAGAGAGTAAGAAATTTGTGATATGGGGTTTAACTGCTGGGATCTTGATTCGGGTTGCATCAGTTGTGTACCAGCGACCACCAGATTTTGTCGAGCGGAAGCCTAATTTCTGGCATCGTAAATATGTTAATAAAGATACTGTCATGCCTCGACTTTAAAACATATTCTTTTGGATTATATTATCATGTTGCTTCATTTAATTGATTACATCCATCACAACCTGCATTGGTTGGGTTGGTAATTTATTGAATAAAGATTCTCTTAGACAATTTCTTTGGCAAATTCAATTTTCTTTCTCTCCTCTTCTTTGTTTGAATTTCGCATTCCAGCTTTCTCTGTTTTATTCGAGATTATTTAGAATCACTAACATGCAGTGTATGTGTTCAGAAGGTCATCTATAATCTCCATTATTGTGTTGTTAGTTTCTAGTGGTGTTCTTGCACATGCCCAAACCATGTCGGACAATTTTCTTATGTTTTATCTCTTATTAGATCTTTCTCTATAATCCCTAGGATCCACTCACTTCTAATCTGGCAGAACCTAGATTACATTTTTCGATGAAAATGATTCTATATCTGGAACCAAAACACCCCTAGATTGTTTTTGGAGTTTGGAGTTAATGATCAAAATGTTCAAAAAATTTATACAATTTCTAAAATATCCTCAGAAGTTGTTTTCACCATGTGGCATATGCCCATGATTAAAAAAGGCACCTCCTTGAACACTGTTACCAAACAACTGATTTCGCAATCCCAATTCTTGTAGAAGTGAACCTATAGAAAAAGCACTTCCATTGGAAGTAATAGTGCCTCATGTGAACCCGTACTCAATTGGCAAATCTCACATGTTCTGAATTTGGATGTGATTAGCTATATTGTGGATAGTTGTTCGACGGACTTCAGTCCCCAAGGAGCAGAACAAGACCACGACAGCAACACTACATCACACAAAATATATCCTCCGGTCTAGAGCTTACAATTGTTTCTGCACCCCTTGATCTTTAGTAAATGTGGAATTTCTTTTTTTTTTTTATGGTTATTGTAAAATTCTCAATGTCCTCAGTGAGAGTTACTCCGTGAGAAGTTCAGTAGTTTCGGACTTGGTCTTTGAATCGTAATACTGTCTCAGCCCGTTCCCAGCTTGACTCGCTCGTTGGCCTTATACTTGATTGTTTTATTTGTCACGAGTCCTTGATTCAATCCTCACAAAACATATTCAGCATTATTTCCCTCTATGGATGAGGGTTTCTTCCTTTTTCTTCATGTTAAATAAGATGGAATGAATGAAGAATTGGAAATTTGAATGGTAGTCGAACAAATAGAAGGGAAGCATAGTTCACACAAGCGATTGAAGTTGTGAAAATCTATGAAGAAAATATTATTGAGTGTTTGTAAACAAGCAGAGGAATACAGTGCATGAGTGTATTACTGCATTATTTTGTTTGTAAAAAGGCAGAGAAGGAATCAAACTATCCATAACGGGTGACAATCTCCCATCTAAAAACAAAATTCACAAAGATTAATCCATTTAATTATTTGAAGTGTTTCAGAGCCAACCAAAATTCGTTTCCATCATGAATATCAGACTCCTTTCCATCACTCTTATTCCGTTCCATCTAAAATTAGAGTATTAATTTTGCTTTTTGAATGTTTAATGCTATGAAAATTACACTTCAGAAGTGATGCAACGTGAATCAAAGAAAGGATATGATCAATGTCAATATCTAGGGAAAAAATTGGAATGCACCAGAAAATTAAAAAAATTTGAAATAAATTTTATTTACTCAAAGATGCTTTTGTATTGCAGTTACAATTAGGAGTGCAACTTGGTTCGGTTCGGTTCGGTTTGAGGTCAAATTGGAACCAAACCAACATAGGTCGGTTCCACTAAATAAGAACCAGAACCGAACTGAAACAAATTCCATTGGAACCAAACCAACCCAAACCAAATTAAAGTCGGTTTGGTTCGGTTCGGTTTCACGGATTGCAAATATTTTATAAATTATAAGTAATATTTTTTAATGAAAAAATAAACATAAAATTTCATATAATAAATCACAAATCTATCCATAAAAAATCATTAGTTTATCCATAAAAGATCACTAATCTATGTAATAACGCTTAAAATAATTCATAATAATTATTATATACATATGTATTTATTTATTGCATAAGGGTTCGGTTCTCGGTTTGGTTCGGTTCTATACAAGCTTGATCCAAGAACCTAACCAAATTGATCGGTTCTCCCTTTTTGTAACCTGGAACCGAACCGCAACTTGTTCCAAACCAAACCAAACCACCCCAAAGCCATTGGTTTGGTTCGGTTCTCGGTTTGAACTGGACCAAGTTGCACCCCTAGTTACAATACTATTTATAGAAAAGAGATTTATCCTTAGAAAAACATGAAAGTATCTAAAATAGGAAAATTACTAAAAATAATCAAAACGAATTAAGCATGGAAATAATTATTAATTACTACTTAATCCTAAAAGGAAAAATTGACTATGCCTGATTTTTTACTTCTATTAATTACTACTTAATGAAAATGATCAGGTCCCATAAAGTCAATTTTTGGGACCATAATTACATAAAGATCACCTACACTTGATTGCTATTTTCCGCAAACAAAAACAAATCATATAAATGCCAAATTATTGAGAGCTAAAAGAATTTCCATTGATTGTAGGAAAAACAACTAAATTCAGAGACAAATAAAATGAAACGAATTTTGCACTACTATGAGGGAGCCAATGTGGATCATCCACCCAAAATTTGGAGCCAAAATCCACCACGTCACAGCGCAACGGTGACCTTGTGGTGCACTGTGGTGATCTTGAGGAGATGAGCCTCGAGATTTGTGATGAAGCTTCTAGGTTTTTTGGCCATTGTAATGATGGATCTGTCTTGCATCAACTAGAGTAAATTTGACTCGAAACTCAAAAGAAATTCTATAAATGGAAGGGTTGTCTTAAAGAAAATGATCATTCTTTCTTCTTCCTGATTATACTCTGTTATTTTTTTGTTTTGTAAGAGAGAGTCATTGTAGAGTGAGAACTAAAAGAACCCTCTCTTCCTCTTTCTTCTTTATTTCTTCTTGTAACCTTAGTATAGTTCTTAGCTTATTTTCAAAGCTGTGTAATCAAAGAACTTCAAGCTGATTTTTGGAATCAAAGAGCAATAAGAAATCTCCATTGTCTTCTCTACTTTGATCTATTTATTTTATCTTATTGCTATTTGTTCCTCGCGATGATTGGCTAGACTCTCCATAGAGAGGTCAATGAAGCCGGTACAAGTTTATCTTAAAGTTATCGAATCAATTCTATTGCCTTTTTTTCAATGTATTTTTTTAAAGACTCTTAAGATTGTGATTATCCAATTTATATCTAAGGTTCTAACTTTAATGATTCATGCTTAGATAAAATCAAGCTTAATTATGCTTAGTGATAAACTTGAGACATAAATCTGATAATCTCATCTTGGTTAAGGATTCACATGTATTTTGGATTCACCTAAAGAATTAACCAATTTACATTCCAATCCATGAACGAGAGCTTTGTTGCATGGATAGAGATAGAAATATAATTGTTCAAATTTTAAGATAGCTTGCAAGGGTGGATTTGATCCCTCTAATCTTTATATTGCATTTCAATTCTTACTTTAATTTCATTCTCCTTCTTCGCTGTAATTTCTCTATACTTTGTTTTTAATTTGGTTATTAAAATCTGCATTAGTTTTAAGTCGATAGAATTTTCGAATCAATCGTTGTCCCTGTGGATTGAACTTTGCTCACCAAAGTTTATTATTATTTGTTCATTTTTACATCTACAATCTGCATACGAACACAAAACGTAAATCACTTACTTAATCGATTAATCTGAACTGTTGGAACTTGTCATGATATCCAAGGAACGCCTAATCTTTTTCTTCTTTAACAGATGGACAGTCTTAAATGCATCTGTGAGTGGAGAAAAATCTCTCATATTTTTAGAGCCTCTTAGGTTACCAGAATCCATTATGGAAACCCTAAAACATAAGGTTTACAAAACTAGAGGGAGTGAAAGCCACTAATGTGAACCATCTGATCTTAGCTGATTGGTTGGGTCCGGACCCTGAGATGGTTTCGAAAATGACCCAGCTCACAGATTTTATAAATCATGATTCATGCCATGATATCCTTCCATATTAATGGATGCTTTTAAATTTATGTAAACACAGTAAGTTCAAATAAACAGCTTGATCAAAATTTTCATCTTAATAAGATAAGATGACTTGCGAATTAACTTATTTTGGCCATTTAATCATCTTATTCAATTTTATTTTATAATTACAAAAGGAGTGCTAGGATGACATAAAGGGGGATGCAGGAGTGACACAATGACGTGGTGGCACGCACATAACCATTGATGATTTTCCACAATATACGAGTAAAAATCATCTACGGTTATATGCGCGCCACCACGTCATTTGTGTCACCCTATGTCCCCGTTTGTATCACTCCAGCATTAGTGTTACAAAAGTAGAGAATAGAAAGGACCCTATTTTGTGGGTCATGACCCTTGGTCTTTGAATATTCAATTACCCAACAATCGATAAATAAATGGAAAAGGCCACTTAGGCACACCAATTAATTCCACAACCTTCCCTAGATGGATCAAGCCAGCCCTACTAAAAAATTCTCAAATTCAACGGATGAACATCACCAATCCTTACTTGGTGTTTCTTCCTCTCTTTTTTCCTTTTTTTTTAATTTTATTTTATTATCGGTAGTGTGGTTAGAGATGTCATTTCCAGCCCAAGATCACGATTCAAGAGTTCATTTCACTAGTTGACTCAGGGGAGTTAATAGAATATATACTAACAAAGCTATTAATAAATAAAGATATATATTTTAAAATTAAAAAACTTATTTATTTGGTATTTACTAGAAAATAAACTATTCAATATAACACTATGCGCAACACTGAATTTCCGAATCTGAATTAGTGAATTCAACCTACCGAGTTTTTATACTAAGTTACATCAAAAGCAATTTGAGTTAAATTGACCCAAGCCAGGTTGGAGTTGACTTGAAATGTTCTAAAATAACTATTGTCATAAACCTTAAATATGCATGTTTTTGCGTGTTAAAATTATATTCTATACTCTTATACAACTTGCAATCCTCTCACATGTTTTGACAATCTGAGCTCAGTCGATTACATCATCACTGATGTAAAATGAATGAGAGGTAATAAAAAGAATAATGATGAATGCACGTGGTCTTGGTACATGGTTGGGTACATGGCAAGGGCACAGAACCGTACATCTTTTTCCTGTGCATCACTCGTTACCACGACTCTAATAAAAAAATGTGTGAGAATAAAAATTCCCTTATTTTCTCACGTGGATCTTGACTATGTGTGTACTCACCCATTAAGTTTTTATATAACAATAAAATTATATTCTATACTCTTATAAAACTTGCAATCCTCTCACATGTTTTGGCAATCTGAGCTCAGTCGATTACATCATCACTGATGTAAAATGAATGAGGTAATGAAAAGAATTCAGTACTTGCTAAGTTATGTTCATTGATACACTGAAAATGGAGTGATTGTTTGCTCACAGCACAATAGCAACTTGACATGTGGCACAAATGACCTAAGCATTGAGAGAAAAATTCTCTTACATGGCTGCAAGTCCTTTGCCCAGTATTTTATATTTTTAAATTTCAAATTATAAATAAGGACTTTGGGCCCATGTGGATTATAACTTTGGCAATCTAATACCACAGACTTCTAGATTTCATGAAAAAACTCTTATTCAAAAGAATAAAATCAAAAAAATAAAATAAAATTGGAGCTTGAACTATAAGATTTTGACAATGGATGGTTAAATTATGTTTTTCGTGCTTGATCAACGGTGTTGAAAATCGACGGCTACCGAACACCAAAATTTAAAATTAAAATACAATGGTGAAAAATAACATTTTTTAATTATTATTTTTTGTGTTAAAATTCATAGTATTTCATCCTCTACAACGCTATTGTATTGGATCATGTTTTTGAATGGCACAAGGTGATCTTATTAGGAAATTTCATTTTTTTAATTACTATTAACTGTAGAGAGAAAAATTCTTCTATTATTGCTTATGTCATGAACACCTCATGTCAAAAACAATCACTCCTGCAAATAATTGCAAATACAAAATACTTTTTTATTAATATACATGTTTATAGAAATTTGATATTATAATACAAATTATTTGCATTGAAAAAAATAATTCTTGGACCACTGAAACTCATAAGAAATTTATTAAACGATTTTTCACACAAAAAGAATCAGAAACCATTTGCAATGGTTTTTGACTTTGACAATAATCATTATTGTTCTCTCTCTCTCTCTCTCACACACAACAATTTCAATAAAATCATTATTGTTCTTCGAGTAATTTAGACACATCCCTAACAAAATGATATGTTCCTTAAAACTTGAAGTAAAATGCTTCATTGTCAACATTTTTTCCCTACCTTAAGAGAAACCAAAATTAAGAATATTTGGCAAGAGATATATTGAAGGTGTGGTCGTATAAGTTATATAAAAATAAATCTTCACTTCATGTTTTACATGAAATCATTGTAAAATTTTTTGAGATAGTTACAAAAAAAGTGATCAATTTTTGACGAATTTACAATTCCGGCTCATTGTTCATTTTAATTAACAAAACATGAACGATAACGAATTCGGAGGTCTTTAAAGTGACTATTTCGCAGGTTTAAAGTGATAATTTCATTTTAAACCTGTGGAATAGTCACTTCGTTCTGAAATTTTTTTTAACGAAAACGTGATTGTTCACGTTTTAGTAATTAAAATAATGAACAATGAGCCAAAATCGTAAACAACTCATTTATAGCTCACGAAATAGAAATTCACCCAAAAAATTTTGCAATGTAAATTATTTGCAAAGTAGCAAGCAAGACCTAGATATACTTAACCAACTTGCGATCCCATAAAAACAATTTAACAATAATCAATGTCACCCCATTTCGTCATCATCTTTAGAGGAAGAGAGAACTACTTTGGTGTTATGATAAAAAGTTGGTCTGGAAATATGCATTAAAATGTCATGATCCGATCCAATATGCTTAACAACATGGTTGTTAGGTGGGCAAAGAACTTATGCGGTGTGTTATAATAGAAAGTTTTGAGTGTAAATGCAAGCTCATCTCCCGTTTTTTCTAACAAAAGACCTTGACTCTATATTATTCAAATGTTAAAATTATATATAATTAACCAACTCGCATTACAACATAAACACTATTTAAGTGACCATCCGAGGTCTTCTCATCCCAACATCAATCCTCTTCCAACTAAGATCTCTCTTAGCACCAAAAGCAGGTTACAAAAGATGGTGAAATCTATAGTTTGTGTCATTATTCTTCTCCTATTAGTCGAAATGGGTCAAAGCCGGTACCTTATATCAAATTCTTCAGAACTGGTTTCTAATGGTGTTGATCATGTCCATCAATCTCCCTTTCTAATGCTTAAGGGATTGGAATCTACCAACGACTGCTACCACATGTACGGTTTCTTACCTTGCACAGACAACCTTGTAGGCCACCTTTTCCTAATTTTGGTGTATGAGTACCTATTATTTCTAGGGGAGAAGTATGTTTCAGCTGGTAGTGATTCCCTATTCAAGATCATAGGGCATGGTGGTTTCTTTGGGGCTTGTGGGTTCAATATCTTATGTGCACTTCCGGGAGCCATGATAGTTCGGTATGTTTCTTTCTCAATCTTTACATTAGGGTCTGTTTGATTGGGCATGAAAAATAGGTGGAAAAAAGATTTTCCTTGTTGGGTGGGGTTGGGGGGGAGGGGGGATTATTCATCAAGTTAATAACTCACCAGTAGACTTGAATTAGTCGAATAAAATTATTTATTTCGAATATTTAAAAAATATTTTTTTACAATTTTAACATGTTAAGTAAGATATTTATTTTTTGTTCTCCAAAATTATACTATATGCATTAGAAATTCGATTGAGTTTCTGGCCTATCTCAGTTCAACTTGCACCCCTCTCTTTTAGATGACAGACAAGCATAGTTTCTGGGATTGTTCCGTACTAAAACTCAACTACAGAACAAGATACAAAAAGTCTAAACTATGTTGGACAAAAGATGAATCTTAAAAACAAATGTGATATTTCAATGATTAAAATTTGAGTACCAGAGGACCCACCTCGCTTAGTTTAATTATGAAGATTAAAATTAAGAGAGTTGCGATTGCCACACAGTCTTTTACTAACGCCACACCAACTGTATGCAATTCTTATACGTTTGATTTAGGAATTGGTGTGGCATTAGTAAAACATGATGTGGGAATAGTAGTTCTCAAAATTAAATGTCATACAGCTTAAGTCAACGTCATTATAGCACGTGTTTAAAGTGTAACGGAACAGAAAATGGTTGTCATAATGGTATCTCTACCTTTTTCCATTTTTCTTGTTTAATTACGGCCCTGATTTTAAATTCAAATCTTAAACATGATTCAAACATTTGATTTTGGAAATTGTTCTAAAAAGTTCTTCAATTCCGATTTCTACTCAATTGATAGGAAAGCACCTCAAGCTTTAAGAGCAAGAAAGTGATTTAAGAAATTGAATATTGAACACTATTGAATTAGTTTCACGTCTTCTCTTTTCTTTGGGTTACTCAATATCTTTATTTGGTGTGTCATATAATTTAATTAGTAAATAAATTATTATGTTATAAAAGGTTGGTGTTGCAATATAATTAATTCTCCGAATGTATCTCAGAGATTAATTATTCAAAGGTAATAATATGAAGCTTCAAAACATTGTACATAGAATTAATTGAAAATGACTTTTTTTGTGTTCAGTGTCCGGAATTTCCATGCGTAAAGAAATTGCACAAGCACAGGTCTTGACAGGAGTCGGCTTGTTGGCCGGATCCACCATTTTTCTTTTGACCATACTATGGGGAACTTGTGTCATTGTCGGAAAGTGCGATTTTTCAGAGGGGTCAACTTCTAAAGAACCAGAGAGCTCAACTTTGATCGATTCACAGTCTAGAAAACATCGATCATGCTTAACTGGTTTGTTCTCTTTCCACACACATTCCATGAAAATATGAGAATGCATTAATTAGAGCGTTCGACAATAACCTCAAACAATTTTCTTCGAAGAATCAACTATAAAAGGCACCATAAGTTATGCATAAGCCCTACAAGTGGATGATGATATAATGTTCTCACAATGGTCATTAAAATTTCATACTCTAGATACCTTGAGTTTCTTATATTAAACTTGAACATTTTTTTATGTTTTTAATAACATATAGATGTTCGTTACAGGTCAAGGTATTAAAACGGATGATGAAACTAGCTATACTGCAAGGATCATGATTCTATCAGTGATCCCATTTATCATTATGCAACTACCCAGAATCTTTAAATTATCTTTTGGGGGACGAATTGTGATCTTGACTTCTCTCATTACTTCTATTCTACTTCTGCTAGGTTACTTCCACTATCAGGTAAACAATTTCTGCTTTGTTAATCAATTCTAAATTTTATTTTTTCTGTTCTTTCATACACTAAATACTTAACTCATGGTAGTTTAGTATAAGAGAAAAATACATTCTGATTTTGTTATTATCCCAATATATTATCTAAATATGGAACTAGAATATTCTCAAAACTGGGCTGATTAGAAAACCATAGAAGTGGCAATACAAGATGAAATACATGGGGATTTTTCTCAAAATTAAAAAAGAGGTTGTTCAAATAACCAACTGGGAAGAAAAAACATTGATTTAGACTTCTTGTTTGAAGGGCTAATGATTATATCTAAATTTGTTTTTCTTTGGGAAAATGCAATTCGGGGTCGCAATTGGTTTTGGCATCCGGTGCAACCCAATTTTTAGAATACATTAAAAAAGAAAAAGAAATTTAACATCGATTATGCTCATCCATGCCTTTAAGAAAATCATAGAAATTTTATCCCGAACAAGCTAACTTTAGTTGTGTTCACAGTAAGATTGAAAAAAATATATACCAAACGACACATTGTTCATTTTAATTCCGAAAACAGTAATTTACCATCTTTGAAAGTCAAATTTTTTTTCAAAACAGTAAATTATTGAAATGAATAGGAAACTTTTTTCCTATTCTATAAAACACTAAATACTTTCCCTGTTATAATTTTACTAAAACAGTTCTAAACAATTATATTTTATAAAACAGTGAATTTTTCTCTCATCCTTAACAAAAATATTTTAATTTCAAAACAATAAATTACTGATTTAGAAATTAAAATGAGCAGTGCTGTTTTAGTAATTGTTCAATTTTTACTTTTTAGTGCATGTTTTGGTAAATCGCCCTTTTAAAAAAAATGTCTTTGATGAGTTGGTTTTTAACTTTATTTTTTCTACAAGTAACTTAATTTTAAATGTACTTGTGCAGGACGTTGAACCTTGGATTCAAAAGAGAAGACTAGAATATGTGAAGCATGAGCATCTAATGCTAGATTTTTTAAAACATGTGGAAAGGCATGCATCAGGAAAACTACTCACAGAACAAGGCGCACCTAATATACCAAATATAAAAAGGTTAATTTCTCCCTTTACCTGCATTATTGAATGTTTTCCTTTATTTTACGATTTGTAAGCTGGGGTTAAAGGGACTCCATCCTGATTTTTTATTTGATCCTTTTTGAACAATTTCAAATACAGGCTATTTGAGAACATCGATGTTGATGAGGATGAATATCTAACTCCATCTGAATTAAAAAAGTTGATCATGGAAATGAAGTTTGAAAAGCTACATTCAAATAAGGAACATGCAATAACAGAAATATTGGAAGAATTTGATCTTAATGACGACCACAAAATTTCTAATGCTGAATTTACCAATGGATTTGAGAGATGGCTTGTTAAGAGTAAGGATGAGAAAATTGAAAATCATGGTTGTTTTCCGAAAAGCTCCCTAGAAGACTCACGTAAGGTAATTAACTTCATCTTGTACCCTAAATCCTTAAGCATTTATTGATGTTGGTGTACTTGCAGCGAATTAGGGTTGTAATTTTTAGAGAGGATTATCAAAATGGCACACTATTCATTTTAGTTCCGAAAACAGTAATTATCCTTTTTGGAATTAATTTTTTTTACCAAAACGGTACACTTGTCACATGAATAGTAATTTTTTCTTCTATTCTATTAAACAGTAAATACTTTCACTGTTTTAATTAAAAAATTATGTTTTATAAACCAGTGAATTTTTTTCCCAATTTAAAGAGAATACTTTAATTCCAAAAAAATATTATAGATTTCAAAATGAAAAAGAACAGTGTGCCATTTTTGGTAATTTTTCAATTTTCAGTATATATTTTTATAAATCACCCTTTTTAATATTTGTTTTCTTTTTCACAGGAGAGAATAGCAATTAAAGATGCAATGGATACGCCTTCAATATTCAAAATTTTAAACCATGCGAAAAGCAATGCATCAGGACCCCTCCTCACAAAAGAGGGGAGACCTAATATACCTACAATTAAAAGGTACGTTCAATCATCTTGTTATATATTTTATGGGGTTTCAACTTTTAACAGTGTTGTCTTAATCAATTATTCTCACATTCAAATGCAGCCTCTTTGAGAAGTTCAATCTTGACAAGGATAATTGTATATCACCTTCTGAATTAAAGGAATTGATACAAGGCATTGAATTTGGAAACATGGACTTGAATAGAGATGATATCTTAGCGCACTTAATGGAAAAACTAGATGCAAATGGTGATCAAATTATAAATGAAAATGAATTTGTTGTTGGATTCGAAAATTTGATTGATTCAGCGATTTCAGAAGATGACAGCTACCTAGTAAGTTACCCCCTTGTATTATAGCTTCCTTGGATATAATTTTAACTATTGAGTAATATATGACACCTCTGAAGCGAATAAACAGGATGCTTGGAAAGAAACTGATCAGTTGGTTGATGAGAAGGAGCCAAAAGGAGGAATCTCCAATTGTCTTTCATGGAATGGATTTAAATCCATACTACTAATATTGTTGGGAACAACTATTTTATCTTTACTTGCTGGGCCATTGACAAATGCTGTTCAAAATTTCTCAACTGCTGCAAGAATTCCTTCTTTTTTCATCTCATTTATAGTAGTCCCTTTGGCTACCAACTCAAGAAGGGCAGTGTCAGCAATAAGCGCTGCAAGTCATAAAACGCCTAGAACTACTTCATTGACATTCTCTGAGGTTTGTTTCTTCTTTAGATTTGATTCCTTGTTAAGCCTTATAATGAATAAGTTGTCTAAGAGAAAAGTGACTATCCACCATATTGTTTTCATGGATCCTACATATCTCAGTCAGGCCTTTGTAGTGAACTTATTTTTCCTTTCTATTTTCTCATTTGAAATAACATATCCATGACTCTATTCAAATGATTGTTTCCACGAACTTGTAAAGGAACAAAGCCCAACTTCATTTAAAAAAAATAAAGATCTCATTTGAGTCTAATTTTGTTGGATGGATTATTTATAAAATTGAATAATTTACCAAAACGGTAGAGTTTTCGAAATTAATTCCGAAAACGGTACACTGTAGCAATTAATTCCGAAAACGGTAAATTTACCGTTTTCGGAAATAAAATTTTTGGAAAATATTTACCAAAACGGTAAAAACAGTAAAAACATTAAATTGTGTACCGAAAATGCCCTTTTTTGTTTTAAGTGTGGATTTACACTTATAACCCTCACAACAACATAAAATCCAAAAAAGTTTTTGAGAAAAAGCTGAACTTCATCTTCTTCACCTTTAAAATCCAAAAAAATTGCAAAAATACGTAGGAACCTTAACGTCATTCATGAAGCTGTGGCCGTCGTTCGTCCCATATGAGTACGGTTTCAAGGTCATACTGTTCACCTTCTGTTTGATTATAGTCTCTGGTTATCGAGTGGAGAACCCGGTGAGAACTGCCATGGGAGGGTTTGTAGCTATTCTAGTGAACATTCTTATTTATCCCATATGGGCTGGGGAACAGCTTCACAAGGACCTAGTTAACAACTTTAACTCAGTAGCTGATGCTCTTGAAGGTTAGCCATCTATGAGTACTGTTTCACCATTTATGTGAAGATCCTATATTCCTGGAGTTGAGTTGCAATCCTACTCCCAGCCTCCCTTGGGCCAGTGGATTCAAGTAAGTGGGCCCGCAAGGATTTGCCACATGGCACCAAAGCAGAATAATGAAAGAGGACAAGAGGGTTGAATCGTAATTTCAGTTAAAATTCAAAAAGGGTATTTTCGGAAATTGAATTTTTTTTTTTTACTGTTTTTACCGATTTGGTAAAAAAAATTAATTCCGAAAATAGTAAATTTACCGTTTTCAGAATTAATTGCTACAATGTACCGTTTTGGTAAATAATCGAAAAGTTGTGCATGTTTTGGTAAATTTGCCTATAAAATTTGTTAATTTTAAGGTGTACTAACTTCCAATGAAGAAAATTTTGATAATATTTAAAGAAACATCTACAACAATGTGAATTACTTTAACCCCAGCTTATCAATCAAAAAAAAAAAAAAAAAAACAATGTGAATTACAAATCTTAGAACAATTATTTCGAGATGATCTTACTTTTGAAGTTTTTGGTGCAGATTTATGGTGGGGTGTTCATGAATAATATCCTTGGGTTATCTGTACTTCTAGCTCTTGTTTATGCACGAGGTTTGACGTGGGATTTCTCAACTGAAGTACTTCTTGTTATAATTGTCTGCACTGTAATGGGTCTTCTTGCCAGCTTCCGCTCAGAATTCCCACTTTGGACGTGTTTCATAGCATTCCTTCTGTACCCATTCTCTCTCGTGCTGGTTTATGTTCTCGACTATGTTTTCGGGTGGGCCTAAGATTTATATATAAATTGTCAAAGATAATGGCCACCACCTATTTTTTTATTGGAGAATGTCATAGAAAATCAGAGATAATTTGTATCAGTAATGACATTGAATGTTTCAATTGCTAATCCAAAGAAATAAACGTTATCTTCTTTCCCATCCACCAGTTAGAATTTTAATTTCAACTTAGAGCATAGGGTTCGAACCTGAGTACAATGGTGTCTTTTTTGAATTATTTCCCACTCTCTTTCTTGTGCTTATATTTTGTTTGATTTAAAATAGTACCTTTGATTGAAATTGTAAGTGCTCACAAAAAACAATTCTCCCTTGTTTTCCCTAACAAAGTTGACCACAGTTTTTTCTAGGTTTGGATGAAACCTAACCTTATCATCTAAGGCTTCACTTCATAATGAACTTAAGCCTCCCAATTTGATTAAGTTGTGGATTGATGAATGAAAGAGAGGCTTTATTGAAGTCAAATGCTTGACATTAAGCAAATCAACATTTAGGAAGAATTCCATACGATTCCTAATTTACAAGAGAAATTAAATGACTCTAGCACAATCCTAAAATGTGAATCAACCCTTTACTGATGCTAATCAATCTCATATGGTGTGATGAGATACACTTGCAATGATACAGATATCTCACTGACAGGCATATTTTCATCTCTAACACCCCTGTGAAACTCATGAAGACCAACAAACCTGCCACAACGTCTAAGAAGTAGATCTAGAAGATGATTTCCTTTACTCTCGGGGAAGATCAAATTTCTTTATTTTTTTCTTATTTTTGTAGTAGTTTGGAGGGCAATCTAATTAAAGATTTTCCTTTCACGGTTGTCTGGGTAGTTTCGAGTATATTTTTTGGAGTTTTGTTGCTTTCTTTGGGAGTTTTAAGTATAATCCACTCTGAGAAGTAGAAGTTGATGGAATTCTTGAAGCAAAAATCAAGGGTTGTTACTACATTAAAGATGATGCATTGAAGACGAGATTGAATAGGTTCAAAATAGTACCCTAGAGTTTAATAGCTTGAAGATTTACACCTTTCGCCCTCATCCTTAAGATTCTATCTCCTTCAACCATCAACCCTCAAGAACAAACTATACATTAAAGATGCATGAAGTCGAATATAATTTATGCTAGAGGTTAACAGCTTGAAAATGACATCTTTTCTGGATGAAATTAAAGGATATTGGCTTGAAGTCAAAGACGAGCATTTACGTCATTTTCTATTGATCTCCCAAACTAAACCTAGATAAGGGAGTTATGTCATCAAGTTGAAAAGATAGGGATATCTCTAAACAATAATTTTGGTAATACATGTATGAAATCTCGTGCCACCCACTAGTATATATAATGAGAGAAGGGTATTGTTGATGCAAATTCACATTACTTAATTTTTTTTTTTTTTTAATTATAAAAATACCGTTGCATTGCATTAGATAACACAAGTTAGAAAAACTATCTATTTGAAATTTTTAACATTCTCTTAAATCTTCAATATTATAATAAAGAAGGGCGAGTAAATTATGAGCATGCCATTGCATCTTAGTTCTATTTTCATGTAAACCCTAAACCTACTTTAAGTAAAATGTTCCAATATCTTAGCATAACAAAATACCAATACAACTAGGAAAATATTAAAGGGACCAATTAGTTGCACAGCATCCATTACCAATTGCACTCTATCGCTTAAAAGTTCCTCTTTACACTCCATTTGTATGATTTCACTCAAATATAAATAAAGGTTGCACCTTTGTTTTCCTTCTTTTTCATCAACTAGGCCTACAAAATCATTGCTTATTCATAAATTTGTACAAAGAGACTTGATCGATTTTTTATTAGTTTCTTCAATAGATGCCTATAAAAAATATTATTTTAGACATTGATTTTTGAAAAACCGATTTCCAAAAAAAACATCTTCTACGAACACTTTTTCATCTGAAGAACAGACGTCACTTTTTTCCCATAGACCTCATTTAAAAAGTGATGTCTAAAGTCTTTTTCCAACAAATAATTTCAATTACAAAAATCATTTTGACTCAATCAATAAATAATTTGATATCTTAAACCAAGTGGACAAGTGGAATAAGGAAGGTGAACAAGTAGGTTATCCTAATGAAGTGCAAGTTGTAGGTTAAGACAAATTATAGAAAAAGAAAAAAAAGAAGAAGTAATATTTTAAGATTGGGATGCAACCAGCCACTAGTGGCGAGCAACTACTTGACCCTCTTTTTCAAAACATGAAATAATTTATAGTCTTTTACATTATATATTATTTAAGATTTTCTAAGATCTACCTTGTGAGTAATACTTTGGGTTGCGCACTCCTCAAGATTATTATTATGATAAATATCTTCTTCTATGGTAATTGAGTTGTAGTTTCTCATATCGTCTCCTTTGGTAATGTTATTGAGTTTCGATCTTCTTCTCTGGTAGCTTCACTTGCATAGACACAGGTGTGGTGCAGGCTACGAGACTCCAACGATCAAGTTAGTTATCAATAAGATGCAAAACAATAGTAGAAAATGTAAGGGTCTAATTCAAAATTCCATTCCCCCTCCGTAGTGGAGTCTATCACATTTTATAGACCTGGGTTGGCAATTACAACTTGGGAGCACTTAGGTCTCATGCGTAACCACTCTTCCATTAACTCATATATTCTTAAGAGTTATGACCATTAGCTTTGGTGTTGAAAATTTTAGCTCAATAGCTACATCTCTACAAACCTCCTTGCACCTTTGATGACAACAACAACAACGACAAGATCAAAGAACAAAGAAGAGAAGAAAATGGAGGAAAAGTTGTTTCTCAAGTGGCAGAATTTGCAACCCCAATTTCTCACCCAGAAAGATTCAAATCTGAAAAAGTTGTTGTTCTCGTTTGCCTCTTTGAAGATGATGACGGGATCTACGTTTCATCCTCACTAAACAATCTTCAAGACTCTCTACCCACACAGGTTGTTGAAGATGATTCAATTAATTGATAAATTAAAAAAAAAAACCTCAATTTTAGGGTTTTTTGTTGAATTTTGATAATTGAAGTTGAGCTCATGATTGTAGGTCAGGTTTCTCTTCCAAGAGGAAGGACAGAGGAGGGAGACATTAATGATGCCGATACAGCAACAAGGGAAGCTAAGGAGGGGATTGGATTTGACCCTTTTTCTTGTCAATGTTGTCACAGTTCTTGAACCATTCTTCTCTAATAAGGTATTTTGGAGGAAAAATTGCATTTTTGTTATAATTTTTTCTAAATAAAATGAATCTGATTTTTAAAATTTGGGGAGGACTTTATTGAAAGGAAGTTTGCCTATTTCCTATTACACCATATGGGTCTTGAATCTTGATATTGGAAAAATATTAATTTTAAAGGAAACTAAGGGAGAAGCTTTTTTTTCCCTAATTGGGGTCATGAGTTGCTCCCTATTTGATCAGATTTATGAACTTTCAATTATCAATTGTAGCAAAAACCTGATGCTGAAAAAGCCCACATTTTGACCTACATTGCACCCCCCTGCGCGTGCATCACATGAACTTTTTCGGACCAATGGATCCAAATCCCTTTTAGAATTCATGGGCCCTCATGTGCACATGGGCTTTTCCCATATCTCTCTCACACTTACTATATTATGTGAGAAATTCTATATAAGAGTTGAACTATTTAGTTGTTTCTATCTGATGTGGGACTAAAATATTGTGCCACAACTTATAAACAAACCACTTAACTCTTACTTTCACTTTAACATTAACTTTTACTTTTACTTTCACTTCCACTCAAACATTAGGAAAAACCCCACATTTATCTAACATAAGGAACTTATTGTTGGCAATTTTATTGTGTTTTATCTATTCGAGTTAGTTTTTAGCACTTTATTTGGGTTCCTTTGTTTTGGAATACATTTGGTTCTATATGGGGTTTCTCCTGAAGATTGTAATAATGTTTATTTTTATTTAATACAATTTGCTTGCTTGCTTAGCACAATAAATAAATAAATAAATAAAATAAATTTTTTTCTTTTTTAAATGGAAATCAGAGTTTACTGAAAACATAATTATTCATTAAAAAGCTCTGGGGGCTTTGTGGGTACTAGGTAGAGATCCTAGGTATGCATAGTGTTACATTTTGAGTGATTTCTCACTATGTGAAAAAGGCCCATATTTGACGGTCTTAGCCTGTCAAATTTTGAGAAATTTGACGGACCCTACCGTCAAATATGCTCGTCAAATATTCTCTTGTAAATTTTTTTTTTTTTTACGGCCCTAGACTATCAAATTATTGGAGAATGGACTTAAAAAAACAGAACCTAATAGCAACTGTTCATATCCAACATTACTATCTCAATTTGCTTTCTTTTGAGCTTTCCTCTCAATCTTTATAAAACCTTGACAACTTGTACACTCCTTTAATTTGGGACAATATTCAACCTTTGTTGGTGAACAAACCATCTCAATCGATTTTTTCTTAATGTACAGCATATTGGTACTAGAAAAATAAAATCTTCGTAACATTTCAAATATGAAAGAAAAATCACTCGATAAACTACACAACATAATAAGAAATCTATGTATCCTTCTCAACATAACAAAAATTGTTCCTAGTAGCAGTTAGGGGTGTCAATGGATAGTCGAAATTCGAATTCAAATTCGAAAATCGGATATTATCCGAAATTTTCGAATATCGGATTCGGATTCGGATGTTATTATAACATTCGAATGAGTTTCGGATACGAATTCAGATGTTACGAAATCTGATTCGATAATATCCGCTCTGATTTGAATACGTATGTTATATATTCATGTTATATAACAAAACTCATCTCTCTCTCTCTCTCTCTCTCTCTCTATATATATATATATATATATATATATTCTTATGTCTTCGCGTTATACAACGAAGTTTAACCTTTAAACTTTATCTTCTCTAAACTCAAACAAAAAAACCAGACCTCCGTTTCTGATTTTCGTGGTTTCGATTGGACGATCTCCATCACCACCGTCTTCTCCAGCCGGTTAGCACATCCAGGTGATACTTCCTTCCTCTCTCTCTCTTAAAGCCAAACCCTTTTTTTCACTATCCGAACTCCATGAGCACCATCTTCTCCATCCGGCGAACTCCATGACCACCGTCTTCTTCGTCTGTCGAGCGTCTATGATTCCAGGTACATACTTCATCTCCATCTCTCTCTCTCTCTCTCTCTCTCTCCTCTCTCTCTCTCTCTCTCAATAAAGGTTTGTATGCGACTCCATGATGTTTTGGATTCCAAAAAGGGTTTTTTACAGACTGAAGAGGTTGGTAGAGGCAATCTAATATTCGCAGGATTTCTATGGGATCAGATATTATCGGATATTCGATATGCTTTTCGAATTCGAATTCGAATATTGGTCAGTGATATCCGATCGGATTCGAATTTGAATTCGAATTCGGATATTACTAAAAAAAATCGGATTCGAATTCGGATATAGCATTATCCGATCGGATACCTATCCGTTGACAGCCCTAGTAGCAGCCATCTCTCTCTCTCTCTCTCTCTAGATGGGGCAGGGTGGGACATCAAGGGTAGTTCCTGCTTGAAGTTAGCCCCATCCTATAAGTTGCCAATGCTTCTCAACCCATCGGCTGAGGGCAACCTTCTCCCCTTTGCTAGTGCACACGGGTGACGTAAGTTGCAGCTTAGCAAGATCATTCTTTACAGTAAAAACTCGAGCACCTGTTGACATAGACCCAATGTTCAACATCAGGATCTCACCTTTAGCTAGCTTTGAGACGTTTCCTTGCCTCTTTGTACCCTTTGTTCTGACTCCAAGAAGTTGTCAAAGGAGGAAAAAGTTCACCTGAAAAAGTTGGAGAGCAAGAACAAAGTCATTCATCATTAATCATATTTTACAAGGCACACACAGAATAACATAATGATCTCAGTGAAATACATGGAACAACAATCTTTTGCTTCTTGGTTTCACTGGTTTCGACATTTTGTCCAACCTGCCCTAATTAATAACGGGCAACACGGATAAGATAATTTATTTGAAGAAACAACTGTTATTAATACAGTTAGACAACGAACCCTGATATATTTAGAACTGCACGCGGAGTCAAGGTGCAGAATCAAGGAATCAGGACAAAACTCCATCTACTTGAATGTTGACCAAACCATTTATTTCAGCCTTTGTGCAGTAAAAGAAAACTAGATTCATGTACAAACCAAATGGTCTAGCCAAGAATATACAAGTTGTTTATGCCTTCAACCTATCCAGTTGCTTTTGGACAAAAACAGTAGTTTTGATGAGGACCTAATTGTTAGCACATCAACAAATTCATCACATTCCGTCATGTCCCACACATGAGAAGATACAGATGCAGAATAGTAAAAGTAATTTTGGAGGTTCAGCTTCTTACCTTAAGTTCAACAAAAACTTCCGGGAGTGACCCAACCTCCCCAAGAACTTGACCCACCAGCCTATCAGCATGTGTTAAAGTGGGGTTCATGGTGGTGCCAATCTCAATGAGACCTATCAGCACGTGTTAACGTGGGGTTCATGTTTAATTGTGTATTGCTTTCCAGCCCCACCATTGTCTAAAAGACTTCGCGAATTGTTTCGTTATATATTTCCAACATAGATGCCTACAAATTTTTAAAAGAAAAAAAGGTAACCTGCATTAATATATCTACACCACAGGCATGCATTTATTTAATCAAATGTACAAAAAAAGATTCATCTGTAAAAATTAAATGGGTAACCTGCATCTTGTACTTCCAGCCCTGGGATGCAGATATTTCTATTTTCATAATCGAAAGAAAGAGAGAAAGATAATAGCAACTTAAACATAGTGACTAGGATCTATTGTCATACCTGCCAATCGAGAAAAGTTGCAATGTCTATTGGGTGGATATTTTCAACATTAAATGAACAAAAAGTAGCACGACGGACAGTTTGTGAAGGAATAGGGCCATATACGTGGATATTGGGAAGAGCGCATAGGTTTTCATAGAGATAACTAGCCAGTTCAGTCTGTAAAACAAAGATAACATAAGGCCAGCCAGAAACCAGTTTAAGAACATAGACTGGCATCCAACCCGGCGGATTTTTACCTCGTAAAAGGAATTATTTACTAGGTGTTGAGTTGCATTCATCTCACACAAAGATAATAAAACCTAATTCCAAAGTATATCTAAAGTTGAGATGGGATGAGGATGAACCTCAAACATAAGCCAAAATCGCATGGTTAACTCAATGAGCTACATCAAAAAGCCGAATGGAGTATTCTTTCGGTGTTGTCCAAGTCTCTTGGTCCATTTTGAATGACATTTCCCCCTGGTTATAAGAAACACAGGTGTATATTGTTGTTGCATGAATGGCCATTTACAATTTCATCTGACAAGTAACAAGAATGCATAGTTGATGAAGAATATAATGATAAGGATTGCTTTGAAGGATAGTCCAAACAATCTAATGATGTACCTGATCTGGATATAGTTGGGAAGTCGCAATGTCTAAAAGAGATGGAATCAAAATGGGATACAATAGCAGATGCTATATTGGCTGGGCCATCAACATGATGGCAATGCTCAAAATAGATTGATTTTTATTTATAGTTATTGCCCTTGAGTGATTTGAAGTGTTCTAAAGTGATTGTCACCCTGTTCATTTTTTCTCTTTTATCTGTTGTCATTGCCCTCAAATACTAAGATATCATTGTTACTTCTTGAGTAACCCTTTTGAAGGAAGTAGTGTTTAGAGGGAGCCAATTTTACCCAAAAGAGCCAAATCTTGGTTGTGGTCCATTTTAATTTCAAGGACCCGATTGACAATCAGCACAGGTATGAATCTATTTGTACCTAGTTTCTGGCACATTGATCACTTACAAAGTAGAACAATGCCGCAATTTTGGATCCAATTTATAATGGAGGGATCAATAAGAAACATTGTTTTGAAAATCCTTCAAAATAAGGGAAGCTCTTAAATGTCCTTCAGCATTTAAATGCTGTCATGTTTAGGTCTTCCTAAGTTATGAAATAGCATGGGTTACTCTAGCAATCACACAAGCTCTTGAACATGTAATAACAGTAGATAATTAGGTGATTAATTGCGTCAACATCCAATCCAGTTTATTCTATGTTAAGCAGTCATCAAGCTGTCAGAGTTAATCTCTGAAAAAAGATAGAAGATAATAAGAAGCACATGGCTCATGTTTTAAACAAATGATGGAAAACCTTTCCAAAAAGTTCCTCTTACCCTAATTCATGTTGACCAGGAGCTAACACTGATGAATATTTTTTACTTCCCACAACTCTAGATATGAAAATCTGTAGAACCAAAATAATACTTCAGATAAGCAAAGGTGGAAGATGTATTTAGCTTGACCTAGTAGATAATTCAATCCACAACTGAAAAAGTAAATAGTGATTCCTTGATATACAAATTATGTGACATAGTAAATGTATTGTCCAAGGAAAATATGTACATTCTTACAACTGATGGCGGTCACAGACCTGTGTGAGGCATTATAGATCGTCCAAAATATCTTAATGAAATATGACCATTACCCAATACGAACCGTGATTGACCCCCGACACCTATGTGAATCCCAAATCAAAGCGCACAGTGCCACAAAGTTATTAAAAATTATTCCACTAGAATGTTGGAATTGTGACTACAATAAATATTTTTTTCATAGTGTACTGCTCCCAAAAGGACAAAAATTAATGTTCAAATTCAACCCTATTGTAGTTGTCAAGTAGCTTACTCCAAGACTTCAAAAAATACTTGTATGATCCATAAAAGGCATAGAAAAACGTCCAACATTCAAAAACTTGCTTACAAAGAAAACCAATTCCATAATCACTTTAAAATAAATTATGTAGATCTCTTTGGATGGAACCAAAAGGAGTCAGATTTTGGTCACTGTCGTTTCAAATTTATTTTTCAATACCACAACTTTGGTGACACTGATAAAAGGTGTAATAAATTTGATAACATGCATATCATTACTGGAGAATATTTTTTACGTCCATTTCTTCATTAACCAACACTAATAGCATGTGGATACACTTTTCAAAACAAAAATGGAAAATGAGACATTGTCAGATTCCATTTTAGATATGGCGTTGATCTCGAAGACTTAGACGATTTGAAACAAAGATTGAAGAGTATTTTCATGTTTTATCTTCCCTTGTTTTATGCCGCTAGGTCTCTTATGTTAGATTGAACTTTGGAAAATATTTATTGATGAGATTTGAACATGTTGTTAGGTTTTATTTATTTTATTATGGTTGAAGTAATTATATTATAACTGGTGGATTTCAAGTAATAAATACATGTTTAATTATTTATTATTAATGAGATCTGTGAATTATTAAATTCATCCTCAAAGGGTGAGACGGCAACCCCATGATTTATATCCTTATAACAAAATCATAAGGTTGTTGTAATGGCAGTAGTAAATAAATTATAAATAATCCTAAAAAATATCAAAAAATTACAAAATTTTGTAAAAAAAATTTCAATAACTATTATATGTTACAATAAAATTTTCAAAATTAGGAAAAATCATTTAGTTAACCGAATTCAAACTTTTCTTGACATTTTTACACATGAGTACAGAATTCGTACATAAATCTTTGTCTTCAATCCCCCAGTTCTCAAAATAATTATATACTAATTAAGTATGATGTACTATATTTCCTGGAAAAAGTAATGAAACTTATTTATTATCACAAAAACAAATGAGACCTTATGTTATTTTCAGAAATTTTTAATAATTTTTTAAAGAAAATAGGACATAACAGTCTTTTTTCTATTCATAAGTATGCATCAATGTTATTACAAAATGTTAAGGTTTTCTGTTTCTATTCAATTTTTCACCAAACCATAAAAGTTTAGCCATCGTAAAGATCATTCCAACCATATAGGGTAGGTCCTCCGATTCCAAATATTGAATTTTTAAAGAGTTTTTATTTCAACATCATAAATGTTCATGATTTTATTATTAGACATTAAACTAATTTAGGAGTGGTTTTTCATCTTCCTAGGAAAATATTTGATTTTTTTCTTTGAACATGAAAGTGGTGATTGATTTTCCAAAATAATAAAGTGCATCATCATACAAATTAGATTGAATAAAATAGAAATTTTAAATCGAGTAAAGTTTGATTTGTCCCTAAATTATGACACTTCTAAATTCTAAAATGTAGACTCCGGGTTTTTCTTCTAATTAACTAGTCAAACTTTGAGGGTTTAATTATAATTTAAATAAAATAAGTTTCAATCTCACCCTAGAGTCAAGATAGTAGTTTGGATCGTGGGTCGGGTCATGAATCCAGATTTTGGGGCATGACATTTCATTTCTAATACCCCTCCAAAACTCATGAAGACCAACTAACTTACATGAGTTTGATAAAATTTGTGGCCTCGAAATATGCCTATTAAAATAATATTAGCTTTGAAGGCAACCTTTATGCTCAGATTTAGAATATATGGAAGCCCTTTCGTTGGTGGAGGTATCTAGGAGTGAGGCTGCACGGAAGGACTGTTCTGAAGAAATAAAAGAATGAGATGTCAAATTTGAACCGGCTGCAAGGTCTAAGAAGTTGATCAAGAAGGAAAAAAAGATCGATTGTAGTTCTGCCTCTTCAATCAGTACTGGATCTAGATAGAGAAGATGATTTCCTATGCTCTTGAGAAAGATCTAATCTTTCTCTGATTATTTTAGTAGTTTTGGGTGCAACCTAATTAGAGATTTTTCTTTCACAATTGTATGGGTATAGTTTCAAGTATATTTTTTTGGAGTTTTGTTGCTTTCTTTGGGAGTTTAAAGTATAATTCTCTCAGAGAGAAGTAGAACTTGATGGATTTTTGGGTGGAAAAATAAATGGTTGTTACATGAAATTAAAGATGATGGATTGAAGATGAGATTGAATAGGTAAGAAAGAGTACCCTAAAGTTCAATTGCTTAAAGTTTTATACCACCACCCTCAAGGTTGAGCTAGTAAGGAGACATTGGGGGCAATTGCCCCCACTCAACTTTTTTGGGCATTTTAGATACCCTTGAATTTATGCTTAAATTCAAGATACTTGGCATTTTAAACTATTGATATACCCTGTTTGACCCGGTTGCCCCCACTCCCTCATCTCCCTCCAATTTCTGCCCCCTCCCCTTCCAATTAACTATAAGTTTACCCCCACTAAAAGAAAATCCAAGTTCCACCTGTCCACCCTCATCCTTGGCGATGAATAAAATTTACCCCAAAGGTTAACAACTTGGAAATGATAGACTGATGAAAATAAAAAGATATTGGCTTGAGGTCAAAGACTAAGGCATTTAGGTCATTTTTTATAAATCTCCCGGACAAAACCTAGATCGAGGGGGTCATGTCATCAATATGAAAAGGAGTATCTCTAAACAATGATTTTTGTAATACATGTATGAACCCCCCCCCCCCCCCCCCTTAGTATATATAATGAGAGAATGAGAGAAGGGGTATTGTTGATGCTAATTCACATTACTTAACTTTTTTTTTAAATAATAAAAAAAACATCGTTGCATTGCATTGGATAACACAACTTAGAAAAACTATCTATTTAAAATTTTAGTATTCTCTTAAATCTTCAATATAATAATAGAGAAGAGCAAGTAAATTACAAGGGTGTCATTGCATCTTACTTCTATATTTTGTGTAAACCCTACACCTACTTTAAGTTAAATGTCCCTATATCTTAGCATAACAAAATACTGATACAACTAGGATTTTTTTAAGGGACCAACTAGTTGCGCACCATCCATTTCCAATTGCACTAGATGGCTTAAAAATTCCTCTTTACACTCTATTTCTACAATTCACTTAAAAATAAATAAATAAATGTTACACCTTTGTTTTACTTCTTTTTCTTCAACCAAGCCTACAAAAATCATTGCTTATTCATAAATTTGTACAAAAGAGACTTGGTCGATTTTTTATTACTATTCTCAATAGATATCTACAAAAATAAAAATAAAAAAAGACTTTAGACGTCATTTTTTGAAAAGTGAACTTCAATTTTTTGAAAAATGACATCTAAAGTGCATTTTTCATGGGTGGAACGACCGAGCACTTTTTCAAAAATCGTGTCCGAAAATCATCTTTTATGAGCACTTTTTCATCCAAAGAACAAACATCTCTTTTTTCCTATAGACATCATTTAAAACTAATGTCGAAAGTCTTTTGTAATAGTAATTTCAATTATAAATAATCATTTTAATTCAATCAATTAGTCAATAAATAATTTGATACGTTAAACAAAGAGGAAATAGGTGGAATAGCAAAGATGAACAAGCAAGTTCTACTAATGAAATGCAAGTCGTAGGTTGAGACAAATTATAGGAAAAAAGAAAAAGAAAAAGAAAAAAGGAAAAAAAAAAAAAAGGAGGTAATCTTTTTTAAGATTGCAGACACTAGCGGTGCCCAACTAGTCTGGCCCTCTTTTAGAAAACATGAAATAATTTATAGTTTGTTTGCATTGTACATTATTTAAGATTTTCTAAAATCTATCTTGTGAGTAATATTTTAGGTTGCGCACTCCTTGTGATTCTTATTATGATAAATATCTTCTTTTGGGCTAAGTTGCAGTTCCTCATATTGTCTTCTTTGGCAATGTGATCGAGTTTTGGTATTTTTTTCGGTAACCTAACTTGTAGAGGCATGGGTGTGGTGCAGACTATAAGGCTCCAACAATCAAATTAGTTATAAATAAGATGCAAAGCAAAAGTAAAGAAGTTAAGGCCTAGTTCAAAATTTCATACCCCATCTAGAGTGGAGTCTGTCAGACTTTAAGACCTAGTGGGCAATTATGAATTGGGAGCAATAAGGTCTCATTCGTAACTACTCTTCCATTAACTCGTGTATGCCTAAGAGTTATGACCATTAATGACCTTTAGCTTTGGTGTTGAAAATTTTCATTAGTGAGCTTAATAGAGTAGTAACTGCCAAATTCATTGATGATTCGTTTTACCAAATTGACTCAATTGAGTTGTGATACAGAGAAATGCTCGGGATTAATCTTCAGAAGATAGAGTTTTTGTGATCATGTTGGAAAAAACCCAAAGATAATTCTAATCTCATAAAAGTAATAATATTTGAAATTGTAAGTATGAAAGTAGTAATTATAGATATAAATAAATAAATCATTCTATTTGAATCACAATATAAGAAAAAAAAAAAAAAAAAAAAAAGGAAAAAGGATAGATATTTTATTGGTACGCCAACTTTTTCTTATAACACACTTACCTTTTGAAAGAGAAGGATTGTTTACAGGGTGAATCTTCATTTCGTGCATTGAATACGACGAAGTTCTTGTTTTGATACATTGTTCATTTTGATTCACAAAACATGCTTACTAACAATTTTACCTTATCAACAATCTCACTGTTAATTTATCAACGAATTCATTAATTATAAAAATGACGAATTTATTAGAAAATCATGTTTTGAAAATTAAAATAAGCAATGTACCAAATTTGAAATTACATAAATTGCACATGATTTTAAGAAAATCTTTTGTTTATATTAAATTGAGTACTGATTTTGTAACTCAACTTAATAGGATAACTCAAAAATTCACTAATGTGGCAGGTGC